>NC_089771.1:26417883-26655383 GCF_040412425.1 Macrobrachium rosenbergii
TTTCTGATGAGACCTCGACCTCAACGATTAATTCAGTATCGCTACCTGATAAGCTCTAGATTTCACTTAATTACTGTCCCAAACATTACAAATTTTATATGCCTCGATTTATGACAGGCTTCGAATGCCCCCTTGGATTATGGCACATTTATGACAGGCTTCGAATGCCCCTGGGATTATGACACTTCTTTTCATACCAATCACAGCATTATATGGACAATAAATAACATTCACATGAACCCTGAACCTTATAAGATGTCATAAATTCCTTCAATAACTGGGCCTCATAACATCTTTCATTTCATGCGGTTGGGTCTATCACGGCGAGGCTATTTTTTTTTCAATGTCATTATTTTTCCCATCCAACTCAACCTAGGCCTAAATCTGAAAACCGGGGAGCAGGGACCACTTGTTTCCTCATAAGTAAATATTATTGTTATTATTATTATTATTATTATTATTATTATTATTATTATTATTAATTTATGAATGTTTTGTCTAATAACCTGGCACTAGAACCGTTAGGTTGTTCAGTGTCACAGCAGTACAAATATAGGAATTGCTGATAAAAATAAACAAACATTAAAAAAAATAAATTACTATTTAAAAGAAAAAATGAACTCTGTTTCAACTAAATATCGAAAAACATCCCAACATCTTTAACGTATTCCATTAAATAATTGACATCAACGTCATCATTTAAAATTGGTTCTATACCATTATTATTATTATTATTATTATTATTATTATTATTATTATTATTATTATTATTATTATTAAAAAAATAACTAGCATTTAGGGCCACATTAGTTAAAGTTACTCTGAACACAAAACTGACACATTTACTTAAGAGCATGAACAAGAATACCAACCAACAATAATTTTACGAGCTGCTACATGATAGCAGTTACGACAGTAGTAGATTCCCTCGTGAATTGGGTGAGAAATATAATACCCACTCATTACACCAAGTAAATCGGTAATGTAACCACTCTAGTCTTATTTACCGTAACTCAAGGCCGCCTGTCGCCATATCACTGTAGCTGGGATAGGACTAGCTACTGATGTTTCTCAATTTATCACGCGTACCGTTGCTTCAGGCGCCACGAAGATCGATAGGCCTATAAGAGGATGCTTCCAGAATAATATTATTCTTCAAAAGAGTCACGACAACGCAGAAGGTATCACTTTTAATGTCTTTGGTCATGCATACTTGTTATTCGTCTTATTTTGTCTATCTTGTTTTCTTGTTATTTCTCTATCATAGGTTATTTTTTTTACTTCAAATTATCCTTTTTTTCTGTACTGGTTTGCTCTGCTTGTTGGGGCTCTGTAGACTTGTGTTCTACTTCTCTAAATAGGGTTGCTTTTACTAACAATAATAAGAAATGCTATACCAAGCTCAAATAGCCTAATAGCCCACACAATTCCTTGCTAACTTACTTCAGCATACAGAGCTTCGTCTATGACTTTAAAAGATGAAAAAAATTTGTTTACAAACAATTCATTTTCATGGGTAAGATAAAGAAAACGGGAAATTATATACGAATAAGAAAACGGAAGCAGGGAAAGAATTCCAAAGCTAGAGTCAGAGGAAGGACGAACCACTGAATCGAGCAAAACAAGAATTACTGATATCCACAGAGTAAATGTGGGACGTGGTGTACTGTCTGGTGTTACGAGGTTGCCTGAGAGAAGAGGTCCACTCCTTCACTTCAACGGAAGTGACCGAGATAATGCAATGGTGTGAGAGAGAGAGAGAGAGAGAGAGAGAGAGAGAGAGAGAGAGAGAGAGAGAGACTCCCTGCAGTCATTTACCAAACGCATTTCCCTTGATTTAAACCTTTCGAGGAGAAGGCCAAAGACAGTACACACAAGAGACAGGTTAAGTGTCAGTTAATAATAATAATAATAATAATAATAATAATAATAATAATAATAATAATAATAATAATAATAATAATTCACCCATGGAATATGACGTGGGGGTGCACAGATGACGCAATCACAAGGACTTAAATAAGACAGTTATTCTTCTTTATCGTGGAATCTTCATTAACCAGGAACTAGATAAGATAAAAATTGAGAGATAAAAAATGTCTGACTCTCAATTACTTCAAAACAAAGCTGGTCGCGATGTCTAGAGACAGATAGTAGCAATAATAATAATAATAATAATAATAATAATAATAATAATAATAATAATAATAATAATAATAATTAAACATCAAATATAAACTATTACGAACAAACTGCATCAGACTGCATGGCTAACATGAAACAAATGAGAGATAACACAACAGACATCACTCTAGACATATAACATTGCATAAAATATTTTGTAGCATAAATTACAAAACCGTCTCGGTCTAAGCTGGTAACAGATATATAACCAAAAATTACATACTTTAAAACTGCAACATGAAACCACTTCAAAATAATAGTGTACAAGAAAATATTCTGTAACATAAATGACATTAACCATCTCGTTCTCCAGTGATAAGAGATATATAAAAATATTATATATATGTATATATATAATATATATATATATAGATATATATATACATATTATATATATATATATATATATATATATACACATATATATGTGTGTGTGTGTGTGTGTGTAGTTTAAAAACAGCAACTTGAAACCACTTCAAAATAACAAAATTACAAAAAATAAAAAAAAAAATTCTGTAACATAAATGACATAACTGTCACGTTCTCAACTGATAACAGAGATAACAAAAAAAAAAAAATATATATATATATATATATATATATATATATATATATATATATATATATATATATATATATATATATATATATATATATATATATATATATATATATAGTCTAAAACAACAACTTGAAACCACTTCAAAATAATAAAATTACTAACAAGAAAAAAAATTCTGTAACATAAATGACATAACGGGCACGATTTCAACTGCTAACAGCAAATAAAAAAAATAAACGCTTCCAAAACAGCACCTTGATCGAGATCAGCAAAGCAAACTAACAGCACAGCAGTTTGGACTGCGCCTGCGCCTGCGCTAGGAACTCGCTGAAAGAGATAACAAAACTACCCTAATATAGAAAAGCAAGAACACAGGTGATTTACCTGAAGCTGAAATCTGAAATTCCTCACCTTCCTACCTGTCGTATACTGGTGCATAAGGGATTTTAACATACGCGTAAGGCTATCTATTGCGAATCAACAGCGTGGTTCACATCGCCATTTGGAGTTAGGCGGAATATCAAAAGTTTTTAGCCTACGCACGGGTTAAATTATTACCTTTTCTTAATCTAATGTCCATATCTAACACTGAATGTTCGTATTGCCAGCATTAGTCTCTTAACGATTATATCAGCATTCATATTACCAGCATTTATCTGTTAACGACTGTCGCCATTCCATGTTACCACTACTATAATGGCCACATGAAGGCCTCGACATGCCATTTCTCTTTTACAGCTCATTTACAATCAATTTACATAAGAGAAACAGGGAATACGAGCCAGCCCACACCTTTGGACTTTACCGATATTGTGTATCTTATATCTATTCCGATCGATCCTTAAGTGATGTACCCGAGACTTTCATCGACTGTAACTTTCACTATTCAGAAAAAAAAGGAAAAAAAAGGAACTCGCTAATTTCAGAATATAGACCAGAATACAGAATTTAGGCCAAAGGCAAAGCGCTGTGGCCTACGAGGCCATTCAGCGCTGAATCGGAAATTGACAGTAAAAAGGTCTGAAAAGTGTAACAGGAGGAATACCTCTCGGTTACACTATGAAACAATTGTTAGGAGGGGGTAGAAAGTTAGATGAAAAAAAGAGAATATGAACGGAGGTACAGTAAAAGGAATGACAGGGGTTACAGCTAGGGGGGCGAAGACCCTCAAGTGACGCCTACAGTGCACCGTATGAGGTGCACTGAAGGCACTGACCCCCTACGGGACTCTCGCTAAATAGGAGAAATTCTCATGAAAAATAAATGGGGGAAATGCTAAAAAAAAAAAAAAAATCAAGCCTTGCCATACTTTGCAAGAGTTTCAACAACTGAATTACAATTCTGTGATGCAAATGAATTATGCTGTTGTTTTTATTGTTTTTATTGAGCATATCTATTTTGCAGCTTCTGTATGAATCTTTTATTATTTACTGTGCTTATTCACCATTTACTGTTGTTTTCGTGTTTCTCTAAGGCCATTCTACTCTGCGGAAATTTACATAGCATTTTAACGGCCTCTTAGGCTTGTCCCATGCAAATTTTTTGCAAATTTTTAGATATAAAGAACAACCCCATCTCGCCATACTAAGCTAGCTCGCTATCGCGTTGGATCAAACGCATGCTAATCAACAGAGAGAAGTCTCAGCTGATGAAGTAGATACATATCTAAATGGGGGACCATTAAACAGGTAATAAAGTAATAAACCTGCGGGTTACCTGTGATTAAAGGTGAGGTTGCACATGTATATTATCGGACCGAGAGGCCTGATTCGAGTACGATTAAAATGTGTTCAGGTTCGCAGAGCTGGTGATGACTTTTGCTGTTTAAAACTCATTATGGGATAAGAGCTTGTTATAGGGTTATTAACCAACACTGTCATCAGAGGCAATTCTCCTTGTATTTGATAATGTAATTTTATCTACTGATTTATTAATGTGTTTTATTTTTTCTCACCTTCTGTCACTTTCTAAGCTTGACTTTCAAGTCAATGGCCCCTTCTGTGGGTTTGTTCCATATGAATAGGGTTCTTCTTCTGAATAATAGTAATTAGAATTAATTACTATCCAAGAATTACGTAAATGGACAATAGCAGGGCAGACCCAACGATCAAAATATTCTGTGTGATCTTCTACCGAACAGTAATTGCTTGAGAAATCAAACGTAATTGCCTGAGGAATCAAACTCCAAAGAAAAAATTTTTTTGACAAATCAAAAGGCATTTATTTACTCAAATAATTTTCTTTTCCATTGTGATTAATATCCTCAACTCAGTACAATGAAGGCCTAACCCCAACTAAGGCAAAAGATGAAGAACGTATGCAAGTCGATAACCGTAACTACCTATAGGACTGATCACTAGGAGGTGATTGAGAATAAATAACAAGATGATTAAATGATCAATCACCAAAATACCTCTGGGATCAATAACAAAATATTACCCGAAGTACCAACAGCAAACAAAAAATATAAGGTCGAATACATGAGTTCTGGATTTCAGAAGATGAGAGAGGAGGGCATAAGAAACTGACATTTCATTAACGATTACAATATGATACCATTACTAAAAGACTTTCAAAGCTTAGAATTCATTCCGCTTTAATTCCCTCCATTTGATTCATAAGAGCCTTTCCATCGCGAGACAATTCTGTCGTTTCCTTCTAGGTCAGGACCCAGTTTATTCCTCCCTCACTTTCCCTTTTCAACTCGTATACAAATTTCTTATAAAATACAATAAAATTAAATAAATAAATAAATAAACAAACAGACAAATAAAGTAAGGACCCAGTTTTTTCCTCCATTACTTTTCCTTTTAATTCATATACCAGTTCCCTACGAGAAATAAACAAATACATAAATATGGTATACGGACCCAGTGCTTTCCTCCCTCATTTTTCATTTTAACTCATTTAACATTTTACTACAAAATAAATAAGCAAACAAGTAAATATATACATATATAAATAAATAAATAATGGATAACGCTTTCTTCAGTATTCGTTTCCGCTAGGTAACTGTACACAGCATAAAGTACATTCGTTGCAAGGTTTTTATTGTAAGGTTTTTGTATCTGCCAGTCATCCTACCATCCCCAGTATTATGCATATCACGAGGGAATGACATTTTAAAACAATTCTCAGTACTGGTCATAAAAGTAAGAGCAGAGTCAAGACACACACAAACACACACGAGAGAGAGAGAGAGAGAGAGAGAGAGAGAGAGAGAGAGAGAGAGAGAGAGAGAGAGAGAGAGAAATTATTTTTCTAAAAAATCGAACGTGATTTCCCACTCGTTCACACACGTTCAAATTAACAAAAACCTATTGAGCTACTGAGCAATGACACCGCACAAAAAATCACAAACCTCCCCTCTCTCTCTCTCTCATTCATACGGATCTCTCCATGACCCTACCCCGCGGGCCTTTGACCACCAAAGCCCCAAAGTCGATGTTCGCCCGCCCCCCCCCCCCCCTTCCATTTCTCTAAATGATCCTGTGATCATATATGGCCCTTCCATCCCAAAGGGAGGGAAGGAATGGCCTAATGTGCCTACCAATTAAGGAGACACTGCTGATATACATCATGAATAATTCTCAAGCTATCGACCTTAAGGGTTTCTACTACGGCGCTGACTCGACGTCGTAGTGTTCAGGATGTTTTGATGATGATGATAATAATAATAATAATAATAATAATAATAATAATAATAATAATAATAATAATAATAATAATAATAGTAGCTTTAGCAGTATTGTATATAAGACACATCGAATGAACGAAAGCCAATAACATTAATAATTATTATCTGCCAAAATTTTCCCTATTTTCTATGAGGGGATTACAGGTTTTCTGTAGTAATAATAATAATAATAATAATAATAATAATAATAATAATAATAATAATAATATTTTTATTACTATTATTATTATTATTATTATTATTATCCTACTTTGCCTAAGACCAACATAAGCTACAAACATTGCGATTAAACGGAACTGGTATGCGGTCGAGTATCATGACTATTCTCTCTCTCTCTCTCTCTCTCTCTCTCTCTCTCTCTCTCTCTCTCTCTCTCTCTCTCTCTCTCTCAAGAAAACACACAAGAACACATTTTTATTTTGAACCAATCGTCCCCTACATGATATTCAAAGAGTTTATATTCTTTGTTCAATTAATTTTACCTCTTCATTGGAGTTCATAGTTAACGCAAACTCGCTAGCAGAGAGAGAGAGAGAGAGAGAGAGAGAGAGAGAGAGAGAGAGAGAGAGAGAGAGAGAATCAGGATTCGGTCGTATCCGGCTTTGTCATTTCGCAAAGATCTTTTATCAAATGTCAAAACTTTACGAGTCTCGCAGACGTATACTGCATCAACACTGGTGTTCTTGTTTAATATTTTTTTCAGATAGATAAACTACTTACGAGCATTAACAATTCATTATTATTATTATTATTATTATTATTATTAGAAACTGTTCAGGTGTAGCCGTTTAATATTAGGACTCGTGTTGCTAAATTCTGTATATTGTGTTGTTTTGGCCTTGTCTATCTCTATATGTGGTCCCGAGTTGAAATAACGAATCTCCTTATTATTAATATTATTATTATTATTATTATTATTATTATTATATTATTATTATTATTATTATTATTATGCAAAGGCATGGATCAATACAGCAACAGCATATAGGCCTTCCATTGTAGACTTACTCGTATACTTTACAAGTCTAGTTATTATCAGCCTAAGGCATATATAAAATGGCATCAGGAACTAGTTAGGTTATTTATTCAGTCTCTCCAGTACTTTTATAGAAGGAAGGGAAGCCAACAGCTAATTTCAAGGCCAAAAATCCCCCCAACACAAGACGGATGATGACAGTTTACAAGTGCCCTTTCTGCGGACGTCAGGTTAAGAGACATTTGTCTACACCTGTCTCTACTCTTGACAACACTCATTCTCAACAGGAAGCATCCTGACGCTTAGCCTTATACGGTGATAAATGCAGCCACTTTCTAGTTCCGCAGGAGTACGAGATTCTGGACAGACAGGATGTCTTTAAAAGGGTAAAATTTAAAATATATATGACACATGCAATCTCAACGTGTATACTGAATAATAATAATAATAATAATAATAATAATAATAATAATAATAATAATAATAATAATAATAATAATAATAATGTCACATTATGGTACACGGAAATTTAAATTAGTATGACATGTTCCAACAACAGAGTATGTGCACACGTGAAAAATAGAAAAAGCTCTCTCTCTCTCTCTCTCTCTCTCTCTCTCTCTCTCTCTCTCTCTCTCTCTCTCTCTCTCTCTCTCTCTCTCTATATATATATATATATATATATATATATATATATATATATATATATATATATATATATAGTATATACACAGTATATACACATGTGTATGACTTATTATACTTGCCCTCCCCCAAATTTCATGAATCAATTAACCAGCATAACAGCGTCATCACTTAGGAAGGGAAGTCCATTAACGAATACTTATCTTCCAGTAATCGAGCTTGTTATCCCTCTCAGACACTTAATTTTATGGCAAATAAGATAAGATGTCTAATTCGACCACGACGTACCACCACAAACACCACATACGCAAATATCAACTCATTTACTCGTCACGCACATAGGCCTACGCTGACTTTTTAAATTAAGAGAGCGAATCAACGTATATACCCGTTACGTACATAAGCATCGGCCTACTTTTTAAATTTGACGCCCTAGTAAGAGCGCGAATATAAACAGTAAAACCTCATTACTTAAATGGGCCAAGGCCTGCTTTTTAATTTTGACGCACGACTGTGAGCGCAAATACTTCAGTAAAACTCTTATTCGCAAGGAGGCTTTTTCCTTTTTCCCTCCACTAACGCAAGCACTTAACGTCAGAGTTCGTTCTCAAGTGAGACATGGAGCTAACCACTTCATGTTCAAGGAGCATGCGTCATCAGGCCGTCAGAATGCACTCTAGTGATCTAGTCACTCCAACCGCATCCTACTTAGGAGTTTGTTATCCTAGATTTGCAGTCACTAAACCACACGAGTGACGATGTAATCGAATATCTTTTTGACAAGCGTAGCCCGTACAAAAGCATACACACATAGGCCTATACGTCACGTCGATAATAAGAGATGAATCTTCGTCTTACACTAAAGTTGTCTCGATGCCAGAGAACATTAAATCAATCAATCAATTATCCACTAACATGAAAACTACGAGGAGAAAAGTGAAAATTCCGCATTTCTGAGCCAAAATCAGAAATTTCTAGACCTGATATCAAATTGTACAACAAATACATCCGTATCAAATCCTTTCTTTATCAATCCTTTCATGCAAGCTCCCACCCCATCCTGTTACTATTCAACAGCATATCTTTCAACCGTTCATAACGACTTAACGTACGAGTTGAGACCGTTGCATTATCAAGGAACGAGAAATTTAATTATGAAGCATCCTGCTGCAACAAGTCAGTTGTAGTACTACAGCAGTCTCGTTCTCAAACACACCCACGCTCATCGGCGCGCCAACATCTGTATAAGCAGAAGCCAAGGGTCGCTCCTTCTTTTCCAAGAGTCCTTGGTCCTTGGCAATGTGGCTCAGGGAGGGAGGGAGGAAGAGAGGGCGCGATGAATGTTCACATAATGTAAGAACGACATGGAAGGAATGCTTAGGAAGATAAAGTGGAAAAGGGAGGGGGGGGGCGGAGGTCGGAACAATTTAAGCGAGATCTTTCGACAAAGCACAAAATATGGAGATTCAAATCAGGTTTGCAATGAAATACAACTGGAGCAAATAGCTTTCAATCCTTATGAACCGGGACTTCCGATGATAATCTAAATATAATTGAGAAACACTGATATATTTACATATACTGTATGTATATATATATATATATATATATATATATATATATATATATATATATATATATATATATATATATATATATATATAAAGCACCATTAATATAATTCAATATAGAATTCACTATGCCTTGGAAATAACTTAATAACTATAACTTATAAAAAGCGGGAATTATAACTGATAAGTGCTTCTACACCAGCTAGGACTCGAATCCGGGCCTTTAGTACTAAACAGTGATAAACGGTCGACTTGATCATTCAGCTATCAAGAGAGATATAATATAAAGTCGACTCTGCTGTACTATTCCTGTCGAATTCAGGTTCTGTACTTAGAATCGATCACAAATATCACTTAATGTCGAATTCACTACATCTTAGGAATAACTTACGCCCAAAGGGAATTATAAATGGTAAGTGCTTCTGAATGTAGAGATGTTAGTTTTACACGTTGTAATACAAACATATTCTAGGTAAGAAAAATATTGAAAAGCCTAGAAACTAAATATACAAAAGTTAAACTTAACACATAAAAAATACTGCAACATGTAAAAATATATCAAAGGAACCTGGAGGTACACTTACTTTCACTCTTAAGGCCTGCACATCCACTCTCTAGGCCTTGACAAAAGAACCACCTCTTAGCCCATCAAACAATGAGACCAAGACACGGCCTACCCTGTAGAAGGTCTACGACACACAATGAACCCTGTAATGCTATCAATCACCTTATAAAGGTGATTGTCTCCGTTCCTTTAACATCTCTCAGCAGATAGGCCTAGCGACCAAAAGTAAACAAGGGAGTGTTTCACTTCGGCCTAGGGGAGCTAACGCATATCTGCTGACTTGGGAAGCGGAAAGTTGTTTTTCGGTGTCCCTTTTGGTGAGATATATATATATATATATATATATATATATATATATATATATATATATATATATCGTGCTATTTTTAAAATTATAATTTCCTTCCTTTTGTTGTCAATACAGCAATGAGCTTAAGACTTCCAAAAGAACTAGATTTTGTAGTCCTACTCTGTGAATCAAAGACAGACAGCTATTGAATGTGGAGAGAGAGAGAGAGAGAGAGAGAGAGAGAGAGAGAGAGAGAGAGAGAGAGAGAGAGAGAGAATTTCCGCCTAGAAGAGCTACACAAAATGATGATCTCACGCCAAACACCTGACAATTTACCTGTTGCCTGACGCAACACGAAAGCACTACCACCTCTCCTAACAAACAAATCAAGTTCTGGAGGTGAGTAACCATCTTTAGACACTTTCCAATCGCTTATACATGCAACAGAAGCACCTGAATACCTAAATTACAGAACGGAGATCGAAAGCTCAGCGCTGAGAGAGAGAGAGAGAGAGAGAGAGAGAGAGAGAGAGAGAGAGAGGAGAAGGTGAAAGGACTGGCTGCACATAGGCGAAGATCTGAAGACCCAGTAATTACCAACCCTGCCACTCGCTAATAGACAGCTGTGTTACCAAGTTACAGCAATGAACAGGCCTTACGTTTAACTGGTGACTGTAGGTGTTTCTTAAAACTGACCCTAGTTGTTACTGAGCGAAATCAAGAACCGTTGATTAACTGTAGACGCCGCCCTTCTGTGCAAACACGCTTTGCATATTCATAGACTTTCAAGAGCGCTTCCCTCTGGCATATGAATGCCATCACGGATGTTCTTGCGTAATTTATTTGAGTTATTTGAAAGTTAAAAGCTCCTTGATCATTCTCGTGTCTTTTCAATTTCTTTCTTAATTTCGTATCTCTGACAATTATGTTTTTAATTCACTACTGGTTTGCGTTAGTTAATTCGTACTGTGATAAAATCATTACTTACAAAATTAATATACTTTTGATCATGATGATGATAATAAAAGTGTGCTACTAGAAACAGCGCACATAGTGAGAAGAGTGATGGACTCCTAAGGAGGTAGGATGCAACCCGGAACCCCACACTATAAAAACCACCCTGTCGAATAGGATGACTGTGATAGACCAAAAATATATATATATATATTATTATTATTATTATTATTATTATTATTATTATTATTATAAAATTAGACTATATACTTCGCATCTTCCTTTACCATGACGGTGCGTTTCCGGCAGAACAACATAATCATTTTATAACAAAGGAAGTAAGTTTTACTTTACTTCCAGTCACATGAATTCAAAAAATGTGTTAAAACGCACAAGGGCAGAGCTATCAGATGCAGTAGATGCTAGTGGTTGGTGACTGCAGTCACGACTTATAATAATAATAATAATATTAAAATAATAATAATGAGGAATAAAATCCACGATTATATTGTTTACACATATATAAGTCTATAGAGTTTTCTGAAGCAAGGTTATCTCTCATTATTAATCAGAATAACTGATGAGCTTTAAGCAGTCTCTATAATTACTTCTAAGCGAATCTCGAGAGAGAGTTTTCAAGGTCATCTCTCATTTTTATTCAAATAAATAATGAGAGTTAAACAGCGTCTCTATAATCATTTTTATACAAATCTCGAGAGAGCTTTCAAGGCCATCTCTCATTATTAAACAGAATAATTGATGTGAGTTAAACAGAGTCTCTATAATGAAATTATACACATCTCGAGTGTTACCGGGGTAATCTCTCATTAATCAGCATAACTGATGAGAGTCAAAGTAAGTCTCTAAAAGCCTAATCATATCTACACAAATCTCAAGAGTTTTCAAAGTCAACTCCGTTACGTATCAGAATAATTGATGAGAGTTATGCCTAAGCAGTCTCTACGTTAAGTTCTCTGTACTGGCAACAAAGTTCTTGTGGATTTTATCTTTCACTCAGTACTCCTAATACAATCAGGCATTAAAAAGTAAATCTTCAAAGCACTGGATTTCATAATCAATGATCTTTCCACAACTCCAACGCCTAATTATTGTTCTCACTTGCCCCTACTGAGACATTATCAAACCACTGAATACCATATTCCTGGGAATAGCGTGTCAGAGAAAACGATTCTATGAAACATGTTCACAATTCGTGTCTCTGGGATGGTTGTATCCATTTACAGAGCCATTTTTGCTCTTCTCGGGTCACTTGTGGAAAAAAATGAAATGATGTTATTAATTTTTTGCTAGCATCGTTGTCCAGTTTAACCAAATACATTACTTACGAGTGTCTACATCTGAATTAACATACAACAGTAACAGAGTCTGCACGGCTAGTACTCACTTGCAAACCAGGTCTGTAATCAATTATAGTATTTACCGCATAGGGATAGTTATTAAACGGTAGAGGAGCACTGTGCACAACACAAACTGGGCATGCATAAATTTGTATCATATATATACTATCTTATTTCAACAGGTAAAGCCGTTAAACAACAGTCTTAAAAGCAAACAACACTGCTTTGAGCATAATTAATATAAAAGGATTGAATCAATGTCTCTGACCTGCTATCAATCATAATTTGATTTTCATTATGATTTAATTTCTCGTTTCGCAATCTGAAACACGCACTAATGTCAGCTAAAATTCTGTTAAGAGATTCAACCACCACAGGTCTACACTAAGGAGATGGGATTGATACAAAGAGAGAGAGAGAGAGAGAGAGTAGTATCATCTGCGTAAGCATCATGCTGTTTTTCAAGGTCAAAGAACATATCGCACGTAAACAATATAAAAAGTAATGAGCCAAGAGCACTACCCTGGGGAACACCACACACTGTGTTCTTGTAGTGATTACAGTTCCTATCAACAACTACTCTTTGTGATCTATTAGATCAAAACTCAATAATAACAGTAAGAAATGGTTTGTCTATGTTTGACAACGAGGGCCTCACGATTAAGATACAAAACAAATGTATGAGTTCCATTTGCATCCATGAAAAACAATAAAGGATTATGGGATAGGCAATTTATGCAAAAGAGCCACAACCTTCTAATAATCGTAGGGACCTCTATATAAAATTCTGTGGCCATGACTGATGTGAAATTACTGGAAACTATGCAACATAATATTCATGCACGCCAACCCAGCCCCATACGATTGGCTGATTTACCGAAATCAAGCTGCCGTTACAAGGCAATCATAAATGTCGACATGAAACTGACTAATGTAGTGACCTTGGGTCAAAGACAAAACGTCATTGACCCGGAATCAAGTGTAAAATTAGTGCTAAGATTATTTATTTATTTACCTACCTATCTATACATATTTGGAAGAGGTAGACAAAAAGAGTAAGGCTATAGTGATATCATATTTATAGAAACAATTAAAGAGCAGACGCCAGTTGCACGATCATACGAAAGGAAGCTAAGCAATCGAATACAGTATGTATCACCCAGGTCACGATTCGAATTCTGGCCGGTGCAAAAGCACTTGTCTATCATTATTCCCACAGAATAGGGAATTCAACATTAAACGGTATTGCTGCCTTAATATTTGTGAATATAAAAGAAGTCGCGTGAAAAAGTGATAATATATATATATATATATATATATATATATATATATATATATATATATATATATATATATATGTATGTATGTATGTATGTATATGTATATGTATATATATATATATATATATATATATATATATATATATATATAGGAAACAACTAAATTAGCAAACTCTCTATACAAAGCAGTCTGCCATACTCTTTGGGAGTCTCCTTAAGAGTTGACGCCCTTCCTGAGAGAGAGAGAGAGAGAGAGAGAGAGAGAGAGAGACGTCCCCACCAAGATGTGTGTGTGTGTGCGTGTGTGTGTAGAGATACGTAGATGAGAGAGAGGATAACATAAGGGGACGTCGAAAGCCGACACGGGAAAGCGAGATGGAGGAAGAGAAACGAGAAGGATATCGGGGTACGTGAAAGGAGTGGGAGAAGGAGGGGGTTAAAGGATAACACGAGAGGCAGGAAAGGGTAGGTTGTCCTCCTAATGGGGTGGGGTGGTGTACGTGGGCGCGCGCTGGTGATGGCGGGGGTTGATGCCCAGACACGCCCACACTCATCCTACTCTCTCTCACACACAAATGCTGTTCAGTCAGCAAGAGCCCGTGCTGGCATAGATCAGCTGAATCTAACAACAGCAGCAGCCTCTCTCTCTCTCTCTCTCTCTCTCCCTACACGCGCGCACACACACACACACGAGCGCTGTTCAGTCAGCAGGAGCCCGTGCTGGCAAAGAGCAGTCAAATCACACAGCATCAACCACTTTCTCTCTCTCTCTCTCGTTAGATGAAGTTGGCTTTATGCCAGCACAGGCTCTTGCTCTCTTTTATTCCCTGAATTTACGTCCAGCTTAATCTAACAACATCATTTCCAACTCTCTCTCTCTCTTATCTGCGTCCGCGTGCTTGACTATGACCAGAGGGCCAACGTTGAGATTTGGGACCTCTCGAAAGGATCCTGAGAGTCCTATTTAACGACAGGACCGGACAGTCCTCTCGCCCTTCTTGTGGTTTCTCGGTGCTAGGATGCCTGTGTTTTATGAGATCCTTTGGGCCTGTCAGGCCCCAAAGAGTCTTTTTATTGCTTTTGAAGATTTATGGTAATGTTCTTTCTTCTTACCTGATTAATGGGGAAAAGGGAAATCAATATCGAGTGTGTATGTATGTATATATGTACATATATATATATTTATGTAAGTGTATGCAAAGACATTTCATTTTACATTTTTTGTTTACAATAATTGTTAGGAGAGGGTGGATAGCAAGATGGAAGAAAGATAATATGAATGGAGGTAGAGTAAAAGGAATTACATGGGTCGCAGTTTGGGGCCG
Organism: Macrobrachium rosenbergii; assembly: GCF_040412425.1. NCBI lineage: Eukaryota > Metazoa > Arthropoda > Malacostraca > Decapoda > Palaemonidae > Macrobrachium > Macrobrachium rosenbergii. The sequence goes on from NC_089771.1 coordinate 26,433,290, forward strand.
AAGGGACGCTGCAAAAAACATTTAGTAATGCCTACAGTGCACCCCGTGAGATGCACTGACGGCGCTACCCCCCTGTGGGGAAAGTGGTTCTTTAGAGGTATAGGACGGAGAGGGAAAAGGAATCGTATAAAAAAACCGTTATATTAAATACCAATGTCGTTACATTTGGGATTTTAGTATATATTTCTTACACTAAGCAAACATCCCATCCTCACCTATAAATAAGAATAATAGCTGGGGTGAGACTTCACAAGAAATCAACATCAAAGACGAATCACTACTAAATTCAAACGGGCCAAAATCGTATAGGCAAAACGTACCCTACAAGAAAAAAAAAACCATGTAACAGGATAAAATACCTGTCACTAATCTCACTGGATCTCAGGAAGAACATCGAATAGAAGCTCGGCCCAATCACAGATTCCAAGAAGAAGAAGAAGAAGGAGAAGGAGAAGAAGAAGATGTTAAGTGACCATCGTCGCATGCATAACCCAGCCAAGGTCACCTCTCAGGAAGAAGCAGCACCGCTGATTGCAGGTGTATAATTTTGCTTCTTGCACGCACGGATTGAATCTGGGAAGGGAAGGGGGGCGTGCTATGATTTCTCTTTATGTAGTCTGGGAATGGAGGTGAATTTCTTAAGCTGTCGTTCCTGTACGCTAGGATTCATGACCATTGCGAGTATGGAGATGGAATTACTAAAATATCTATCTCTCTCTCTCTCTCGCTCTCTCTCTCTCTCCTTCATATAGGCTATATGCTGTCAACACAAGATACTGAAATACCTCTGGAACACGACAGGAATGCTGACGATGTTTAATCTGAATATGTATATTTTTAAGTTGACTTAAAAAACTTAATAATTTGAAGAAAATCTCTCTCTCTCTCTCTCTCTCTCTCTCTCTCTCTCTCTCTCTCTCTCTCTCTCTCTCTCTCTCAAAATATCCTAAAACTAGCCATCACTTTCATGACACTAATACCTAATAATAGATGTTATCTTAGAAAATAACTTAGTGAAATTCTCTCTCACTCTCTCTGTCTCAGGCAGAGAATCTTAGCAAATTAAGATTTTGGAAAATATCCTCAAACTAGCCATCACTTGCATGGCACTAAAACTTAAGAGCTTAGTTATCTCCCGAGATATGCCATTAATGTATCACATAATCAAAATCTACACGAAAATCATTTAGAATACAACCATTACACATCTAACAGATAAAGATCTCCCCCTCCCCATACAACCAGGAGAGATCTACGTCGTCTCAGCTGATCAATCAAAAGATTCGATAATTACAATCAATCAGTCTCGATCTCGCTTAAAGCTTATGATAAAGGCGATCATTTCACATGACGCATAAAATTTAGTGAAAATAATATATAAGGGCGCCATAGCAAGCAATGCTACACAACTTCCATAGAAGTTGGGTGCTTCAAATAGGCCTATTAGCTGAAGTGCATTATCCAACTCAGCCCGTCAGAATGGATGGTGTTCCACAAGGGACGGTCGGATCCGGTTCTATTCGTTATGGAAAATGACTTGAAAGTTTGTTTCAATCTCTATTCGCTGATTATTCTCAATTCTCGACAATGTCACACTCGAGAATAATGCGAGCAATGACAAAAATGGGATTAGGTCACGTAGTCTAGTGTGAAAAGAAAATTAGAGCGTTATTAAGGTGGGGGAGGGGGTTATATCTGATCACATATATTTCGGTAATAACTCACGATATATGTAGCCCCTCATCCCATTCCGAATAGATGTGTAATTACTATAAGAGACCCAACTACAGTATTTCAGGGTTTTCATTTCCGAAGACATAATACAGTTAGCTCGTGTATAGTACCGTTACAAAAACCTTTAGACTGTACGCATTTTATATGGTTGAAAAAATTTAAATACCAAACTCAAATTCTGGATTACGTTCACTACTGCTTACCAGTGTAGTCACCTCACTCTGCTCAGAATTACGACCATACACGACAAGGAAGCTCTACGTGATTTCACAAAGGATGCAGAGACTTTCCAAGTCCTTCCTCATCGTGCTTAGGCACAAAGCGACGAAAGTACGTCTTCAGACCTTGGCATGTAGCATCAACTGAAGGTCACCTGGTTGTAGAATATAGAATTTGGGCCGAAGGCCAAGCGCTGGGACCTATGTGGTCATCCAACGGTGAAACGGAAATTGACAGTAGAAAGGTTTGAAAGGTGTAACAGGAGGAAAACCTGGCATTTGCACTATGAAACAAATGTTAGGAGAGGTTTGAGGAAAGTAAGATGGAAGAAAGATAATATGAACGGAGGTACAGTAAAAGGAATGCAAGAGGTTGCAGCTAAGAGCCGAAGGAACGCTGGAGAGAACCTTAAGTAATGCCTACAGTGCACCGCATGAGGTACACTGATGGCAATAATCCCCTACGGAGGCCACCCGGTTGTATTTCAACAATTACTAATTACCAACACACTTAGGTGAAAGGAGATTTTATAAGTTATTGGATCTCATTCCAGATGAAACAAGATTTGATGCCAACTCGTCTGATAACAATTCAAAGTTGATCTTGCAAAACGCATTCAGTTCCAAAGTCGTATTCGATGTAATCACTTTCAATAACCAGTTCGAATAATGACCGCTTCCTCTTAGTGGAAAAGTCCTCGGCGAGGTAATTCAATCCTCCCGCATGGGAGAAGTCGTCGTCGTCCTCTCTCTCTCTCTCTCTCTCTCTCTCTCTCTCTCTCTCTCTCGTATTATACAATATGTATAACTAAAATGTGAACCAATTTCATTTAACTTCACTAAGCTATTTTTTAACTGCTACGCTAAGCAGTTACGTAATACTGAGATGCTAAGACGTTGTCTCACAAATTATTATAGGCTAAGCTAAATATAAATTAAAAAACAAACATTACAACCGCCTAACAATTTACAACCATAGAATGTCCAAAATATCCATTCCATCAACTTCATCTCTTGCCTGAAGAAACTAAAAGTTAAACCTGAGCAACCAACCCACCTGGAAGGCGGAATAAAGGTCATACGAAGCAGCAACTGCGGCAAGAGTAGTTGCAGTAGTAGCTGTTAAAGTTACCAAGGTAGTCACATGGCAAAAGAAACCACTAAACCTTTAGTTACGACCCCACATACAAAACCAAACCAACGGAACCAGATTCCCACGATTGTGGAACTCCCTTTCACACCAGTATCAATGGCAATCCTGTTCGAGCAGACGACTTTTACCCATAAATCATTAATGCCGGTTCCCTCTATGGGCGAATACGAGAACTACAATAGGTGCCGTTCATAACATCGCAAGGTTGCAAGAAGGCAGCTACTAGTGATGTGGCTGGACAAATTGAAATATGTTGCGAACATACTCGGATAATACTATATTATAAAGATACAGGCGTGTTTCGTGAAAAATAAGTTTGAAAGCGATTTTAACAAATGTATTTGCTAGGTTGCAGGAAGGCAACTACAAGTTAACATGGCTGGACGTGTTGAAATATGTTGCGATATATACTCGGGTAATACTATTTATAGATACTGACGTGTATCATGAAAAGGTAATATGGTTGAAAAAAATTTTAATATGAATATACTTGCCAGACTACAGGGAGCCCACTACTACTAACATGGGCAGACAAATTGAAATACGTCGTGATTATGCTTGGATAATATTATATATAAATAATGATGTGTCTCGTGAAAACTAATGTCTGAAAACAGTTTTAACATGATTAGTATACTTGCCAGGTTACACGGAAGGCAACTACAAGTTAACATGGCTGGACAAATTGAAATTTGTGAAATTTTGTCAGAAACTTCAACATTTGCAGTTAGGCTAACCTAATTATGAACTTTTTGAAAAAAAATGTAATTTAATTGGCAAAATATAAAAAAAAATATATAAGTAAAAACAAATCCTTCGGGCCAGCCCTATGAGAGCTGATAATAAACTCAGTGGTCTGGTAAAACTATTTTAATAATAATAATAATAATAATAATAATAATAATAATAATAATAATAATAATAATAATAATAATAATAATAATAATAATATACAGACACTGCTGTATATCATGGAAATTATTCTGAAAACAATTTTAACTGGAATATATTGAGAAATACTCTTGTACTTTCTGAAGACAATCGTTCTTTGAAGGTAAGGCTTATTGGTGAAAACATGACAAAGACTATAATTGCATATTAATCTACTGTTTATTGCAGCATCACTGCTTGAAACTGCACCAATTAAACCATTTTAACACAAAGCCTACAACGTTAGTTACGAGGAAGCAGCGCAATAACTTTTTAATGACCTAGTCCGGTGAACTTTTGTGTGCCTGCCGGTGGTATCTTTCAAAGAACATAGGTCACCAACCCTTGGCAAATACCACTTTCTTGAATATTCATGCAAAACGCGTTGGTCGGTGTGCGCATGCGTGTGTGTGTGTGTGAATACGACTGCTTACAGGGAAGTGCGGAGTGCGATAAAAAGTTGCAGGAATAATACAGCCCACAATGACTGGATCAAATCAAATGCAGTACATGACCTTTTCAAGAAACAAGTAGTAAAACAATTTAAGTGCACATCGTAAGTACGCGCGCACTTACGTTCAATATAACACACACACTACCCTATTTTTATAATTCCATATCGCTCGCTGCTCTTAACTTACATAAGTAATCTGATTTACGTGCGGAAGGTAAGTACTTACATAGGCTATAGTATGTTTTCTTCTGCTTGAATGATACGCGCTTGTACTGCCGTATAAACTGTTTAAATTTAAATTTAAAGGTTTTAGGTCAATGAGTAAAACAAGAGGCCGCAAGGGTATGTGCTTCTTCAAGTTATGGGGAAAAATTTACTTCTACAGGAGAAGAGTTCCAAATCTGGAAACATTTTTGGGAGAAACATTACACGTGTGAAAGGATTTTCTCGAGGATTGTTATGATCCTCTATAAACAATCCTGGAAAAATCCTATGGAAATATCCTCAGAAATCCACACAAAAATTAAATAAATAAAATTCACTCTCTTACCCAATTTTCACATTTACACAATTCACCAAATTAAGAAATGTGATCCTCTAGGACAAATCAATTTAAGCTATTTTGAGCAATGTCGTCAAAAGCTTCTGGGGACAACATTTAAAACTCGCATAGCCTGGGTGGACTGGTAGTATGCGAGGGGAGAGGGTGAGGTGAGGGGGGGGGGTTGGTAGCACCCGAGGGGGTTGTGGAGTCGACACTGGAGAGGGAAAAAGTCCAGGCGATGGCTGACAGGTCCTCTGGCTGAACTCCAAAACAACGGGAACATGCAAGCGACATATATTTGCAAGAATTAAACCGGTTTGCCTTATTTATTTATTTATTTATTTATTTATCTCTCTCTCTCTCTCTCTCTCTCTCTCTCTCTCTCTCTCTCTCTCTCTCTCTCTCTCTCTCTCGTGAGAAAAAAAAAGCTCATTAATAATACATCAAATGTTGACGAGGTTTGAAAATTAAGTGGTTTAAATTTCTCTCTCTCTCTCTCAAGATTTTAACGAATAAGAAAAAGAGAAAATACTTATTTTTATTACTTCCAGAGAGAGAGAGAGAGAGAGAGAGAGAGAGAGAGAGAAATTCCTACTGGCAATATATCAAATGTCGACAAGATTTTAAAATCCAGTCGGGCAAATCACTAAATCAACTTTAGTCAAGCCATTTACTTACAAGATGTTATTTTCAAAAACCAATTCTTAACACCGACTACTAAAAGATTTCCATCAGCATACTTTTCCTGATGTGATCGAACTCGATGTGAGTAATGTGCCCGTCTATGTCTCTTCGCCACATACATGTATAAATGGGCGTGGTATCTACTAAATGGCTGATACTTACCTGATGCTTCAAACTGTATTTTTCCACAATTCATACTCTCCTTAAACAAATTAGTTTCATAAATACACAGACACTAAATATAATGGATAGATATATATGTATATATACATATATATATATATATATATATATATATAACCTATATATATATATATATATATATATATATATATATATATATATAGATAAATAAGTAGACGTATACACACACATATAATACATATACATATATATAGATATGATAGATAGTATAGAGTGCATATGACCTTTAATCAAAAATTTCTCAAGTTCTCGATTCTATAACAGATTTGGATACTAATTCAAATTCAAGTTAGACGTGCCCAGACTCTTCCACAAAGTAAGGATTCGAACCGAGGAGGAGTTTAAGTTATACTTCCTTTACTTTCTGAGTTCGGCTTCAAGGATTTCAATGAAAAACGTAATCGAACAGACTGATGAACGACAAAGTTAAGAATTCACTTCATATTGGCAGTTGCAAGTATATACATCTAGTGAATGCGACTAGGCTATTTGATTACACACACACACACACACACATATATATATATATATATATATATATATATATATATATATATATATATATATATACAATCATTTAGATTCTAAAGATAGACCCGTATCATTACTACATAAAACTACGCTAGCCAGGGCAGCTTCGCATGCAGCCAACAGTTCGTTACCCAAGGATCCATCGTCGCCCGGAGTGCAGATTAGACACTGGCCCTTCCTGGAATCCAGTCAGTCAGTGTGGCTGGACATAACATAAACGAGTTATCGGCCAATGGCTTAATCAAAGGGCGGCCACGTCTTCGTAACATTCCTCTTCTTCCAAGGAAGTTATTGAGGTAAGGGAAATTACCCACTGATGACATCATCGTGATAAGGCTGAGTTGTTGAGGTGATCCGAGTTTTTTCCTGATATTTTTTTAGAGATTTATCAACTGGGATAATATTCTTATTATCAAAAATCACGCTTTTGATAGAGTGCTTCTTCAGGAATCGTGACCTCAAGTTTTCACGCCTGTCACTGAAGATGATACGCGTCGAACCTCAGCAAAAAGTATATCTTCATTTTTATCAGGTGCCGAACAACCATGAATTAAAACAGACTTTGATACAAGATCAACAACACCATATCACAATATCAATGCCATTTCAATTCTTCACAACGGGAATTCAACAAATACACGGAACACCCACTAAAACTTGCACGCAAAATACCGTTTACGAAGAACCATTTTTTTCAGTTGATATGGATCTATGAATAAGCTGCACATTTTGATGTTGAAAAGGCTTAAAAACAGGGGACCAAGGATAACGGGTACTCGGGAATTGGTCAAAGTATTTAGATTAAGATTCATACAAAATTTTAAAAGTTCTATAATTTTCTCAAAACTTCAAATATATAAGAGTTACTGGCAGAAAAAGCAATCTTAAGAAAGACTGAAAAAAAAAAAACTATATAAACCGAAAGTAACTGATGCAACAATCACATTCAACTCTGCTTGTGTGACGAGGGTCTTCTACCAACAGATGCACTAGAACTTAATATATTACAATTACTGACTTTGCCTCGACTGGAGTAGCCTTTGTTGAAGGGGGTTGGTGTTGAGCTGCAATGACAAACGTGGAGCTTAGGAACTTTCTATTAGTATTTTATTAAGTTACTGGTGTCGAAGCTCCATCTTCAGAAATTAAAAAAATTTAATCAAGGCCAGCGTCCACAAAATACAATTATAAAAATCTGTAGTGTCTGAACAATAACAACAAAAGTACGCTGAGTGGAGAGTTATAGTAATAAGAGCAATCTGAGACGCCAGAAGGTAATTTCTCTTAAAAAGTAACATTCCTATATCTCCCATAACACACTTAGTGCCAATGGTAAGGCCCACTTTTGGTAATTTTCTTCAATAAAATCCACACAACCATTTCAACAAAGACAAGGACAAACTGAACCCAAGTCATACCTTCCTTGCAAGCCGCAATAACACGTGGCCTGTTGCAAACTTGAAATAACTGCTGTTAAGGCTCTAAATTGGAAAGAAAAATATTACTTTAAAAAAAATGGAAAACTTCAAAATTCTTCTGAAAAACAATTTAAATGCGCCACATCACAACAAATGATTACGGTACGTCATTCAAATACCAACTTCAAAATAAAACTAGCTAAAACCATCATAAACAAATAGCCACATACTCGTAGTGTACTGTATTCTGGATGACAAAGGCTACCACAACGCATGTTAACTCGATAGGGCTAATTCCCTTACGATAAATCAGCCGAAATGACCGAAGAAACTCTCCTTCAATTGACTAAAGAAGGGTAGCAGGCTACTCTGACTACAGAAACACAACCTTTACGAACCTCTTGCATAGAGGTTCTTATACCGGTTGCGTGGTTCTGTAAGCAAGCTGGTGGTCTCTAGACCCAGGTCCCAGATGGTGACTGGTCCTAAGATGAGGGAGCTGGCTTGCTGCTTTTGAGATGAAAGAACCTCGATGATGCGGACGTGACTCCAAGGTCTAAGACATAGTTTAGAAGGCAATTGATAATGTTCGGTTTCGAGTAAAGGGCAACTAACTAATGTTTAGCCGGTTTTTTTTGGGGTTATTCGTTTAAAGATCAAGATTTGTATGGATTACAGTAAGGGGAGAGAGAGAGAGAGAGAGAGAGAGAGAGAGAGAGAGAGAGAGAGAGAGAGAGAGAGAGAGAGAGAGAGAGAGCGATTATGCCAATAGATTTAATGGACGACTTGGGTTTATAAGGAAACGGACTCCAAGGAACTGATCAGACAAATAACGGTTCCCTTGCACAAAAGTAAAGGTGATAAGTAACTGTAATACATAGGCCTATAAGAAGTCTGAATGGTTTACGTTAAAGCTTGCCAGTAAAAAAATAAATAAGTGAATAAAACTTTTCAAACACTGAAATCTTAACAATGTTTTGCAGTGATGGGAGATCTGGAACCAATGCATCTTATAGAAATGTGTTGGATTTTGCATATGCAGCCAACGACACATACGGCCATCCAGGCGTGTGTCAGCACAGAAGCAAAGAAGATACAAAACTTTCAGAAAAGAATCATCGTCTAGTACAGACATGGAGAATCTGTCACTATATAATAGGAAAAAATGGTACAGTACTAATCTTACTAATACTTCTTCAGACGAATTTAATGATGAAATTATCTACCAGTATGAAGCTTCTTAGGGTGGTAGAGACAGACATTGATACAATTTCGTTTTGGCGCTCCTCTCATAGTTGCCTACGTCCATGATACAAAAACAATGAACACTGAAGGTTCAGGGACGCTTCAGATATCTACCACTTTCAAGGACTTTTCGTTTCACCTCTCTTTTTTTCTGTCACTGTCACCCGTACTAAACACACACACACACACAGACTAACTAACTAACATTTGTATATATATTATATATATCATATATTTATACATATTTTATACATATAATAAACGTATATGGTCATACGTTTAAATTAACTAATTAAACAAATATTTAGAACATACTCCAACACTTGGTATTCCTCACTTCCGATTACAATTACCACAAGCTGAGTTCTTGAGCTCAAACTTCATTTCTGGGTAAGATTTATAAAGAAAAATAAAGAAACTAAGATGGATTTGCTACAGTAAATGACGTAATATGAGGTATGACCGAGGCACCGACTTTGCGTAGGCCTACATTAGCCCAGGATTGTACTATACTAATCCTGCATTAGCCTACGCAAATAATCTCAGAAATACAGAAAAACGTTAACAATTACGAAAATATGGGAGCCTCCTCTAAGACTACTCCAACAGGTGCGGACAACAACTGCACATGTGGCCTGGATATCCCATACCAAGTAACAAAACAAAGGAGTTGCTGTCGTGGCACGTTTATGGGGCATGTATGTTGGCCGAACCTCATATAATTAGCATATGATAATATGCGAGCGCCAAGTTCGCTTTTACTGTTATTATATAACAATCCCAGACATCAATACAGATTCACTTTCAATTTCGCTTGTCTCGTATTTCGATTACGATCTTAACAGAAATTGGAGTACACGTAAATAAGGTGGTATTTTCTACGTATGATCAGCAACAGATAACTATATGAACGGTTCGTACAATGCCAGCTATTATATCTTGAAAGTTGTATTAAACAATAAAGGAAACTGTATATATCAATGTTTACCCAGCTGCATACTAGAAGAAAAATGGTTATAAGATAGAACGGCCAACAAAGATCGATGCATAAACAGAGTAACAACACCAATCTTATTAAAAAAAAGGGGAGGCGCGCTTTTCTGATTAAAAACGATGAAGCTTCAAACTTGACCGCAGTAGATTAATATAGGCTGCATCAGTTAGCCAACTTCTGGTATCAGTATCTGAGTATAATATGCAAACCTAATTTAGCACAGACTTACAGCCTAGCTAGCCAATAATTTTCCTGAAAAAGGCTTAATGATCTGTAAATAGAAAAACACTAGAAACTGGCAAGTGTCGTAATATAACCTCTAATATTAGTTTAAGCATGTGGTTCCATGAAAAAAAATGCATGGAAGTAAAAGTGCTCAAATTTCCACACAATAAATCTGATGGACATTTATTACTATGCCTATACAGATAAAATACACAAAATATAAAAAAAAGGGGCCAGTGGCTGCAATTATCGGTACTTGCAATTAACTTTTTGTCTCACCTCTATGCACTAGTATGTACATACCCCACATTTACAGCTGTTAATTTCCTTTCGTTTTTATAAGTCCTGAGAAACATCAGCACGACTTTGACATCTTCATTACCGAAGAACGTGACGCCAATACACGACAGTCTCAAAGTAGATTGGTTCCATATCCGCCCACAGATTGAGAGTAAAGGAAAACCTACACAAAGAACAGTGATGGGGACAGAACCTCTAGGCTGGATCACTTTACAGAGAGAGAGAGAGAGAGAGAGAGAGAGAGAGAGAGAGAGAGAGAGAGAGAGAGAGAAATCTGATTTATGGTCATTAAAAAAAAACTGGTGTCGCAACATCAACATCTAGGTTATTGACGCGGGAAGGAAATTGAATAGGAACCTAAAAAAATTTATCAAAAAGGAAAATTTCGTATAAAGGAATATTTACAAACAATTCATATATCTGTAAACGCGAGCCCCACACCCCAATGGAGGACAAAATTTTTGTCTCGCATCAGTTTCACAGGAATTTTCTGTATATATGGGCCTATGGAAATTGCTCTCAAACAGAGAGCCTTCAATGTAACAACAACAAAACAACATTAGGCAAGCAACGCAAAAATCTGAAAAATGTAAACACATTAACAGCACCGCTTGTAATAAGTACCAGCTGCCAAGAGTTTGGCCGTGAAAAGCTTGAATGGACTATCTTCATTTGAAGATATTGTCAACATCGTAATACTTGCCAAAAATAAACAAAAAAAATATATAAAAAGGGGGTGAAAGACTCTTAAATCAAGGTTAAAACACTAAAGTGTCCAGGACAACAAACAGAATAAAAAATGGGGGAAATAATTTCGACTGCTGGCAAAGATAATACTGGGTAAAGACACTGAAATCAACAACGCACAACACCTTAATTAGAAAGACGAGTAATTTCATTTGTGGGCACTTTCTTTTTTAAAAGTTCGTCATGGTCCCCTTTTTCCCGCCCAATTTCCGTCTTCCCCTTTTATTCTCCCATAGGCTGGACATAATCAAATCCTCCTAAGTAGGTCTGCAAATAGGCCTATTTAATCTACTGACGTATCATTTAGGCCACAATGGCTCGTTTATGTATACGAATTCAATTCAGAGAGGGAGAATATTACAGAGAAAATACCTTAATTAAACATAAATTTCCATTATAACCTAATATGAAGCAATTGCCAAACCCTTCACTGAAAACAGGCCCAGGCCTACGAAAACATAATGACAGCCTAAGCTACGAAGAATCATTTGCGAACTGTTGATGACATCACTTTAATTACCCCGTTACCGTTTTAGAAATAAAGATAAGTTTACAATCTTAGTATATATATGCAACAAAAATAATAAACTTCAGCTTTATAATAACTTTACTTACCTTTGAAAAACCAGAAATGCTTTCAAGCTCCTTCTGACACCAAAACAATTTAAGATTCAAGTCTGGACCGAAGACTTTCATAATATTTCCCCCCAACTAAAACATTCGCACTGGTACAGAGTAATCTACTTAGGTGACATAATTTTAACAAAAACTGGAACCACCAAAAATGACAGCGTTGAAATCACTATACAAAATCAAGGCATCCGTCACAAGTTCCACGACGCTTAGCGTCACACGTCTTACTCAGATCACAGGCGGAAGAACACTGGCTGCTGGCTGACTTAGCTGAATAGCACCTAAAGCAGCAGCTGCTGCTGCTAGCAGCGCCTCCTCCTGCTGCTGCAGCCTGCACCCACGGGTCTCTTTTTCACCAGCCCCAAATGGCTGTTGCCCTAACCCCGCTATTACAACCTTCTTACCCTCTTTTTCCTACAGTACTTAACCAACGGTATGCAAATTATTCCAACAATAACAAATCAAGTGCTACGTATCCAAAAGTTTTTGCGCTTAGAACGCTCATTTGCTAGTTTCAGCGCCTCGATTCGTTTAAGCATGTCAACCTGGCTTTACATTGTTTCCGAGTTATGGATTTGGTGTCTGCCTGGATTTGAAAGTGTCCAGGTGTTTCAGAGTAGGTCTGGCTTCTGAATAGCAAGTAGCCTACAACTTTTGTCCAGTAATTAGCCGGAAAACAAGTATTGCATTATGTAGTCTAGGTTACGACTAGCACAACGAACTGTTGTCATTCTTCACCATTATCCCTCTGGCATATTTCTTTTATCAGCTCTCTTGAGCGGATGATATTTCTGTTTTTATTCAAAGAAAGGGCATGGGACAATTGCAAACCATAGAAATCCCAGATCACATTGTTCCAAGTACTACTGTATACTCTTAAGCTAGGCTGTGTTAGCTTTCCATTATACTGTAAAAGCAAAGTGGGGCATTTACCCTAAGCTTTTATACATATATCGTATCAAGTAAAGTAAAATCCAGTCACCAAGCTGTAGTTGAATAAGCAGTAAAATTGTACAGGTAGGTCTAAACATGATACTGTACTGCCGTTGTCATACGACGAGCAAAATAGTACTCGTAACAGTATCGCAAACTTCACTTGGGTTGTTTGTAACGCGTGCATATTTCCCACTTTTATTTCGAGATCAATACATCCAGTCTTAATCTATAATATTGTGCCCTCAATCTTGGAAACGTTACCTCCCAGAGGCAACGGTAACTACAGTGAGTACATCTGAACTTCTGAAGTAACACTGAATGTCTTGAACTCAATACCCTTTGATTATCTAAAGTTTGTACTGAAATCGAACTGTTTAATTTATATTTTTCTTCTGTATCGCAATGCCATTTGCTGTGCGAGTACATGCTCGAAGGTATCACTTCTGGCACTTTAACTGCCAGAGTTGGATTTTACTTATTTTTAGTTATATAGACCCAGGATTCCTTAGTTTTCAAGGTACTTGATCCGATGATTGACCACACCTTTAGAGTCGTTGATGTATTGTACGCAAATAACTTGAAAGAAACTAGTTCATCTGCCTAAAATTGGGGCCGATGTGTGCAGGAAAAATACCCTAAAGCACAGAATTCATTCCAATATACAGTCAACAGGCAGTTGGAGAGGTCATTAGCTAATCACATCTTCACAAGTTGGAGTACTGAAGTGATGTTTATTAGTATCTATAGCTTAAAACCAGTTAACAAAATTTTATGCATATAGTAAAAATATTTAAGCAACAAACCAAATTGGAATTGTTAGCTGAATATTAGCCAACCAGGGCAATTATTTCTTAAAGTAGATTTATAGAAGTGGTGTTTAAAACATTCTGATTGAAACCATGCGTTTATGTTCTGGTATTTGAACCTATACATGGTTTTTGTTTTATCAGCAGGAATGTTTACATTGCATTAAATGTGGATTGTCTATGAAGGATTTTGGCTTATGGTAATAGATTTCAAGATGTAAATAAAACAGACAAATTTAGTGCTACTCCAAAATAGACATAAATTTAGTGCTACTCCAATGCATGAAATAATTGTTCAAATTCATTGCCTCAATCAGGGCTGAACAACTGCATAGCATGGCTTACTTTTCCCCCCCAAAATTCTCCAGTTTAAAGAAAATTATTTGAAATATTGGTAAATTATTTCTTTATGTTTATTTTCATTGTTTAGCACAACATTTTATTGTAGTTCCATGTCAAGGTAATGTATTAAGATACTTCGTCAACTCTGTCACCTAGCTAGGATAACCCAGGCCATGAAACCTAATGCATAGCCCACCCTAACCTAGACTCACTAGGAGGAGTTTAAAATAACAGCTCTTATGGAAGGGAACATGTGATAAATTGGTATTACTGACAAAGAATAAATAAAAACTATCCAAATTAACAAGATTTATTGAAAACACAAGCTTTTCAGTTCTTTCCTAAAACTTCAATAGGTTATTATACAGTGGATGTATTAATCGTTAAGGAATAGAAAGAACATCAAAATGAGGTTTTTACTTATAAAAATAACTTTACTTAAAAACAAAAATTTACTTTTGAAAAAACTTAAAATTTGTGTTGCAATCCTCTACCATTTAGACTAAATCACCAATCTTTTAAGACCTACAGTCCTCATTTAGAAAGTCAGTTTTTTTTTAACGTCATGACTTTTCTTTCTGACAAGCCCACTTTTCATGAAAAGAGAACAACGTCCTAATTTTTAGAAAACTAAGGCTGCTGCTCTTCTACTTCCTTCAGCCAAGAACAAGATTATTCGTCTCTGGCCTTCAAAATTAAAGTTAACCGAACGATCTGAAATACAGTAGTTCTACTGACATCATTCTAACAGACTTTTTTACTAGAGTTTCATAGGTAGCTATTTATCAAGATCATCTTCAGTACTGACGATGATATGAGCATCATTAGTTCCTCTATGAATGTTATGGCTACTAACTTACGATTACAATCTTTAGATTACGCAGCCTCAGCACATGGTTAAAATTGTTCTTCCACAGCAATTATTCCTAAGGGAAGTTACATATGAATCAAGCACTATAGTATTCCTTCAAGTTCTGATGGCGATTCACATCAGTGTGCTAAGCAGATACAGTATACTAAATGAATTCCCTACAACCACATATGGTACATTGTGAATCTTTCACGTAACTATTTCTTCAAAACATTATTATTTAATGAGCTTTGCTAATGCAAATACACTGTATGGCATCCTCAAGGTTCTATAGAGAGCATTGCAAACAAACATTAGCCAACTGCGTAAATGCCATAAATGATACCAAAAATTTTTAAAAATCATTCATTATTATTACTGCAGCTTGCTCTCTTACTGCAATTTACAAATACAATGGACATCACTACAAGTTAATGTATTGTCTTTGCCCTTTTCTATATTTCTATTTACAATGTTATATTTAAAATGATTCAACTTAAAAGTTTAAGCAGTGACCACAGTCTCCAGAAATACAGAGCTGTATTAGTATAGGTACTGTAAAAGAAACATGGAAAAGTAACTGTGTATAAATGTACAAATGCAGTAAAATATAATTTCTATTTACTACTAAAAGGATAGTAACAAAGGCACAACACAGCTGCTTTTACATGACTCGTTATCACACAAGTGCCTAACTTGAAAACCAAAATACGTACAGGCTATTTACCTATTACAAGTCCTACCTGAAACTTAACCCACATGACATTAAGTACATACAGTTAATGAAAAAGTGCTACATACAAAACAACAGATATCATCACAGATAAAAGGGTAATACAGTAGTACAGTACAATAATAAAAATATCTATCATAGTTATTGATCAGGAAAATTATATATGTAAATGTACCTCTACTTCTAGCAAGGGTTTCAAGACTGACACTTGCCACAAGGATGGTTGAAATATCTATTCAGAAATGCATGTTAATATTGGTCACTGAACTATCAAACAATATTAAAGAACCTATGTAACATGGCTGCTCTTTGGAAAATGTAACCCAAAACAAAAATGGTGCACAGTGCAAATGTGCTTCATCTTCAAAAGGTTATTTACTTCTCCATTTAATCTGTATTCTCATATGTTTAATGCATGTTAAAACAAGAAGGAAAGGAATAATGAAATAAAAAGAGAGTAATGCACGGAGAAAATGAAAATAAATGCATGTAAAGATGACAAGAAAACACCACACTAAGTAGTTCGTACGATAAATTTTATGTTCCCTCATGGCATCCAGATTCTGCAAGTGTGGCTACATTTAGCTTGATAACTTTTTGTTTTCCCTTTACAGCTCAAGTACCCTACAAGTATTCCTCTTGGCTTAACTTTAAAATTTTCCATGTTCCTTACAGGGTATTAGTATTTTATAACTACAATCTAGTGGTTAGCTTGGAAATCTTTTAAATTTCTTTCTGGGTTCAAGCATCCTTCAAAGGTGTCTGTGTCCAGCTTGACCATACTAACATCTTTCATAATTTTAGTAATCTGCAAAGCACTTCTTTACGTTTATGTATTTCATGTTCCCTTGCAGTACTGTAATGGCTAAGCATTTAGCTAGGCTTGTAACCTGAACTAAATTGTTAAAATTTTAGGTTTTTCAAAACCTACAAGTTTTACACTTGCAAAATGAGAATAACTTTCAGGACGACAATGTATTTTTGAAGTCACCAGTCTTTCCCAATTCTTAAGTGTATTAACTCTCTGCCTGCTTTCACTTCCAGCATCTAAAAATTTTGCTGTCAAATATGAATCAAGTCTGGCTTCAACTTTGGTCACTATCTAAGGGTAGACAGCAATTTTTTTGTGTGGATGTTCTGATAATTAACTACAAAACTAGCTGATGGATCAAAAGAATCTGGAATAAGCACTCTGGAATAAACCCTCTGGAAATATCTTAACATAGAACTTGAACACAATGAGCACTATGGATGTTTCACGAGTAATGCAGTATGGATGGAAGTACAGCTGTTAGGGATAAGGTCCTGGCAACTGGAGGCAAAATGGTTAATCAACTACATATCGGAAAATTAAAAAATAGCGATTTGGAAGATTGGTAGTTAGAAATGTTTCAAATGGAAATATACAAAAAAATGCTACAAGAGTGGACGAGTGTTTAAAATATATGGAAAAACAAACTCCAAAATTTTATCCAAGTTTTTATAACACAAAACTAGTTTTTCATAAAAATTCATCAGCCTTGTAAATGTTTCCAACGTGATCTGCATGAATCCCTAGACTCCCAAGTTTTCTGCACGAAGGAAGAAAGTCTCTCAAATTAGAGCACCAATAGAGCACTGAACCCTTAGGTATGTACCTACAAACCACCTTATATTTTGTGTGGCTACAAGTCTAACCAGGTTGAGAGGAGGGGACTTGTATACAATTGATGAATTTGTATGACAAACTAGTTATTATAAAAACTTCCTTCAAAACAACCTCATCAATCATAAAAATACCTGAATTGCTATTTAGGTGGGAGGATGAGTTGCTGAAAGTCCCAGATTGTTTGCAAAGGTCTGGTCTTAGAAACTATATCTCAAGAACCAAGGTTCTTTGAAACTGAAAAGAATTTGCTCAAGGAGTTTTTAAACCCAATGTACAGCAAGGCATTTGTATTTGGTTTTAGTTTCATTAAAAACTATAGAAACAGGACAACCAACAAGTGAGATGTAGGGGTGAGAAATTCTGGAATACTGTGTCTTTGAAAGCAGTGAATTAGTGAATGAACAGTGAGTGAAATTAAAAGAGTTTTAACCAAAGGCTCTTACTCTTACCTGACTTACCTCATCTTTGGGAACTTACCCGAAAGTTCCTCGCAATGACCTGTGTGATTATCAAATCGAAACTGGTGCCTATTTTCTTTGCTGTGTCATAAGTTTAAGAAGAGGAGTTGCTCTAATTTTACACCAATATAGAAAAAAATGAGGCAAGTTTGGGAGCAATATGTTAAAAAAAAAACATAAAATGTGCCACATAAGGATTTCAAAACTGAATCTACACACTATATCACATTCTTTCTGATATATATTGTGTATTTACATAATACTACCTGTATTTATCATATTCAAAATGCTGTATATAAAAAGGAACTGATAAAAGAGTATATTGAGTTAAAAATTAAAACATGACAAAACATCAGGTACAATCCTTGTTGTAATACTGAATACCTGATGCATAGAAACCAATTGACAGAAGGATGAAAGACCATCCTACTTTGAATGGAGGAATGAAACATTGTGAAAATGAAATGCAAACTATAAGTGAATAAATTTATAATTAAATTTAGTTTGCTCAAAAGTTTTCAAGACTACTTTATGTTTCCTTACAAGTTAGTGTATGAAAAGAGAATAAAATATTACTTAAGTCTGTAATTCTGAATAAGAGAGAGAGAAACTTAAAATATTAAAAAAAAAAAAAAAAAAAAAAAAAAAAGGAATGCCGAACCGTTACGAGCATAAAAATGAAAGGTAATGTCCCTGCTTTGTACCAGCCATTGTTAAAATTTGCACAAAACCTCAATAATACGGTGCAAGTGGTAATGGGTAACAATGGGACCCAAAAGAAAAGGGAGTACAGAGAGGTAAACAAGAGCATTCTTGCTCACAAAATGGCATCTTAAATGCTACATGTGTTATGTGACAGTGTAAACAAAAGGTGAAATACATGAAAGAATTCTTTTGGATCTACAAACACCCAGTTATACATTACAGTACTGTGATCTGATGGTGTACAGGAAAGCTTTAAATTCTAGTATGTCTAATATCTTAATGTGAGTGTCCAAGGCAGAGAAGGGAGATTAATGCAAAGAATTATGAATAAAGACTTGAAGATTCCTTTCAGTGCATAAGTCATCACATGCCATGATGATGACTGACAAGAAAGGTAATTTTTTTTTAAAGCAATGGACAACTAATTGTCATGAGTGTATTGCACAAATTATATACAGTGTACTCAATAAAAAATATTCTGAGACACAAAAACTCAATCATGAAAATTGGCTGCAAGTAGGCAACAGCTACTTTACTGCAATTGCTACTATAGCACTTTACCGAGATGTGGCTGAATGTGAAGAAAGCACTGTATATCCACCAACAGGTTTATAAAGCACTCTTAACTAAATACTGTAGGTATAGCAGGATACATATTACATTCTAATTACATTTTTCTCTCAACTTCAGCAAGCAATCAAAAGTCGCAAACATTAAACTAGCAATTATCATAGTTTGTGTGTGCCTTTGAGAAGTGTACGGGCACTGTCCAATGTTCAGCATTAGTGGGATAACCACACTATACAGTGCCAGATAAACTGGAATAAAAGACAGCTGTTATATGTATATGTACATGTACATACATACAGCAGACTATACTGCATATATATTACTTTTAAGACTGAGTTCCCTCCACCCAACTCTTCTCAAAGCTAGAGGTGAAGAATATACAAAAGGGAGCCAGTTGACTTTTGGAGATCCAGGGACAAATTGGCACCTTTAAACTACATCTTTAACATCGCCTTTGATCTGAGGAAACAAGGTTGTTGTGGGCATTTCATTGTCATGACTGAAAATTAACAAAAGAGACCATGAACAAAACTCTTATCAGATCACAATGTATGTATCATTTTTCCCACGAATACAAAATTTTATCCATGAAAATATGAAAAACACTTAAAATACTCACGTATAACAGTATCCAATGGACGAGCTACTTGCTGCACTTACTTATGGTTAAAATGTAATAACATTACGTATTGTATATAATTTTACTTGTGTTAACTAATCAATCTAGATTACATATGTCTGTGAGAGAGAGAGAGAGAGAGAGAGAGAGAGAGAGAGAGAGAGAGAGAGAGAGAGAGAGAGAGAGAGAGAGAGAGAGAGAGAGAGAGAGAGAGAGAGAGAGACTGTAATTCAATAGCAAATATTGTATTAGTTATACTTTTATTCTTTACACTTCTACATCTGGTAACTTAATAATTTTCTATATTATTCATTTACTTGCATTTTAATTCAATTGCGTTTAATAGTAAATGCAACTTTAGTGTTCCTTAGTTTACCTCAAGATAAATTTTAGTAGTGTATTTTTCCCATTTTCATTCAATTATTCATTTCACAAGATAAATATTTTCATGTGAATATGACAAAAACTTGATGAGTCTGAATTATTAATAGGTGGTTTTGTCTGCCAAGAAGGGCAGTATTTCTTCGTATTTTACGATAAACAAAACAGTCTAAAGATGAACACTGAGAACCTCCTGTACATGTACTGTACATGTACAGTAAACATACACTTACTGTATATAAAATATATATACACTAAAAATACTGGAGAAAGTGGGACGTTACCATTTTCTTACCAGGCAGGGTGTGTTTTTGTGGGCCAAGCCCCAAAAATAATGTGTACAATGCAGCATTATGGAATAAGCCAACTGACTTTCTCAAACTAGTACTGTGTCACCAAGATTTATATGTCTACACTATACAGAATTAAAAGAAACCTGCAAGTACCTGGCAATTATACACTATCTCGCAGGTTTAAATGCTTCTCTGGAAAAAGCATATCAGTGAAAATTATATGTGTGGCTTTCCTGCTTCACACAAGGGCACCACATGATTCACAAAAGCTAAGTATAGGCCCACATTCTATGAATGAATCACTTACTACTGTGACACAAAAGTCAAACCAGATGTGTTATTTATAAAAGTTTCTCCACTTAGTATACATAAAAAATTGTCCTTGCAGAATACACACCACTGGTAATAAGGAAATTACCCATCTAGCCAATATTAATAGAATGTTTTCACATGACTCAATATCATGATGACAATAATCTACAAAAGAAATACTGTTTGAGATTACCGAATAATGTCCTGAATGATGAAATCACCAGTAATTTGCCCCTTATGCGTAAAATGTCATTACTTACAATATGCTAAGAAGAAGTCACCAGTACCCAAATACAGTATAACTTCAACCTTACTTCTCATTAGTGACACAGTTTATCAAGAATGAAACGTAAGAATGAAGTTACTTTTTCCATAAGGCAGATAATAGAAAGACTCATTATCACTGCAAAAGGCTGCGAACTAACATCAAAATGAATCGATATAGAATACCTATGTAAAAGAAACTTTCAGATCTTCGAATGTACAAGAACTTCGTAAGAAAACTTTAAAAGAAAACAACAATAACAATAATAGTTTATAAACATATTTAAGTTCTTATGCTACAAGCTAATAATAAGATTTGTCCAGTTCATATGCTCTTAAAAAACACTTTCTCTAGCATAAGCCGTGGGGCTATACATTCGATACTTTCATTCAGTCACACAATAAATACTGTACAATACCTCAATATACAACACCAATTCAATGACCAAATGTTAGGTAATCATAGCTATAAAGCTTCAGCTATTCAATTTTGTTAACAGCATATAAGTTTTAAAGCAGCACATAAATCCTTTTAAGTAGATTCAACAATAATAAACATGACAGCCTTTAAAATGTTATGAACATACTTGGAATGTTTAACCCTGATATAAATGGTTACCAGGAAATGTTGTTTTACATCGTTACAAACTGAAGTACAGTTCACTTCAGAAAGACGAAGACAAACACCACTTCTGATAATAAAACTCACTAACCAATAGGGTTTGGTCGATAATAAAGTCAAGACTCCTCCTATAACACTATTTGGTAATGCTACGTAACGGTTAAAATAACAAATAAAACATGTACAATGCGTACACAAATATACGTAACAATTTACATTTACATATCACTTTCTACGCCCTAACCATGGAACGATTATTCCCTTTCAAAGAAACACACTGTACGGATGGCTTACAGCGATCAGGCTCAATGATCTATGGATGATGAATGTCACTGAAAGAAAACCTTAAAACCAAACTCTCCACTACCATAATTTTTCAAATGTCATATTGACAAAGCCAGGATCTTTTCTCTTAATCCAATATTCACCGGTGAAAACCCAGCTCTCTTCCTTGCTGTTCATATCACGTCTGAAAGGTAAATATTATTTGTCAAAATTTTACCTGTAAAACTTTCTGACAAGATAGATTATCAGAACATGCAGCAATGACTAAAAACACTAATTTAAGATTTGTTACTGAACACTATAAACAAGCAACAGATCTTCAGTTATAGATTTAAAACACTAAAAGGTTGGAAAAAATACTGTAATAAAATGTGAATGTATTCACGTAGTGTATTCTCTTACTTCACTAGATAATAAACAGCAACATGTATACTATTTTTTTTGTTTGTGTATAATAAGGATACTTTTTAAAAATTTTCTATGATTTGCATTACATAAATTTCTGTTCAAATCATATTATTGCAACTTCAGATAAAGGATCATGGATATTACTATTTTTTAAATAATTCTAATATATGTTCACAGTAATAATCAACTGGCCTAAATCATGTTACACAAAGTTGGAATAGTGCAAAGGAGGTCTTCTAACTTTTCTCTTTTCTCTCTGTTCCTCTCCATACAATACTTTCTTTGGAATCAGACAATCACTTATTATTTTGAAATATCCTGAAAATTTTGTTTTGCAACTGATCAAATCCTTTTTTCTTTTATTACATGAAACCAGAATAAATGTTGGACACTGTGGCATTTCTCAAGTCAACTACGATCAATAAATAGTTCAATTTATGGAATGAAGAAGCTGATATTAAGATACTGAAGCAGATTAAACCCCCAGTTGGGTCATGGCAATTATCAATATGCAGTTTTGCTACTTTTTTACAGAAGTCATGTGATAATATGATAATAAAGCACACTGACTTAGCATAGATCCTCAATGGCCACCCCTTACAACTCAATCAGCACGTTAGGAATGCACTGCAGTAAATCATCACCTTAAAATATTTCTTGTGAACCAGAAGCAAAAAATGCCCGCTACACGTCCCTCTACAATGTCAGAATTTTCAATAATTTTGATTTATCCAGTCATCAAGTTTTTATGAAGTTTTATGAAGTTGTAGATAATTAGTTCCATGGGGAGTACAGCTCAAAGCTAACAACAGGTGGTACTACAACTTTCTTGCAGCAAACCTCTAGGCCTCATCAGCAATGATTTCTGCCAATTACCTTTCATCCCTTACCTTTGGCCTCTCCTGAACCCACCCTCTCCCCTCAACTTTTATCTTGGGCTATTTTTCACCTCTTATTTAAAAACAAATCCATTATGATGTGACTCGGCAGTCTCTTTAAACTTAAGTACTTTTAATACTTAAAATCTAGTTTACTGGACGGACTTACATACTAAAAACTTCAACAATGGTCTGGTTAAACTGAAGTATTCTTAACTACATAACTATTTAACTGAGAAGGATTCTGTAATTAGAACAATTTTTTTTTTTTGCTACAAAGCAAGACACATTTCCCACCTGAACCACATTGGAACATGCTCTACACCAGTCTCTTCCCGATGCTTTCGTCGCTCTCGTTGCTGCTGCTCAAGCTGTGTCTTCATTGTTTCAGCACCATTAATGTTTCCTTCTTCTAATAATCTGGAAAGTAACCAACCATGAATCAGAAAATTTTTCTAATTAAATGTTATTTATCCTCCATATACATACAAATTTTTAGAGGAACTTGACTGCACATGAAAATCCAAGGCACTTATTACCTAGAAAAGACTAAAAACTGCTCCTCCAGATAAAATAGTACATCTGATTTCACCACAACATTCCTACATTGTATTTTATTTTTTCTTTTGTGTATACTCTGTGATTTTTACTAAGGATCAAGCAATTTTTCTCTTGTTTTCAGGGTAGATACTAACCAGTGCTTGAACTGTTTGCAGAAATTAGTATCAAAGAGATAATGGTTTATTTAAATTCAGCTACAAATATCACCTAGTCATAAAAAGAAGACTAGGTAGTGCTGTTTTTTATGGTTAAAATATTTAAAATATTATATATATATATATATATATATATATATAATTTATATATATATATGTGTAAAAACAGGAGCTTGTGCATGTTTTTTGACATGCCTCCTTAGTTATAAATACAAAATGTGACAATTAGTCAAAAACTAAATACAGCAAGTGTAAACATTAAAAAAAAAATAATATAAGCCTAAAGGTCAATATAACACCTCTTATGTGTAGGATGAACTGCCTGTCAGGTAAAGAATTTTGTGACACTAATTGTAAACCCTCAGTGATCTCTGCAGGGGTGGATGGTCATTTAAGTTTTGATATTTATAACAGTCCTGTTATAACATCTATTTCACATAATAAATGTACAGTACACTGATGCTATATGAACTATATATAACAGTAAAGAAAGAACACACTGAAATTACTAAAACACAATTTCACCAATCAATAAACAAGCATAATGAATAAACATACTTTTGGTCAGGTCTAAATCTTGTATCTGTAGGTGGCAAATACTTGGACTGATCTTCATCAAGCTCATTCAATTCAATGGCAAACCGAGTAAAGCCGTAGTAAAGATGATAATCTTCAGGCATGCTACCAGGCCGCCAGACCACTCGAGCTGACGGAGCATGACCACAATAGAGTGCTTCAGTCCATTTGCCGAAGAGATTGTGTAGAACAGTTCCTGAAGCATCAGTCACCATACCAAAAACTTCATGTCTTTTAGAGGACCAAGAGCTAGCCTGAAACAATGTATCTCATAAATATTAAAAGTATACACAAAACAGTTTTATTTAGCACATACCACACAAATGCCTATGCAGACATACATAGTACATCCCACTTCGAATCTGAATTATAATTATCTTGTCAAAATGTTACATTATCTTTACCCATTTTCATTTCTCCTTTGCTACAAAGCTGTCATTGTTTTAAGTTTAGAGCTGTCTCATGCAACATTAAAGAGAAAAAATCTATAAATACAAGATGAGGTCTTCTTATATAACCTTAAATCTAGTCTCAATATCAAGCCTCTAACATGTTACTTTTTCCAGACAACTACTTTTTTACGGAATAATGCTTCCTTGTGGATACAGCTTATCTAACACTTTTGAGTGAATGTGATCAGAAAGCCCTTCTGCACTCAATTTTAACTTTCACTTCACTATAAAGTTGCTTCCCTCTCTTTGATGCTTAAATTATCCTCCTCATCTTTAAATACCAATCAGAGTGACAAGAATGGTTTTGATGTAGCCCCCCCAAAAACTCACAGTACTGTATACATATACTTACTCTAACAAAAGAAAGTTTGCAAGTCAAGCCTTTGTTTGGGTTCCTGATGATCATCTCACCATATTGGTCAACCCACCGCTGGCCTCCTCCAAACAAGTTATGGACACAAGTTGTAACTTTGTTCCACTCATAATGGTCTTCCTTTCCTGAGTCATTCTGCTCTCGAAGAATTAAGTGGACTTTTCCTAAGAGGAAAAAATACAAAATACAATTGTCAATTTACAGAAAAAACTGCATTCTACTGCATTTAAAAAACTTACTCAAAAGTTTCTCTTGAACAGCTGTAAAATGGAAATGTTTCTCAAAAGGAAAACAGCTGCAACTTACCAGAAGGCTGGAATTCCAAAGATCTTCCCCAGAACTTCATCTTGATGCGGATATCTTGCCAGAACGTGAAGTTACAACTCTTTGCATAGCAAGCACTGACAGGTGGGTGGTGACTAACCTTTAAAATACAAAAATAAAGGAACAGTAGTGTTAACTGTACAAGAAAAACTTTAGGCAGCACAGTATAGAATTTTTATTACACCTTCAAAACATGTGTCAGTCAAAATCCATGAAGTGACACCTAAGACAATAAAAAAACTTCACTATACATTACAGGCAGTCCCGGTTTACGACGTATTCCGACTTCGAATTTTTTCAAATATATTCATCAGAAATTATTTCCTGGCTTAACGCATGTTCCAGGGTTACGACGCGTCATCATCCGACGGAAGAAATATGGCCCCAAAATGGCAGAATAATCATAATTTGAATGTAAAACTCAATAATAATGCACATCGTTTTCAATGCACCCAATTAAAAGTAAGGTTTTCTTATGATTTTGACGATTTTCGACGATGTTCCGGCTACATTATTCATCTATTTCATCAACATACAAAGCCCTTTGATACTGTGAGTCAGATGACATCCTCTAATGAAAAACACTGCCCATATTTTGATGTTGGGTAACATGAGATGGTGCCTGAAGAGTTTTGGGGGATGGTTTAACTCTATCTCTCAATTACGAATTATTTAAAAAGAAATCAAAACACTCTAAAAAAAAAGGAAATCATAAGTTTCTTCTTATTTCTACTTGAGTTTCATTATTTGAAATAACTGGCACACAGTAAATAGTAATAATATAACATAACATCGGCAAGGACTGCATCATGTTTTTTCATGGTGCAAACAAGATTTCCTTTTTTTTAAACTTTATTGTTGAAAAAAATAAAGGAATTTCTATCCTCTTCTAATGCATACATTTTTTCACTGTTATATATATTCAAATAAAGTATAGGATTCTATTTATGAAAAGTGAATTTACAGTAAGGGGTACGAGAAGATGACCTCCAAGCTCACAAGCAAGAAGTTAGAACACGGTGTGTTTTACCACAGATGAGTTTTAGACCCAACAAACTCTCAATGCATTAACACTCTGGTATAACCAACTAAAATATGACAAAATGGTTGTACCCTGCCTAATATATACAATATGGTAATTATGAAATATCATGATGTTTAGTTTGAAATTAAAAAACTTTAAAATGATTTTATTACAGATTAAATCACACAAAATAAAAATAGATAGCACAGAGGAAACATATACCAACACTGGCTCAGTAAAAACACATCAATGCTAGACTATCTTAGTCAGGTTGCCATGATGTGAATTACATTACTGTACATATATTGAAGTCTGTTATAGCTAGGTTTTACCAAATGGCATAAATAAAGTTACATACCAGTATGAAAAAGATTTGTAACTTTGCATGAAGTATTTAATATACTGTATACTGAATACTGTATATGTTAAATTTTACTACTCTGTTTATATTTATGTGGAAGCTCAGATTATTTTAAGAATCAATTTCTGGTAGAGCTCAGTCATCGGATCATAAATGTCATTCTATATGTTACTGACTTATTATTTTTATCATACTATGCTACTTGTACAGTTATTTATTAAATTTTACTATTATTTATTAAATTTTACTATATGATTTGGAACTGAACTGAATTTAACTGAATATAAGATTTAGGCCAAGCGCTGGGACCTATGAGAAATTGAGAATAGAGAGCTTTTAGAGGTGTACAGGATGAAAACCTCACAGTTGCACTATGAAACAATTGTTAGGAGAGGTAAGATGAAAGGAATGAAAGAGGTTGCAGCTAGGGGCCGAAGGGATATTGCAAAGTACCTCATGTAATGCCTACAGTGCACCCACTGATGGCATTACCCCCTTACGGGATATGATTTGGATGTAATTTTTAAATAAACGTTGTGGAGTAACAAAGCACTGTACAGTAAAAACAGCAAATAATATTCTACCTGTTCAGCAACAAATCGGAATCCTTTGTCCTCTCTTATACATTCAAAAGTTTCCCCTAACAATGGATTAAAAGGCTTATGAGCTGCTCGATAGATTGACGACGCATATGCAGACACTGCAAAAGCTGCTACCAACACCATTCGATCACCATCATTTTCCAAACCAGCAGCTTTATCCAATAACTCACTGTACTCAAGTTCTTCACACATCCGCTGCAAAAAGAATAAAATAACTGTCAGTATCAGCGGCATTATTACAGACTCATCCCAGCTTCTGACTTACTCAACCTCACAACTAATAAAATTTCATGAAATACATAATTACGGTTACTTTGATTAAAACTGTGTCTGCTACAAAAATACTTTACTAGTTAACAAATACTACAAAAAATTTAGCGTTATCTTTTCAGTTGCAGAACTAGACTAGTGCAATAATTATTTTAGTATAATGTCCATTCATATGTTAATGATCTCGGAAATTTACTCTAGATTTAATAAAGAAATCTCAATCAGTTAACAGCTCTCCACCAACTACCAACACTAGGGACAATAAAATTCCAGTAAGCACAATGGAAGCAATAGTAGAGCCATTTCATAATGTTGTAAAATATACTAATAAATTATTGCTGGGCCTATAACAGCTGTTTTTAGCCTCATCTACATAATTATGTTACTGGAACACTAATCTGAAAGACCATGTTCCTAAACCACTAGTTGCACTACATCTATGCATAACTGAATCTACTAATAATTTATACTACAGTGTACCATAATATACTATAATACAGTAATTTTACAATGTTTCTTTACTGTATATTACACAGGTTGTCGTGCAGGACTCTCACTCTCAAAAAAAATTCCAATGACGATCACAAACGTTGGCAAAGCTGACACTGATACAATTGCAAGACCAGGTAGTACATAGGCTACGTAGCACAAAATAATGTGCATTTCATATATATTTTGTATTCAACATAAATGTCGTGTTTAAAATATTTACTTTATGTGAGTATAGACTTACAATACTGAACTGCGTATGTAATGATATTTGTAACCGCAAATTAATGTACTCTTTCCATTCAGTCTACTTAAGTAGAAACCTATTCATTATTGTTTGAAAAATGTGTTCATAATCTGGTATCATGAAATATACACATAAAATATACAAACTATTCATGCACACATTGAATTTTAGTGGGTGAGGCATGTAAACAATGAATGCTTCATCAATGTCAGTTTTGCTAAATTTTCCACACATCTACAATCTTATGATCTTTACTACAAAGGAATATATTATATTACTTTTAAAATATTTCTTAATCTTGTACAATGTTTTAGTTTTATACTTTATCTTTTTAAAAATGCTGACTGATGATACACAAATGTTAATGAAACTACCATTAATACATGTAGCTACAGTCCCAATGCACACTACAGTATATATATTCATTATCATTTAAGGTACATATTTATAAACAAAAAAATTTACAGTACTGTATGTGAGATTATATGAAATAGAGTATACCATCTTGGCTATAATGTATAGCTAGTTAAGGAAAAGTGAAGGTACTATGCCAGAGCAGATTTGTTCCCCGTAGGACTGCATGTGATGCTCACTCAACATCCAATTTGCTTCAAGTCATGTTACATATCATGGATGTTACCCAGAATAACTAACTACATGTGGCTGTTACTGAATCCAGTACAACTAAGTATGTGATAGCCATGGAAATTTAGTGATAAGCTTGAATAATCAAGGTGTTTATCTGGTTAAAAGCTTTCCCTACAGCAACAGAGCCAGGATCCTGCGCTCAGGAAGACACTGTCTATCATTAACATCACGCCACATTAGCCTGGAACACTGGGACAATGTTGGAACTTGTGAAGAGAAAGAGAAAACTTTTGCTAGATTCCATGACAGTATACAAATTATGTGTAGTTAAAAAAAAAAAAAAAAAGGCTGAGTTTGCATCAAGAGAAACAGATCTTTATGTGCAAACTTTGACAAAATCCCATTTTTGATGTCTGAAATTTTTAACTTTGAATGTTTGCACTCTTGGTGCAAGGCAATCCCAATTCTTGAAGATATGCCTCACAAAAGGAAAGCATGGAGTTATATACGAGTATGCTCTGGTAGGAGAAGGATCCTTTGTTTTTTCACCAAACGTTGTTATTTTGTCAACTCCAAAACTAGCTTACTGACTTGATCCCAGAAACTATGGTTCCAACAAATATTGTTAAAAAAAATACATTTCATCAGAATGAGCAAGCTGGAATGACTGAGGATCTGGTAAATTTAATTTTTTTTTCACTCATATAAAGCTGCTTTACACCGAACTGTCTCTTTCTGTACAGAAATGAGAACTATCTTTCCAGCATTCATACCAGAATTATTACATACATAAAACATTGGAAAAATAATACCTCTCACATTTTACAGTTAAACCTAAAAAAGTCAGAGAGGCCAGTATTCCTTCTGTTCTTGCCTATGTTTACTCCAGCTCACCCAACTGATCAGAAGGGTACTTGAAAATCTACATGTCAAATTTTTTAAGTAATTTGTATTTTTCTGGGTATCCAAACCATAGCCTTTCATACATGGAGTACCTTCCTTCACATGAACTGGACTAGCAATGTATTGACTAAACAAAGGAAGCACCCAGGTGGAGATGGGGAGAAGGGATACCTGTTCTCACCCAAACGACACTACCCATTGTTCTCTCAGCTGCAATACTGAGTAGACATGTCTTTTGTGTTCTGTATTTCTACCTTGTGCTATCTAATTCTTTGCGTTATTATATGTGTTCTTCTGAATAATATTTTTTCAGTACATTCTTATACTATTAGTGCAGTTATGTGCCTGAAAGTATTGGTGTCCTGTGCTTTTTCCAGTGCTTTGGTGCCTGTGCTTGGTCCTTTGTCTCATGGAGAGCAGGCAGGACCAATGTTGTTGTGACAGCCATGGTTGGCCTTATAATCGTTTCATGTTACCTATAGCAGTAGATCCACACTCAGTGTGTATTTTCTGCAGGGGTAAAGAGTGTTCTTGTGATTCCCCCTACCCTGAATGTGCTGATTGGCCTTCTCCTCAACGGGAGTATTTTGGGAAGAGGAGGAAGAGGAAGCCTAGGAGGGATGCTTTGTCCAACAAAGGGCACGTGAATGCATATTCAATAAAATATGACAGGCTGGTAAGCCATTCATCTTTTGAGGGGCTTACCTATGTTCAAACAGAGACCACACTAAGTTATATCTGGTCTCACCTCCCAACACAAGCTGTAAATCACTTCTACTTCTGCAGCAACTTTCTTTTCTGGAGAAGTATTTATGTGCATTAATGCGCTGCTAACTCATTTGAGTTATGACTCATGGTTTAAAACGAAATAGTAATTTTTCCATTCCAAATGTTAAAACATAAATTTTCATAAGATATATTGGGATATTTTCTGATGATTATGTAAAAGGACAGCTGGAATCACCTGAGTTACAAATTGTTACCTTATACAAAAAATTCAATACATTATGAAGACTTACTTGAAGCATATTAAGGGGTTCATTGAGAGTTACAGGCATGCAGACTTTTGATAAATCTTTGCCAATATTTTTATACAAGAAGTTCCACACAGAAAAGTCCTCGGTAATAGGTCTTGGAGCTGGGAGGCGGGTACGACGTCCGGTGAAACACTTTCCATCTTCTTCAATTTCTGCAGCTAAATTTAAAATAAGAGAAAATAATTAGCTCTGAAACATAAGAAGGATCTTCATGATACTATGATACAGAAACCTCAAAAAACATGTCTAAGGAGGTTTTGGTGCTCCTCGTCATGTATAAACCTTTCTGAAATGTGAAACTCACTACAAATCTTATATTGAACTCATTTATATAAAACTCTTGACAAGCCACTACCAAACAGAACTGGGATACTAAGGTTACTAATCAAAAAATCCAGTTTTTTTTCTCATTTTCACCAAGCAAGCATGAAAAACTTTAAAGCAGCAGATGCCAAAGAAAATGTAATTCACATGGAAAAAATGTAAATACCGGATATCACAAATGCAGTCCACATGCCCAACTGATGAATAACAAATCTCAATGAATAACCTTTATACCTAATCTTGATAAAATTAGAAAACGAGCCCACACAAAAGAACACTACCTTAAATGAAGAAAGATGGAAAGGAAAAACACTAAAAATGAAGTATAGTCTACTCATGTCTAGTAGCATTTAAGTTATGGAAAGTAATACTGAAAAGGCAGAAAAACATGACCAGGAGAAGTACCAGGTGCACATCTAATTGTCTCGGTAGTAGATAGTTTAGTGGAAGACAACCAGATGCCCTAGGGTGAAACGCTGATAGTGAATTGGGCATAGGGGAGCGAAGACGATGGGAGTCTGGATGTTACTTCTCGGGTTGTTCTGGGGGTTGCTGACTTCTCCAGAGGGATATCAGTATGTTTGATTCTGTGTGGTCTCTGCCAATATCATTAACCAATCCTCTCTGTGCGTAAACGGAAGATTGGACTGGGAGACTGTGATCTTTTTCTCTATTTGTTAAATTGTGTGGTAAGTCTCACAAAGGAAAGGTCTGTACATTAAAAGGACGTTCCACCTTAAAGTACGTCTAAGAGGGCAGTACTTTCACAAATGTCAGTACAAAGATTGTTATTTGGTTAAAATGCCTATAAATACTATTGCTCTGTCAAACACAAACCTTAACAACAGGCTTCACAATACCATATTACATAAAAATGATATGCAATTCTTAATATGAAATATTACAATGAATGCAATTAAAATGAAAATACTTATAAACAGTAATTTCAATAATACCCACACCTGCAATATATAAAATACAGCAACTACCCAAACATTTCAACAGATTATTATTAATAAAGCATATTCTGTATAAAACAAATGTTACATAGCCACTTTTACAACTTTAGTTGCTGTAAACCTTGACATACCAAAGCTATTTCCAAGTTGCCAACTACACTACATCTACCAACTGAATTACCTATAATGATTTAGCAATCATCCTTGTTAATTACTAATAACAATCAACTATAAAATTTATCACTATAATTTATGAAAACTACTGGGATTTACATCTACACCAATGCACACTACACCACTTATCAAGGTTTACTTGTTCATTGGACTTAAAACTTAGTCTGATATGTTCCTATCAACAATATAAAGCATCTGGCAATAAATTACTTAGGTATTCAATCTCATCAACACTACATTCACGTACAGTACACATTAAAATCTACAGTATTAGTCCAGATCACAGTTACCAGCACAGTCTTACAGTTTATCTAGTCTCACACTAACAACTGAGATAGAAATGTCTAAATTTTAAAAAAAATTTATATCTAATTTTTACTTTTAGTTTTTTCTGGGGCAAAAGACTAATTCAAACTGAATCCAAACTCATACTGACTCCACATTCAGGCAACCAACCTACCGACAAGAGAGAATGCCCCCTTCAAATGAATTCAGTTTGGCTTCATTCATGAAGTATTCATGCAGTATTCATTAAAATACTGCAGTTTATTATTCTTTCTATTATTTCATCTAATCTGGGGTGGTGTTACAAATACCCATGTTAAAGGCATCTATAAGAAAGAACAAAAAAAAAAAAATACATTTTGGTTCAGACACAAGAAGTGACATTCTTACACCAAAAAAAAAAAAGTTTTACACATGAAGGAAACTAGACTGACAAATTACATAAACAGATAAGGAATGATGCAGTGATGTCATGATCTTCAGAAACATGGATAACGAAAGTATCAATGGATGAGAGCCTCACTCAACATGAAAGTGGGTAAAGCTATACAATTTAAGCTTACATAAAAGACACCATCAAATCTGCAACAATGACTTTACAAGACTTTGGCACAATTTTGACCTGATATGACCTTATAATAAATTGTGTCCTCCCTTCCAAATATACATTCACTGACTTTATCATTCTTAGCCCATACTCATGTCATAACATGAGACGTTCCTTCCTACTTTCTGCCTCGTGCCTGCTGTTCTACTTTTATCCTCATCCCAAAATTTTTGCCATTTGATGTTTATAAAGCACTCCAAATCACTCGCTTCTCAAACAGTGAAGTGCTTCACTTGTTATTTACCACACAAATATAATCATCTTTAACAGTTGAAACAGTAAAACATTTACTTAATGAATTATATACAGTGTGTTTTAATTACAGTTTTATTGAATAATGGTTTGAAAAAATTTTAGGAATTCTATAAAAGCTGTAAACCTTTAGATCATAATGTGCTGATCTGGACTGTGCTTGCCAATGAAGTCCAATATGAAAGTATGATTCTGAAAAATGTACACAACAATAAAATAGTCTTCAAGTACTGTACTGTATTTCCTACGGCTACAAATAATAAAGCTACAGTTGCAAAATTATTTTTCAGTTTTAAGTATTCTATTACAGTACATTATTACTTGCTACAACAGAGAAACTACTCATATATATGGAAAACAAGATGAGACTGACAGATTGATTAACATTCAGTTGCCTGGAGTCACAAAAAAAAAAAGGTCATCGTTAACTAATGGTGGACTTATAAATTGAAATTTACTTTTCTATATCATAATTGAACTACAGAATATGCACACTTAATTCTCTGGCCCTGGATAATACCATAAATCATTATTCACTATCAAAATACTCTGTATAATGCATTTGGAACATCAAAAGAATTCCAAAAATGGCCTCATATACAAAGAAAAGTTCTGATTCAACAAAAACCTAAGCCCTATCCTTTACAAATCAAGCATAAAATTTTGCAAATCAAGATACAGCAGTTCTGTACTGCACATGTATTCACTTGTGCCAAAGCAGAACGTTAACTAAAATAACAAAGGTAAGGAAAAGAGTTTGCAATGTTTGACTTCAATTTCAAGCACCCAGCTGCCATCTTGAACATGTGTCATTATCCAGCCTTCCATAAACCTCTAGTGCATTGCTGAGTCATTTCTTATTATCTACTGTGTTCACATGTATTTCATCAATCTCTAGTTATTTCACCTTTTTGCTCTGTTCGGTGTTTTCTTGAGCTAAGAACTGTTAATATGGTCTCAAAGTACAATAACAGTGATGATGAAAAATCTAGCCAGCACAAGACTGCCACCAAAGTCTTTGCACTAAGAAAATGAAGAAACTGAAATTATGGATCTGTTGCACACGATGACAATGCTCAGTTCCTCGTTAGACGAGTCAGTAGAGTTCTCAGATAGCACTCTGCTAGGCCCGAGTTTGAGTCTCCAGCCGGCCAATGAAGAATTAGAGGAATTTATTTCTGGTGATAGAAATTCATTTCTCGGTATAATGTGGTTTGGATTCTACAATAAACTGTAGGTCCCATTGCTAGGTAGCCAACTGGTTCTTAGCCACATAAAATAAGTCTAATCCTTCGGGCCAGCCCTAACAGAGCTGTTAATCAGCTCAGTGGGTCTGGTTAAACTAAGGTATACTTTTTTTTTTTCAGAAGTGGCTAGAATGTTAATCAAGAGCAAATTGTCCAAAAGATGTATGATTCTTTGTGCACCTGCAACTGAAAGTTTAAATAGAAAAGATTCTGAATGTATAGTAAGAAGACATGACCTTACAAAGTGTTCCACTGGTTGGGAACATGTTAGGACAGAAAGTTGGAAAGTTGGAAAGCACTCAGCATATATGATGACTTCCAGATATCAACCCTTACACCAAGTGTAATGACTGTGACACCAAGAGTGTTCCATTCAATGGCAAGGTGTTAAGTCACACAGCACTTAGCACCAAACCATTTATAGCAAGTATGGACAAAAAATAAAATAAAAATAACAAGAGAAATAAAGTCTGTCAATGAGGAAGGCAGTGTCAGATTTCCTTTAAAATTAAGAGTTGCTTCAGAAATACAATGATTAACCACGATGAAGACAGGACTTTTCTGAAAGAAGATCTCCAACAGAATATGCAGTAAATACATTAAAGTGCAAGTCAGTCTGAAGGATTCAAGACATGGAAGGACAGACTAGTTTTGATGCATGGTATCATTTAGTTATCAGTTACCTTGCCAACAACCAATCAGACCTCAAGAACAAAGTGAAGAGTCATTTAACTGGTTTCTTGCAACATAATAGGTCACTAACATTTTGTTTACAAAATGGTTTACATAATGGTTCACCTTTGTTTCATCCTCAAAGAATAGAAATACTGTACTCAGAGGAGAAAAGTTTGTCTTTTAAAGTTTTCTCACAACAAACACTGCACCAGGCCAACCAAAATCCATTCAATACAAAGATGAAAATGCTGTGATTTTGTTTTGACTTCACAGCATGATCTCATTACTGCAGCCTTTTGACCAAACTATAATCCACGTTATGAAGGTTATGTCCACTTGTTCAGAGTTTGACCACAACCAAAAAGCCAATGATGCTACCCAAAACCTGGAAGCCTTGCAATGATGGAAATCTTCCCCATTTCCATGAGTAACTGAATTTCATAAAATTCACAACAGATAAACCAGGTTCAGAAATGGTAACGTGAATACTGGAAGCCTGTATGGAGTGAATTTACTGAATAACTATGTTTAAGCCTGGGACTCATGAACAGAG
Source organism: Macrobrachium rosenbergii (assembly GCF_040412425.1). Taxonomy (NCBI): domain Eukaryota; kingdom Metazoa; phylum Arthropoda; class Malacostraca; order Decapoda; family Palaemonidae; genus Macrobrachium; species Macrobrachium rosenbergii. The sequence goes on from NC_089771.1 coordinate 26,469,452, forward strand.
AAAATCTTCAAGGTAGGAAAAAAATTTGGAAGGGAAGGATTTGTTGATCTACTAGATGAAGTGGAAGAACAAAATAGAAGTCATATAGATATTTAAGCAAGTGAAGAACTTGGAGACCTTATTAAATCATTAATGGAAAAAAAGATGAGGAAAAGAAACACACGAGGAGGTGACAAGGACATCTTCAATGAGGCACAAGACTTAGGACAAAGTTATGGATGTCAATCCATGGATGGAGAGTGGTGCAAAAACCATCCATAGCATTAACAAAGATATAAAACTCCTGGAATAGCTTCTGGATGAAATTAAAAGGTAAAAAAAGCAGTTCCCTATCACAATTTTTCCCATTAGCGAACCTTTGAAGAAGTTCTGCAGAACTCAATTGTTCCTGACATTCTGAAAGATACTCTATTTGTTAAGGCCTATCTTGTTCTTTGTTTCAAATACCCAATGCAATGTTAAAAATTAACATATGATTCATGTTTTTTTTTTTTTTTTTCATACCTGAATAAGTTTGTAAATGAAACAAGCATAGTACTTTTGATTATCACTCACTGGAACTCCTTAATAGAGGCAAATATACATTCCTTCTCTTTTTCTTAGGTCCTTCCATTTCCTAGCTTAATTTTGTATAAATACAAAATACTGTACATATTCATGGTGTACTGTACTCTGTTATAGAGGCTCTGCTCTTACATAAATACATGCTTGTGTAAGGGGACTGAAAACTACTTCCCTGCATATACAAGGATTTTACTGTAAACAGAAAAAATCTTAATTTTACTAAAGGCTACACCTCTGTCATTATATACAAGGAAACATAAGTTTCAAGGACTTAGTCTTCACATAGTAACCCCTATCCAAAAGAAACTAAAGCCTCTGCCATTGCTGTTAGCAAATGAAGAACAACTATTTTCTGAACTGAGCTTTGCAGATGATGACTTGTGTAGATGTACTATTAAATGGGGAACTACACATTACATAAAACCATAACAAAATGTCAATAAACCTTACAAAAGCCACGTATCACTTCATACAGTTTAACAAAGTATCTCGAACACAATATCAATATCATTTTCTGAACACTTACTGACATCCTCACTGTCCGCAACTAGGTTAAAAAAGAGAAAAAATTCCAGTGATAGAATATACACATAGTGCTACGGTAATAGAAACATGTTTCTAAATCTCTCATTGCATTTTCCATGAGATTAAGGGTATACACCACTCATTAACTGTATATAACAAGATACTACTATACATGGATGCAGCATGCACAAACTGTACAACAACAAGTCAATTGATGGGTATGGACAAACATTAAATCACCAATATTGTCAGTATCTTTTTGGTGACAGAACAAAGACTCTCGCAGTGTACTTACCACTTGGGTGAGCATCTGTTCCAGCATCACTTGCTTCACTTGTAAAGGAACTATTATCAGAGGAAGCCTCAGAGCTAGTGTCTGTGCCACCTGCATCGCTAAATGCATCAGCAGCGTCAAAGTACTCGGAAGCACTAAAGCATGAACTACTCTCATAAGATAAAGAAGTGTGAAGCGACTTGTGAAGCTGCAAAAGAGTGAAAAGACATTAAGCATTGGTAACCCAATGGTGACTTGGTTTACCAGATTGCTGTTTTTTAATTGTATTAAGTTGTCCAGAAGTCTGAAATAAAAAACAATTATTTTGGAAATTATCATAAAGACACAATTGTCCAATTTGTCACCAGTATGATAACCTCTATTACCATAAGAAGACTGTAAATTGCCCACATACCAAAAAAATTTACTTGTTACCCTTGGATGAAGATAAGTTGTCATGCGTGCACCAAATTTTCACTAAAATAGTAACAATTTGTCACACACTGTTATTCTTGGCGACAGTCCAAAATATCAGCATACTATTGGCTTCAAAAAATGCTAATTTAGAAAATATGCTACTCTACTGCTTAAACTGTTTAAGGTCGTACCCTTTAAAAAAGCCTTTTGTCCAAAACAAAAAAGCAAATATGCTTGTGCAGGTAGAATTTTTTAATCCAAAGGAAACTGTTATTTTATCCTAGGTCCATTGTTTACTGCATGATGTTTATTACAAATAACATAAGTAACGTGGTCAATAAAAATACAGGAAAATTAAGAAATGCCTCAGATAATAGGTAAACATACAAAACCTGAACGAGTTGCTGCTATGATTCCTCCCCCAACCTAAGAATATGACAAGTGTTGAATGAAAGGAAAACATTAATATTAGGAAAACGGAATACTTGTTTCCAGTGACAAATGTCACTGGTGCCTAATACTGGCATAGCTACAATATAAGGCCTGTTCACAGTCTGGATGCATAAACTACACATTAAAATATACTTCTCTATGTTATATCACCTTTGTTCAAAGTAATGCTTTCATTAAGGTTAATGTAACAATAAAATAATCATAAGTTATTACCATCTCAGACATGGAGGGTGGAACAGAAATATCCGTCAAATCAGAATCAGCATGGATCCTTGCAAGACGTCCTCTTAGCTCAGCATTCTGTTGCAAAGCCTGCAATTGCAAGATTACATTCACATTCAAAATTCATGGACACAAATGAGATAATTCTGCCATGCCAAACCATTACCAAAACTGAATTTATAAAGGCTCTACTTTTCAACCGTTAATGTATTGTTTTTCATTTGTTGCACTGTAATGTCAGTATATTTCAATATTTTGTATGTTTATTATGTTTTGTACGTTACTATACTTCAATATATCATGTGTTTATTTGCTTTCCACAAATGTCAAGCCACATAAATACTTCTACTGCCTTTTGTATGACTTCAAACAGCTGTTTCCACTAACTGATTATGGATGCTACAGGAGCTGACACTTTTTTGATACTCCACTTTGACTTCATTATTCAAGTTTTGTCATTTTAGTATTTTTAACTGTCTTTTCTATTTTCCTATCACAATCTGTTGCAGTAAAGGGGCCTTTCGACACTTTCTTTGCCTTTTTCTTGGATAAATGAGCTAATATGCCTCTTAGTTGAACAGTGTGAATTTTTGGAGGAGTGCAACCTTTGTTAGTCTCTCCCTGGTATACATATATGAGAGACCTAAAATTCTGCGACTTTTTTTCTTCTGGGAGTCCGACGTAGGCAATATTGCAGGGCATAAGAAATCTTTACATTTGTGAGTCTTCTATAATAAAAGCTGAAGGGAAAAACCTATCGATTCATCTTTTTTTAAGTGTGAAAGGTTAATGAGATGGCTAACCTTACCCCTCTTCTGAGTGAAGGACTGGGGAAAACAAGATAAGGTTTGAATATATGTGAAATAATCAATTATAACTATACTGGAACAAAATAGGTGTCACTTACCTGATTCAATGAATTTCTAAGAGCAGCAATAATGGAAGTAGTGTTGTGGGATGATAAAACATTTGACTCTGATTCCAGTGCTTGACGCAATTTTTCTCTCTCACTCTGAATTCCACGAAGAACTTGACATATCTGACTAACAACTGGAAATATAAAAATAAAACTTAATGGGCATTTACTGCCTGACTTGGTTACGCACATACCTACTAATCATTTACATAAATTATTATAGAGGAACCATACCAAACCATCGTTACTTTGTTTTACAACAAACACAACATTTACATTAGCCCACATTTCTGGTTGTCATGAATCCTATAGAGTTTGTTTCTGATTCAAACAAAGAAAAAAGATCATATGCTGATTGGACAGCTGTAATGGGTCCTGTGTTCCAGACAAGTAAGAACCCTCTTTGTCATGAGTCTAGTATGGTGACAAGAAGCTGTGTATTCTTAGACTTCACTAATTTCCTTTTCCTTGTTTCAATGTTCCAGCATACTACTATTTGTAACTTTGATTTTGTCTTCTTTCAACTCAAAATGGTAACACAGCACTGTGCTGAGTAACTGTTATTGGAATGTATAGAATTCTATTCCTTTGCGTAGACTGACTGAATGTTTCTTTTTGCTTATGTGTATCTATTATATCCTGTTTTCTGGAGCGCTGGGCTTATGTTTCCTTTTGTTTCATCCATGACATTTTCCCCATTTAAGCACATGGAACAGACAACCAGACACAAAGGATTGCACTGATGTTAGAACCATACAAACATCAGGAGTCACCAATAACTGTAACATGGTCGTCATTCCATCACAAGAAAGGAATACAGGCAGTCCTCGGTTATCGGTGGGGGTTCCATTCTGGGGGTGTGATGATAACGGAAAATCGCCACTAACCGAAAATCGGTGATTTCCGGGGCTTTTTCGGCGATTTTCGGGGCTTATCAGTGCCAAAAAGCGCCGATTTTCGGTTAACGATGCCTCTGTTAGGTATGTATCAGCACCAATACCCAATTATCGGCGCCGATAAGCGGAAATCAGTGATTTTCGGCACCAAAAATTGCCATAAAACCGGATTGCCATTAACCGAGCCTGCCGTTAACCGGGGACTGCCTGTACACTGCTGTCTGGACCCACAAGAGGTCCTCTGAGAAGATTGATATCAAAGATAAGATTAGCTCTTTCCTTAGGTTCCAGGGTCTCTCAGCTAGAACTTGAAAAGGAACCATGCCTTTTATGGTAAGATATTAGAAGCATGTATGCCCAACTGAGGACGGGGTGCATTGCCTCCTGGAGACTGTTGCCAAGCTCCTTTTTCATCCAAGTCTACCAGCCAAGTCTTAGCAAGTACTTATCAGTCATTTTGTACCTAGGCAGAATTTGCAATCAGTCCTTGCAGCTTGACATCTTAAATTGGTGCACTTAGATGTGTTCCATGGAATTAAGGATACTTGTGAATACTAGGTTTGTATAAAAACTTGTTTTTAAATAGTTTTAAAACTCACAGGTTGGCCAAACGAAACTCATCTTTATGTGAAAAAAGCAATTATAACAAAATAACTGCTCACACTGAAAATGTTAAGTCAGAGATTCTGGCATAAATCTTCATCAATAATTCCTAACTTAATGAATATAATTTGTATTTTACTAAGAAATTTTGCAGCGCGTATATGTCACTTAAGTACTGGATCATATGGGGTAGCCATCAAATATCAGCGACTTAACTGATCTTCAACACTAAAAAAAATATACTTTTTCACCAAGATATCCCACTGCAACAATGAACATTTTCTCATTACACTAGATTTGATCTGTTGCATCAATTTATAAATGTTGCAAATTATTCATTATGATTGATTTTTAATAATGCTAACTACACTGATATTTCCTGGCAGTGAAGATGCTCTGACCTCCAAGATGTACCCCAATATTGGCTAGCAATATTTTTGAGAAAAAAAAAAAAAAGGCAGCACATTCACGAGTTGTTGGCTTTAATTTTTTGTTGGTGCGCTGCATGCATTCGACTGTCTCTATAGAACAAGTAGTCACCTTGAATAATGCCGCCCAACTATTTCTTCATCCTTATATACACATAACCCACATAACAACTTCAAATATCTACCCAATTATGATATTTGCATTCTGTATCAACCTTTCAGAGAACATACACATTTGATAATACAGAAAAAATTGCAATACAGTATGTATATTTGCCATACATTTAACAGGAAATAAAAACACACCTTCTTTAGCTAAAACTGTGAAGTCCTCCCTGGAAGAGCTCTCCATTGAAAGTGTGATTTGTGGTGGATTAGAAAATGAAGTCTGGGAAGTTGGGGATGGTGTGTTCGGAGGCTGATTACTTGCTACAACTGCTGACGCATTGTCAGAGTAACTGTGTGGCCGCACATACTGATTCCCATGAGCATTATGAAGAGCTAACGTTGGGTTACTACTACTGAGAGGACGAAGTTCACAAAGGTTACCATCGACTTGCTGGAAAAGAGAGAACATCTATTCATCAAAGGGTTGAATAGAACAAAAACATTTCTCATCACAACAAAAATGAAATGACTTAAGCTTCTGCTAAGGCCTTTAATATAATTAAAAACAGACTCTAAATATCCATCAAACAATAACGGCTGGTTTTGCCTGAAATGCCACTGGTTTCTTAATAGCTAGCTCTCCATCTATTTTTAATTTGACCTTTCCCTCTTTTGATACTTAAGTAACTTTCATCTGTTTACATTTGTTTTCGGGTCACTAAGAAAATCTTTAATAACCACAAACAAGTTGGTTAACTACATATACCAAGTGAGGCATCCAAAAGGACGAGGAAAAATTTGAGTGTTAAGCTATGCATGCAGATGATAATCGACCAGTACCTCCAGATCAAACACTAGAGGAAGAAGCAAACATAAGGGTCTACACAGCTGGAAGAAAGAAAAAAAAATCCATATCAAATGTTTTCCATGATGTCAAGCCTCAAAGCAACAACCAACCACTTGACTGCTTGTATATATAGTACTTGTAGCACTACAGTATACATCTTTCATATTTCAGACAGAATTGTATTTTATGTATCAACAATGGTAATGCCCTCTAACCCAAATTTCCATTAACTATCAACAAAACAGAATAAATTAGCAAACAAATCAACAAGGGGCCCCACCAGCTCCAGAGAACTTATGTATCATTGCCAATAAGTAACACAGGCTATAAGTACATGCAGACAAAAAATCATTTAAACCTACAGAAATCACACAAATAAAGAGAACTATAAAGAAACTGACATGGGAATACAAAATAATCAGAAAAACAGGAGCACATTAACACATGATATAAAATAAATAATCAAACAGTCACAAAAAATTATTCAAATCACCCTAAACACAGAAACAATGCACTTTTAAACAATTTCAACCTCACCATATCCTATGAATGATAATGTTCAACATACTGCCATGGACAGTAATCCAGTTTTACTTCAAAGTGAACATAACACCTCCATTACGGAACAGTGATGAACTTCAATACTACCTATGATGAGCAATAAACATACTTACAAGAGAAGGCATAACTGCATCAACCTGATCAGTGGCTCCTTTACCAGGGCTTGTGTTAATAATTATTTCACCTCCAGTTGATTTATTACTTTTGTGTTTCCTTAAACGGAATTTTCTCCTTGACTTGGTAGAAGGTGTTGTGGGCTCCCCATGCTAAACGATACAAAAAAGAGAACAAGTTAAAAAAATAAACTACTACAATGTGAATAGCAATTTGTAAAAGTCTTCTTCTGACACAAAGTCAATAGATTTTATGCATTACTGTACTTAACAATATCATTTACATTCAAACTACTTAGGAAGTATGAAACTTAATTACAGAGGCATGACTGGTACCTTTCTTTGTCCCAAAAATCATTTAGTAAATAAAAATTCAAATCTAATTATCACCTATTTACAAATATATGAATTTCTAAAATACATATTCCTTTGAAAACTAGGATACTAACACTCAAGTCATCTTGGTGTTCTATGTTATTTAGAAGGTGTGACAACTGCTGAACATGCTGCTGGGTAGTATTTATATCTTTTGTCAAAATTTCTAATCCAGAGCTGTCTACCAACCATGCTCGCAGAGTTCCAGCCCCTGCAAATAAAGGAAAATATTTAATCCCAAGAGATAGAGGGATGGAATTTAAACAATAAGATTCAAATAGGTCTTACAACATTAATAATGAATGCCTATTTGGCATAAAATAACCATTAAAACATTGTACAAATACTGTAGCCTTTGTTTGAAAGTGTTATGAATGGATATTACATCACCAACAATAAAAAAATTTTTTTTATAGCATTTCTTTACATTTCACAATTTGTAGGTCTACTTAAACACTTTATTCACAAACCAAAGGAAGAAGATCGGCTAAGTTTGTGTCAAAAAAATTTTAAAAAAGAATTTGATTTGTTTAACTTCCAAACACATCGTTCACATCAGCAAAAATTGCAATACACAAAATAGGATCAAGCTGCAGAAGAAACCCTAAAATTAGGCGACTGTAAAATATGGTCCAAGAGGTGCAGTACCTAAGATGCAGTACATGACCATAACCACTAAACTCAGCAGTTGCTAATCCCTGAAACACCAACAGAAACAGAGGTCAGCCTACCTAGCTGAAGCCAGGATTGCTGCCACTACATAAGTATGAAGCCACTTATGAGGGAGGATCCTGGGTTAAATGAATGATGGCACCATTGAAGAAAATAAGCCACCACCAAAGAAGACAAGGGAAGGAAACATGATCCTGAGCTAAGAGAGGGCTTTTCTATAGTATTATTATACTAGAAAGCCTCAAAGCTCTCTGTCCTCATCCAATACACTTCATGTAAGTGCTGAAGGCAGGGTGATTGAAAAAAGAGGGAAGAGAGTGCGTGCCAGGCAATATCATGGGTTTGATTGTCAGAAAGCTGCCTGAAATAGTGAACTGAATGCTATTGGGACCTGAAAAAAAAGAGAGAGAGAGAGAGAGAGAGAGAGAGAGAGAGAGCGCGCACCAACTCTTCTTCAATATATAGTCAATAAACGATAGCTAATACTAGATTGAAAAACATGTTTCAAATCAAAACAATTGTTTTAAAACAATTTCATACTGGGTGAAATAGATGTTTGCTCTTTTTTATGGATCTTGCATTATTTCTGAGGTCCATATGTTTAGATGAATTTCATAATCATAAACCTACCACTATACTGTACAGTATTAAGAACCACTCATTACAAAAATTAACTTTACATATTTAATATTACTACCCAGTAGATATGACCTATCCACTATTCTTCTGGTTGCACTGTCATTTAGTTTACATTTTGAAATGCAGATTATCTGCTTATGGCACAAAAATATGGGTAATTTTTTTTCTGGCATTAAGCAGAGACAGTGGATATGCATTTAACCAAAAATTGTAAAACACAGCAATGCTTCAAGTTAAGTTGTTTCAAAATATATTTGCACAGTTACATAACTGTCAATTTGTTTCTCCATTTTAAGATTCATGCTACTATGAGTATTTTTTTAAAGATAAGGTTTTTTTTATACGGCTATTTTCATTAAAAATTGAAAGGAAAAATAAAAATCTTCATCCATTTTTGCATATTCACACATACATCACCAATAACTTTTAAAATGCTATGAAAAACCATAACCAATAAAAAAAAATTCCAAATCACATAAAACAAATGTTATATATATATATATATATAAAATAATGAACAGTAATGAGAAATATATCATTTAAAGGCTTAAAAATGTTAAAAATATTGTTTTATTTGCATGACGTTCAGCCACATGTACTGTACAGTTACATGTGCATAGTTCCAGCCATATAAATACAAAAATCAATAGAAAAAGTGACAAATCACATAAAAACAAATGTTAAAATATACAAAAATATGCATGTACATTAATATACGTACTCAGAATAAAACCATTTAGGAACTTCAAAATGTGTTAATTGTTCTTTAGTATATGTTGTTCTAACTCTAGTGTTTGGCCATGCGTCATCGTTAGTTCTAGGCGGTGAGTGAATTCAAATGTGTGCTTGCATGCGTGTTACAATATTTACTAAGTCTTATTTGCAGTGAATTTGTCTTGAATAATTAGTGCCTTGCCTTCAAAGAAAGTTTCTAGTGCTCATGCTAATAAGCATAAAGCTATTCTGTTGGAAAGTAAGGTGTCTATGATAAAACCCCATGAAAACTGTGAAAAAATTAATGCCATCGTAGCTCGTTCTCTCATACAACCCATCAAGCACTTTGATATCACCCGTCAGGTAGGTACATAGCTGTATAATATACAGCAGCAGACAATTTATCTCTCAAGTTCAGTACCTACTAATGTAGAAGCTGACATGTTGCTGTGATTGCATAACGTAATGAACGTATGCTCAGCAAAGACCTTAAGCCCCTACCTTGGCCATAGGTCCTGGTCCTTATATTTTCATTGCATTTTGGTCAACTTTGGCCCTTCCCCATGTCTGTGTTTCCTTTGTTATATGATGAAGTGTTAGTAAAATGTTTACATATGTACACAGATGTAAACTTTCATATGGTTAAGGAGCAACCAATGTTAACAGCTTATGAACACTAAGAAAAGAAAAAGCAGAGATTCAACAAGAACTGAAAAACTTTTTGTTACAAAACTGCAGAGAAAAATGCAAAACAAAATCATTTTATCATGTCTTGATATCAAAAACACCAGCACATGGTGAACATTAATATCAAGTAATTAGCATAAACATGTTGCTAAATGCTAAAAACTTTATTAGCATGCAAAAACGTGAATAAGAACCAAGAAACAAAAACTTGCTCTATGATATAAAAAGTCAAAAGGCCCACTAAATGAGCTATTCATTTAAGCAACAGCAGAAAAAAGGGGTGTGGGTAATTGCGCAGCTCATAACTGCACTCATTACCATGTCACCAACTTAAAAATTTCTTGAGTCAAAAGCTAAATCATTACAAGTGAGTACTGTACACCAAAAGCACTGTAAAATGACGCAGCGTATAAAACTAGCAAAATAAATGTACTTACAGTATTACAGCAAGTAAATGCTGCTCAACATGGCAGAGAAAAGTGGCAAAACACCATTCACTGGTAAAACAATCACTGATAATGAAGCTCACCGATCAAGGTGACAATATATCACCATCACTCAACTCCAATTAAATAGCTACAAAATTGATGCTGAAAAAGGTAAAACTAACATGAATTACCTGGAATGGAATAAATATTATAGCTAAAATCATTTAAGTCTAGTTAACAACTTGCTAATAGCAAGGTAGACACACCAAAAGATAGGGTTCTTACCTGAGAGCAAGCTCCACAGCCATACATGAGCAAGCAGCCAGTTAACTTGTAAATGATCCTCCACTTTATTCTGCATTTGGGAATGGAGTTTTTTAAGATTGTGACGAAACACAAAATGGGCCAATGTAAATGATGGGTTTGTAAACTTATAGGGAATTACCCCTGAACTCTATAAAAAAGCCTCCATCTTTGCATCTAGACTCTTTCTCAGTGAGCAACACATTCAAATCTCAATGGCATTCCTAAAACACCATTTAATGAGTTGCTGGAACTTACCAGCTGCTGCCCCAGTTAATGTGGTTGAGGTATTTGACTTGCCTTCACGATTCAATGTATTGTGATGTGATCCCGGTAAAGAGCCAGGCAAGGAAGTGCGTCCACTTGATATCAAAGGGTCTGTTAAAGGACAAGCACAGTGCTGCATCAAATTTGAAACTAAAGCAAAACTTCATTAGCATAAAATCGAATCTAAGAATTAACTTCCTTGTGTACAGTAACTTAACCTCAGAACTTTGGCTTAAATAAGCTAAAGAAAAAATACTAGCAGCATCTAATCGAGAATCTACGTTCGATTCTTGAAGTTATTAGTGTTTCTTATACCATTGCTTGTGGAATTACTATACAGTGTTATCTTTAAATTTATTCACAATCAATCACAAAACTGGTAGATTTTATTACAGCCAAAGTGTGTTTTTGTTTACAGTATTTACAGTTCTATTTAGCTTTCTGAAATTCCCTAGATTCTACAACCTTATAGTTTAGTGAATTCACGCCCTGCAAAACTTCTTGTATTCATAAATTATCTAAATACTAAAGTATCCAAATACTTCTACAAACACAAATTCAAGAAAAGTTAGGCTATCATCTGTTGAAATAATCATGGCATCAGGCAATGACACAGAATCAACAAAGAATTTTATGCCTTGAGAGAACTTATCTGAATATCTGAAAAATTTTAGTCAAAACACAGCAACACAAATACCAGACCTACATAACCTACGATCGTTAAAATTCTATCATTACCCAGTTTTCATGGGACACTTCACTGTGTTTATATTCGGTCTTTGCATATTCATATGTGCTTTCTAGCCGAGATGTGTGCCTGTGTGAGTCTGTGTGTGTGTGTGCGCGTGTGTAAGAGACCATTTTTGCTTGACAAATGGGTATTTGGCTGTTAATAACTCAATACCACTAGGAAGCAAAAACGCAGAGATTAAGAAGGAACTGAGACTCTATTTACAAAATCACTGAGAAAAATCCAAAGCAAAATCATTTTATCATGCCAATATCAAAACAATAGTTTTATTTCATTTAGCATCTATATGTCAAATAATATATATATATAAAATAACATAAGCTAATACAGGAGTAATTTTAAATGAAAAACTTGACAAAACCTTGTAAGAAATATATTCATATTACACAGTATGCCATCTAAATTTATGGATTTTTAATTTAAAAAAAATTAAAGAATTCCTAAGTAATGTTAATTCCTGTTTATTTAAAGACTCACTCCTTGTGTTTCCCCAATGCTCCCTTATTGTTGAATGTAAAAATCTTATCAGTGGTGTAGCTGTCCTCAAACTGCCAGCCTTGAGCCGAATGCTTCCAAACGAAGGATTTTTTATATGCTAAAACCTATTTATTTCAAGTTGTATTCTCAACATGTCAATTGGTAACTGATCAACAAGAACAGCTACCATATAGCCCTTCCATTTACAATGGAAGTGCAATTTGTATCTACAGCTACTGTATTGTAAACTTAATCTAAAATAAATTTGTGGGAGGCATGCCTGAAAAAGATATTTTAGTATTTTTAACAGTTTTGTTTATAAACCAGGAGACACGTAGGAACATGAAATATATTACATTTCTTTCTGGACTGTATTTTGTTAGCTATTTGCTATTTAAGAACCTGTGGACATCAATACTAAATGAGTCACAGCTAAAACGTGTTGTTGAAAAAAAAATACTTATCTGAAAACATCATGACAATAACCAAATACTTGGAGAACTAATTTTTTGATGAATTTAATTGTACAGAGGTCTCAGTGGATAGAATGCAATGAAATCTTATGGTCTCAGCTTGAACTTGAAAAAAAAGTAAAGTGTATTTAACTTTACTTCACCAAAAGTGAAGGCAAGAATTTGTTACCATAATTTTTGCCACCAATAGTGAGTTACCACTGGAATTAATATACAAAGGCAACTCTGGAGAAGAACCTGCATTCCAAAAGGAAGGAGAACTCACATACCAACTCCCTATTTATTTAACAGTTTAAATATATGTATATGGGCACAAGGACATTTAACAAGTCTTCATCTTTATAAAAGACAGGCATACCCCATGCAATGTCTCACAGTCAATAAATATTTGGTTTCCAAAATGGCTATTATTTCCACTAAGATTTAACATACCTTAAATGAAAGAAAATGGCAGTTAAAAAATACACCATACCTGTAGGAGAATCATCTGACGGGGATGCTGGTGAAGCCAGCTTCTGTTGATCCTTGCTGTAGAGTATTTGGTGTTGCTTGTGCAGTCTATGCTGTTTTAACTGTTCGACCCATTGTAAGTACACCTCCCGAGACTTACACTATAAGGGTGGAATGAAAACTTCATAATTAAATAAACTGACATACAAAACATTAAAGAATAATAGTATTCAAATCTACCAAACACGCATATACTCAAACTTGAACAGTGGAGTCATTACTGTACCTTCAGATGAAATATCAAAGTGTCAGCATCAATATCAATTCTTCTCCTCCTGGCTTTTGTTGAAATAACAGACATACCAATATCCATTTTCCCCAAGATTCTGCCTCTTGCTAAATCGGCGATAGACTTGGCATACGTCAAAGTGCTCTTCTCTAGGACAAAGTATCTCTGAAGGAAGATAAACAAAAACTCAAAGGGTAAAGTGGTCTTCAAAAAGACATACCCTACATCTCTATAAATTTGATCTACATTAATTATCCATCCTTTGAAGGCATGGCAGTGGAATGTAAGATCTTTACATGAGGGTATGTCAGTGTGTTGTATTATCATAGTATAAAAATTATCAACAAAATGCTTTCTTATTTCAGAGTAATGTTATTAAAATACACAGGGAGTATGTCAGGGAAATGTATCATCGTATCCCTATTAAGTAGCACAAATTAGAACGTCTAGAATCTAGATAAATTTGACTGAAGTAATACTGTACTTGTAAAATTAGTTGGTAAGGACATTATGAAAACATGGCAGAGTAGCATCTATCCCAGTCTAAAAACAGAATCCCGGCTCTTAACTAAAAAAATGTCTAAAACTAGAATGAAAGAAAAATGAGAAACTTTTCATCTAGTAGGATGATGTCTCAAAATAATTCTAAGTTATTCCTTTCAGTCCTGTGTTCATGTGCCATGGTGACATGATATAGTAGAATATAAACTTAATTTAAAAATTTAAAAACTAGAATCAAAACTGAAGCCCATTTAAAAATTACAAAAGCATGTCTATTAATCTACTGGACTCTACGCCCATGAGTAAGTTTTCAACAAGTTCCAACAGTTATTAAAATTCCAAGTGTCTGCAACTTTCCTGTCACAGACATTCACGAGTGAGATCCCATCTCATGAATTAATTTTATATATCATTAGTTTACATTTAGCAGAAACTAGACTATAACATATAAAGCATTCCATCTTTGGAACTGAAATTAAAATTCACTGTGCCTTGTTAGTTCTGTATTTATAAAGATAGATTTCATATGTTCTCCAAGAATTATCTATCAAATCTCATATCATCTAATCTCTATACATGTGTAATTATGCATAGGCCACAATTAGTTTACCATATGTGGACTAGTAAAATTGCAAATAATCTCACGTACTGTACAGCAACACCACATCAAAAACTCACAAGTTGTAGATCCACTTATCAGTGCACTGAAAGATATAGTTTACCTAGAAAATCTGTAAATCTTCTGCACAAGGTGCAGTGTGAATTTATCCTTTATCCTTTCTAAAATTTTTGTATAAAAAGTGCTGAAAAGCTTTTAAATGCTGTGAAAAGCTTCAAAAAACAATGACTAACTTTAAAAATTCCAGTCCATCGTCTCCCATGACTTTCTGTGAACCATTCAGGCCTATCGCCTCTCATTCTTTCGAGGACCCCATTCATGCTGATCTCCTCCAAGGTCTTCTGTAACTTTTACTTGCATAAAACTCTTTGGGCCTGTTCTATTTTCATCAGTTTTGGTTATATTCATTGTAGTAAAATTTTCATTGCATTTCCACTTGTCTGCTTGCCAAAATTGGTCACAAAATAAAACATACCTAAAACTACGGAATATGAATATGTAACGCACATGAATATGTAAAAACATAGGATTTCACAAGTACAAAGATCCAACTATCCATGAATAAATAACAAGCCACGTTACGGTATTTAAAGGAACTAATCACAAAAAGCTAACATGCTAAGAGACAGAGTAACGCTATCACTATATCATGGTTGAGGAAAATGTCTCGACGTTAATGGCTAAGTACAAAATAAAATCTGAAATCATGAGTGGATAACTTACCTTGTGCCAGCCTTTGAGAGGCCATTTTCGACGCTTGAGCAAGAATCCCTCAAATTTGCGTGGGACAAGATCAAATCTCTGGCCCTCTTTAAGACCTTCTAATATTTCCCATTCTCCTTTTTTCCTTGCTGAAAAGATAATATTGCATAATTATAATACTACTCAGAAAAAAATATGAAAAATGCATGCATACATAGCACCATCTCTCAAGAAACCCATGTACTGTAGTCTGATGAAAATACTTAATAATTAAAACAATACGATAAATAATATGACTCTCTTAAACAACATGTTATGAAACCTTACATTAACTATATAGTTATATATCTCTGAAACACAACAAACAACAATATCTAGTACTCTATAAAAATCTGAATTAAGCCTTTAGCAGCAATATCATTATGCTGGGCAGCCATTTCAAAATATCCTAGGGCTATGGCATCTGACCAAACAGCTGAGTTTAACTACAAAAAACCAGTCATTTACAGTCTTCTGAATACCATCAGTCAGCTGAAAAACACACAAATAAAGCAGCACTAAACAAAAATAAAATTTCTTACTTGACTTATGTGCACTGCTTGGTGATCGTCCCGCCTCCTGAGATTCTGCTGATAAACTGTTAGTGTCTACACTCTGGTCCTGAAAATAAATCAAAGGTAAGCAGAGCCTAGACCAATGTTCTAGTAATATTCAAGACATCACTTACTACAGAACAATAATGATGAAAGTTTATAGTCTAAAGACATAACTTTATAAAATAAGGCTTTTAATTCTCGTCTTTCCCTGACTGACGTACTGTAACAATATCTATGCTAAACTATCAGTATGTAGGTTGTTCAATCCCATTAGGTGTTATTTTTCTTAGACAAATACAAGTCTTGAATTAACTAGCTGGTTGGAAATGAAGGCCATATCTACTTTGCCTCTGTTTTCCTGCTTCTAGGAAATTTTTTCTGCCACAGTTCACATCTTTCTACAGTCCGATTTTTAAATGGTTGGCTTTGCTAAAAAATTTTCTTCTGTTGGAAAGGATATTTCTATTTCAAATCATATTGTACAGGCAGTCCTCGGTTATCAGCAGGGGTTCCGTTCTGGGGGCGTGATGATAACCGAAAATCACAACTAACCAAAAATCGGCGATTTCCGGCGCTTTCACGGCAATTTTCAGGCTTATCGGCACCGAAAAGCGCTGATTTTCAGTTATCGATGCCTCTGTTAGTTATGTATTGGCGCCAATACCCAATTAACGGCGCTGATAAGTGGAAATCGGCGATTTTCGGCGCTGAAAATTTCCGATTTTCATCGCTAGACAAGCCCCGTAAAACCGGATCGTCATTAACCAAGCCCACCGTTAACCGGGGACTGCCTATACTTTGATCACTTTCTCCTAATTTTTCTTCAACACCAAAATTGTAACATTTAATGTTGAGACTTGGAGTATACTGCCAGCCTGCTCTAACTTGCAACTAAGACCTAATGGAAAAAAATTTTCTGTTAATAAATACAATATATCTGCACAAAGGAGAAGTGAAGGGAAAATATAAGACAATATAGCTTACCGATTCAGAACCAGGTGGTGCTGAAGATTTACTTTTCTTCTTTTTACCTCCTTTGCTATTCATGCTTGAAGCTATACTTGACATTATGCTCTAATTTTAGTAAAAAAATTTACAGCCTCTTACAATCTGGAAGAAATGGGATACAAGCATAAGTTGACAGAAACAGTATCACAAACGTCAGTGAGATGTGTCCACAAATAAGTTGTATACACAAAGGATTTGTGAGGGCAAAGTGTACATTTTGGCTGTGTTCACCTTATATTGTATATTACTTATTACAAAATTTATATTACATAATTTATAAGACAAGAATAACTAATTTTTGGGTGTAAAAGTCACTATTTTATAGCAGTATTTCATAGCACACAATCATAATTTTCTTTTGCTACACTCTCCTTCAGCTGGCTGGGAACAGTATAGTAAAATGGTAGTACCTAGGCTCAAGAACCTGAAAGACTGATACTGTACTTGAAGAGGCAAAGAAATCCTTGCTAATGAGTGCACAGATAACCTTAAGATAACATGCAGATGCATTTGGGGAAAAATGAAAAATGCATTACTGTACATCTATAGTTTGACTACTGTATTTACAAAAGGAGAGCTGTTTATGAAAATTGTCTAGAATGGTTAACTTTCTTTCAATGCAATATCATTAATCATTTAAATGGCTACTTTTTTGTGGCCAAAACGTCCCATGCTCATTTGACTATAATCCACTGAGATAAAGATATTTCTCCAGTGCATATCCATCAATTCTATCCCCCAATATGTTTACACAACTGGCTCAATTTCTTGTGAGCACACATGCTGTTACCCATTACTGTACCTCCTCACTGCACCCAGGTGTGGTGCAAATATAACCACTAAGTGAGTCAGATATCAAGCCCTACAAATTCTGACTTCAGACAAGGCTACAGGAATTTTACTCTCTCTTCCTTTTTCTTTTTATTTTTACTAAAACAGCCAAAGGTGCTGCATTCATCAAAAAGCAAAATTATTTCAGGGTTTCAAAGGAGCAAACAAATGTGAAACCACAACTGGGTTTTACTTTACACTCTTATTCTTACTGTGGATCTTGGACATTGGATGCAAATACTTGCACCTTTTCTATCGTATAACATTAGTCTGGGTTTTATTTTACACTCTTATTCTTACTGTGGATCTTGGACATTGGATGCAAATACTTGCACCTTTTCTATCGTATAACATTAGTCATCTTAAATATTAAAGAGATATGAGAATATTTTTGAAAAGATACATATATTATTTTTAAAAAGAAATAAAAAAGTACTCTACCACCATTTTAAACAAGGTTAGGGCCATACACTTTCTCTACTAAAAATCTGTCAAAATTTTATAAACGTGAATTATAAAAGGGGAATACAGTGAAAGGTAGCTGGAGTTCAGTTTCAATGCATATTAAATCATGACATTAGGGATATCCTGGGGGTATAATTTTTGGTGAGCATTTTGCTTTTTCCGTTCAGTAATAATTAAATACCATTTTCATCCAACTAAAACTAAATAAATTTTTGTTTTACCTCCAAAAGAGAGCTATTGGTATCTGAGCATTTTGCTTTTTTTCAGTAATTAAATACCATTTCCTGCTTAAAACAATTTTGACTTTAAAGACATTTTGCTTTTTCCATTCAGTAATAATTAAATACCATTTTCATCCAACTAAAACTAAATAAATTTTTGTTCTAAAGTATCTGGATGTTTTATTAATCCTCCAAGACTTCAAGGCAAAGTCTTCAGTTTAATAATGGCGGCCTTGTGATTTTGGCGGAGATCCTAAGTTATACAGTACATCATAGATGTTAAACGACTCTGTCCATCTGGCAATGAGTTAATCCCTTCCACAAATAAATATACCCTTCCTCCACAAAATAAACTTTGAACGAAAGAGCCAATAACCAAGACTAGAAATGGGACAAGAGGAAATGTGTGCCCTCTAGCTGTTTACTTCTCAACTTCAATGAAAGGAGTATGTCACGCACAAATGTCAGGAGTATTCAGGGTTAGGTTGAAATGAATTCCTGTATTTCTCATTTATGATTTATGGTGCTCTTTGTCACCTTAACATGGGATTCCTCTCTTGATCAAGTAAAGACCAGCAGCCTTGGATTAGATTATTAGGTTTATGATGTAGTCCGGTAAATGTTCTTGCCACATTTTCACACTATTTTTAAGATTTTTAATGTTAATAAGCATTAACTACATATTTTATCAACTGATAATATTGTGATTAATGCCTTTCATAACTTTCTGATTGGTGCAATGCAGTTGTCATTGGTTTACCCCCAAAACAAAAAAGCTGGTTTCCCACTGGGGTAACCCATGACTACTGGATATAAAGATTTAAGCTAGTGGGGAAGGGAAAATACAAAAATGTGGTTTGCAATAATAATAATGGTTAGCAATGCAAAAAATACAATAACCAGTTGAAAAAACATAATTATATATTTGGCTGCATATGAAAAAAAAATTCAATATATTACCCCATCAGTCAAGCCTAGGCTACATTTACTCAACATCATAGATAAAGAGTATAACCACCCAATTATAAAACACGC
This sequence comes from Macrobrachium rosenbergii, assembly GCF_040412425.1. NCBI lineage: Eukaryota > Metazoa > Arthropoda > Malacostraca > Decapoda > Palaemonidae > Macrobrachium > Macrobrachium rosenbergii. The sequence goes on from NC_089771.1 coordinate 26,488,882, forward strand.
TCGTTAGCCTACCGAGCCTAGTCTAACTCTAAGCCTGTAGCCTTACGAAGGCATAGGCTGGTGTAGAATAGGTCACAAATCAAAAGGCTGGACTGCTACAATGGAGAACAGCAATAGTAAGCCTCTATCGTGATCTAATTGCAACTAAAATATGTCTGATTAAATAACTCTGTAAAACATACACGTCAGAACCTTGTCGACGGGCCAACTGTCAAAAAAAATAAAGGAATGTGGATAACTGGGTTAGGCTAGGTCACACTACAACAGACTTGTTGCCCTACAAACTCACGTGTGTTACTACAGTTCTGGCGAGCAATAACTACCTGAGAAACGATACAACGAAAATTCAATACTCACTTTACACAAATGGAGTCGCGAGTACTTTATCACAAAGAAATTGACCATAATAACCTTGTGTCAAAAGTGGCGATTGAGTATTAAGGGTGTGGATGACATTGATCGCATATTGGGCTGACTCACCTGATTTTGACATTTGGGAGTAATGCTTCTCAGTCTCAGTTGTCGTATTCCACCACAAGGCCTATGATGTGGCCTCATATGTTGCTCTAGCCTTGAGAGGACGAAACCAGGAAGCTATTGCAAATTGTAATAAAAACATCCATTTATTCAGCGTCAATATAATATACATTCATTGAAGTATAGATGGAGTTTCCGTATCTACTACATAGCCTGTGATGTGGCCTCATATGATGTTTAACCTTCAGAGGATGTAACCAGGATGCTATTGTTCATTGTAATGGAAACATCGACACGAGTCCTCATTAACATTTATTTATTCAGCGTCAGCATAATATACATGCATTGAAGTCTTGGAACAATTCCAGTGTTACTGAAACAATTATGGATTTATGAGAACTTCAGGAATGCCGGTTAATGACTAATGGATATATCAAAAGAACACATATTTCAGGTATAAAGACAGCAAACAGGTATATATCATCAACATTTCTCATTCAATTCAAATTATCTTACAGCAAAAAGCAGTCCACCACTCCTTCCTGGGAGGCCACTGCAGATATGACGCAAACTCTAGACTCATACGGGAGTTACTGCAATGATGTTTCGATAAGGTGCATTATCAACAGTGAATAGCTAGAGATTAAATACAGAATGCCATAATTGTGTTGAAGATGAAAAGGGGATTACAAGACAAAGTGATTGTTGAGAGAGTTGCAAAAATCGATGAATTAAAAAAATATGTGGGGTACATAAAATGACGACTCCGTGACTTTTCCCCCCGAGACGTTGATTCAAGGTTGATCTTGCGAAGAAAATTGAACCACTGGCAGCTGAATCGAGAACTGATAATTTCTCGAAGAAAAGTGAATTTTTAGATGTTTAATACAACAGTTTTCTATGGAATGATTTTCCTAATCATGCCACTGAACCTTATTTCTTTTTTCATTCACTATGCTTACACGAGTCTCATTTTATAGTTGAATTGCTTTATGTTATTTTTTTGGGCATTTCCACCCTTTATAGGTTATTATTCTTTTCTTTATTTTTCGCTGCTGAAGAATTTTGCCTTTCCTAACTGGTTAGCAGGTCTGCTTATAATAATGATGGTAGAGACGTGTTTCGAGAGGGAATGGCCTCAACATCCACTGAACGAGAGTTAGTTTTAATTATAGAGGGATTATGAATACGGTAGTGATTTTCCTTTTTGTTCACCCGGGATACATCACATCGCAGGAGAAATAATTATTGTTGAAAAAGTATGTATTTACTTTTCGCTTATGTTTGCATTTAATTCTTATGTGTTTTTTATTACCCAATTTTCCAGTTGCTTTGCTTGGTTACATGTTTTCTACGTAAACTGACAAAAAGTGAATGGAGAGATTTTTGCTTCAGTTAGAGAAAATATTTAAGCAATTATGTAGTAATGTACCATTAGGACTTTACATTGCTAACTTTAATCAAGACATTTTCATGGAAATTAATTTGTATTCAGTCTATCTTTAACTTAATTAAATGATAAATATAGTGTTCAAGAGTTTTTCAAAGGAAAAAATACGAGGAACTCTCCAGTAGTGTTAATCACTTCCAGCAGTCTAAAAATTTTTTACGAGTTCTCAGAGATGTTAGTTATTCGATTATCCATAAAACACAGTATAATTATGTGCGAACTACCTGCAATTGTGATTCATATTTAGCATTCAAGACACGCGCTGTGCAAATGGTAAACAAAAAGAAAAAAATTCCTTATTGCGAATGGTAGAAAAACAGTCATCATCTTGTTTTCACATTCTTGCCAATATGAATGAAAACTTGCACAGCCAAAAGGTCTTAGGTGGATTTAAAATAGTAGTATGATGTTTCTGAACTTCATGGGTATTATTTGACATTACTGATACTCATCTAATTCGCTAAAATAGGGCGGTCTGCAATGTAAACTTTAAATGAACTTTTGCTCGAGCTGCTTTGAACTTTGATCGAGTAAGCATTTAGAAAAAGACCTCTTCTTTTTTAATGTACACAAATTTCATCCATAAAAATTGGAATAAAATAAGAGATTACCTTACCATTTTGTCATATATTCAATAACAATATGTTTATACCAACTATTAATGGAAATAACTAAGGTAAAACATTCGGTTTCGAACTGTGTCCCCTGATCTCAGTGCGTGGTTTGGTGTCTCGAAGACGCCGAATGAAGCATTTAATGCCTGCTAAAGTTGTTCGCTAGCGTCCAGGGAAGGTGTTGTTCCATCCGTCAATGACGGGTCTTCGTGTACTGTGTCTTAATAAATTATTTTTGTTTATTGCTCGTCGTGTATGAGTAACCGAGAACGCAAACTGTGAGGGCGATTTCTGCAATGAATGAAGAAAATACTGAGACTAAAGGTAAATGTTTTTGGATTGTGATAAGCGTAATATTAAGTAATGTTAATGGATGTTTTTGTAGGTGTTGCCTGATCCACCGTTTTGTTTACGATCGGGGTTTGTGGCTTCTATGGTCTGTTTGGTTGATGTTATTGATTCTAATTAAACTACTCTTACTTTATTTTTAGTTCTAGAAGTAAGATATACTCGCTAGGAAGCCATTCAGTCGTAATTTCACCACCTAGACGTAGCCTTTACCAGCGGATATGACGATGCATTGTAAGGTAGCTTAGCTACCGTAACCTAAGCGTATCCTACCGGGACTTCCGACCGTCATATTAATTTTGGGACTATGTAGAAAATCTTGGTAATTTTTTGTAAAGTCCTTAATATAAGTCAAGAAATCATGTAAACCATAATGTTACCAAAGCGGTTTTTAGTGTTTCCGGTAGGTAGGGTAGCCTAGTTTGTGATTTTGACAAATTTAGCATTTCTTTAGATTTGGATAATGTGTAGCACGTTATTTAACCTTTTGAGTTCAACAAGAATGGAAGTAAGGCTTTGCATCCTAATCTTTGCTGTCCTCATACCTAATATAACTAATGGTGCTGGGTCCTACCAGACATACCCTAGGCTTTGGTTACAATTTGTTATTCGTGAAAGTTTTTCCAAAGCAAATGTAGATTTTTTTAATTCCAGATAACCTTAAAGTATTATATTAATAATATAATTCACCACTGTTTTGATGAATAATCATTTTTGAAAAATAATTTGGTAGAACTATATAGTAGCTCCGCGTCGGCGACTGCCTTCTAATTTAACTTTTTCTACAGTTTTTTGGTTGCTAATTATGAATTTACCTTTAATTTTTGGTGCTCGAGTGTAATTAACCTGTAATTAACCCCTGAAGTCCATCCAACAAGGGGTTTCCATACGCAATCTTCACAAGACAGGGCATGGGTACGTCTGTTTCGAACGGTTTATATCCCGTCCAGCAAGTGCAATAACTTGTTAACGATGGTACCCAAAACCCCCGGCCAGTACTAAACATGGCATGATGGGACATTCTATTTGGACAAACAAACAGATGCACCACCAGTATCAGAACCCCTAAAAGTGTAAAAAAAAAAACAGTTGAAAAGGTAAAAACAGGCACAGAGCTAATATATAAAATTACCAATAATTTGTACAAAATTAAAATTTGCTTATGTACCACAGATAAAGTGTACAAGGCACTGAAAAAAATTTATAATGAACAAATAAGAAACTTATTTGACCTCATGGGAGTACTAACCTTTGGCTGTTATGGAACTGGAAATGTTGAAGTTGTTGAGAATGGTGCCATGTTGCGCCGGTTTCTTTAAGCCTTTTGAATATAAGTTTCAGTTACTGCAGCTTATGCTTGGATTTTGAATTATGGGTAATGCTAATGAGTAGCAGTGTGTGTGTGATTTGGCAACAAAGGTGTGCGTGACATAAGTGCATGTGTGTGTATGCACATGTGAGTTTGTGTGTGTGTGTGGCTACTTTGAGAATTGATCCTGATTGGTTTTTCCTGTCTGTAAGGGTAGATTTGCAACCCTACTAAGGATGTGACTACTGGTCTCCCTCACATTAAAAGTGATTTTACTGGTTTCTCACAGTGGAAGAGATTTGAAATTAAGAATGAACGTAGGAAGGCCAGGAAGCATTTGTAGTTCGCACAGGCACGTTGCCTTTGACACAGCTGAATCTTTTTGGTTCCCATCTGCTTGACCATCCTTGTTTCTCCACATGCTCCTCTCACGTATTTTCCTCTTTCTTAGTTTAAGGGAAATGTGCGCTTGGAGATGGTAGCCCAGCACGCAACCTCTGACAGTGACAGTTCAGCTCTGGAATGCATGCAGAGCTCTCTCTCGGGGAGACCTCTGTACATGTATGTGGTCTGTTACCTCTTGCTCCTGCTTCGCTGGCTGCTCCGGTCATGTCGGGCACCCTCAAATACCTTATGGAGACGAGCTCATATCTTGGTCTTGCCAGAGACCCCTCCTTCACTGCTGCGTTAAACCTAGACCCCTATACCCTGATCATTCATCAGTGGTTTATTGTAAATGTTGCAGGTATAGGAAGTATGCAGATGACATCACATGAAACTAAGTACAGTTTAACCTAAGTTTATAATTTCTACATATCTGGGTAAGTGTGCATTAGCAATAAAATACATACAGATAGAAAGCTGTTGCAACTGGCGAGCTGGAAAAACAATACTGAATGATGTCTGAGATTATGACCTGTTTGTAAAATTATATCAGTACAGGCTTAAGCCCCACATATCAGGTACAAGGGACATGTGTATGATTGGCAAAGCAAAGCTGGTTAAGGCAAGGTGGGTAGGGTGCACATATTATCTGCACAGGTAGTTCCATGAGTGTGGTGAATTATATATTTCGTATGGTACCACAGTCCAAAAATGCAAAAGATACTGAGTACAGTAAACCCCCCGTATTTGCGGACTCACCTATTCGCGGATTTCTCTGTGGAACGTATATACCCATTATATGCGGAAAATTCACCCATTTGCAGTATTTTTCACTAAGAAATATACACTAATTACTATATTTTCATGACTAAATGCACTTTTTGTGATAAAACTATTAAAATACTCAGGTATAAGCATTTTTAAGTTTTTTTTTTTTTAACCATTAAAATTGTAGTTTCTAAGTGCTGTTAGAGGTTTAAAGTATTCTGATTTTGCTTATTCAGCAGAGGCGGTATGGTACCTATCCCCCGCGAAGATGGAGGGTTTACTGTATGGTGTGCTTAGCTTTTTAGAAAGTAAAAGAAAATGTTCGTAGTATGGATGCTTAGTTGAATAACATTTCTCGTCTCATTTCAGGAGAACAAGAAGTGGATCTAATGGAGGAACTGCTTGATTCTGCCGACAATTTTGATGAACTTAATGATGTTTCCGATGACAAAGCAAGTAAGTCTTCAGTGCAGTGCTTTATTGTTAGTTAACCCTAAGTGTACTTGTTGGTATTGCATTTGTAAGGTTTAACATAGCACACTACATTACTATTAAGATAGTAATTGTTTTTAAGATAGTAATTGTTTTTAGGTGTTGGGAGTTATCAGCTTGTATAAATTTTCTCAATTTTTTTCTTGTAGATAAAAGACGAAAGAAGGCTGTGGAAACAAAAGATTCACCCACCAAAACAGAAGAAAATAAGGATTTGGCTGCCAAGAGAGCGAAGCTGAAGGAACGTCAAGATGCTGCACGAGCAAAGAGAGAAAGCAAGAAGAAGCTGAAGCCTCCAAAGAAGGAAGGAGAAGGTGGTAAGTACCAGTTTATTGCTATGCTTATTGTAATATTTGAAAATGAGGACATTTCTGCAAGATGATTGTTGAAATAAGTGTGTACTTGTCAGGAACACCAGAGATGTATTGTACTTAAGAAATGTTGTAGACTTCTCATGTCGAATGTTTGATTGCAGGTAGTAATGGGTTTAGCACTGAATGGTGATTAGAATAGAACAGTGGAATTATTGTAAAGAAATTGAGGGTTAGATTATCTGTGGACTTTCTTGCTTTAGGATAAAATTTGAGGCAATTACTGAACAAAGTGTTATCTTTTCTCTAATTATCCTGCATGTCCTTTTCCTTTATTTTTTCCGGTTACCTTTGGAATGTGGCAGTTACTGTTTTTCCTTTTCCTTGAAGGGATTTGTCAATAGCAGCTTTTATAATACAGGTTTCTTGGAAAGTGATTAGTATATTTGTGTCCTTTTAAAGTAATTGTTTATAAGAAATGAAGAAAAAGCATTCAGCATGTATTTTAGAAAAGAAAAATCCGTTACTTTACCTGTTTGATATTTGGTATTTAAGAATGCTTTGTGTCCTTTGAAAGTAGTAAGAGAATATTAGTTACATGTTATCATAGATGTGCTACTGGGCTACTTAAGAAGTAGGAATATGGCATTGTATAGAACAAAATGGGCATAAATGACAGATGTATTGTTGTCAGTAGAAATGATTACCAGGAGTTATAGACAAGGTTGGGGTTTTTTGCATATAAATGACTGACATAGGATGGAAAGTGGCCAGAGTTCCATGCACACCTGTGGTCATCTTCATCGGGATTTGTAGCTCTGATCAGCTGCAGCTCCTACCAAGGATGTTAATAACCAAAGCATATGTTTGTGACAGTGGACTTGAATGAACTCCTGTTTGAAGGATAAACTCCAGTCGAGAATGTGGTATCCATGGTAGCTTCATAAACAAACTTGAAGTAACCTTGATCACTGTAGACAGTGTTCTGTTGGCCATTGGGAATAAGTTCACAGCAAGGAATGTGCTACAGTCAGTGGTTATGCCAGTCACTTTCCTTGACTAACGGCCTTGAGGAGTAATCACTCATAGAAGAAAATGCACTACTTGCAGCAGTCACTTTATGGGCTGGGCTATGCTGCAGAGATGCCTGTATACAGTCCTCATGCACCTTGGGACCCAGGAATTGTATGCATGAATAATTTGTGAATTTGTCAATGTTTAGGCTCTGGAGATTGGCTGTGTTACAAGAAGAACTGCTCTAATGATGGTTGGCAAAAGTGGGCAGAATATCAGAAACCAGCTGCTTCCTTAAGAACCAAGCTACCACTAAATCTCATCCTATTCCTGATTCTGTACCAGGACAGACATTGCAAGCAAGCAGAATCATTGGAAACTAGAGACTCCTAACAGATATTTCTGAATACTTACAGTACTACAATAACATCATTTTTAAACATTTATGAAGAGGTGTATTTACTACAGTACTTCAGCCAACCTGAAGCAGGGCTGAAGTTCAGTGACATTGGTTGTTTGGCTGTGGATGTTAGTCAGCTTAAAAAAGACTATGTTGTTGAATGGATGCTTTTGTGGGGGAGGGGATGTTGATGGGTGATCGTTTTCACTTTTGTTTTACAAGTAGCATTCATCCACATAACAGTGTTCCTAGAACTGTAAGTGTGACTTGTATTTCCACTGAAAATTGTGATTGTGAAGAAGATATCACACAGATTAGCAATATTTGACAAGTAGTTATATATGAAGACTACTTGTCAGTCATTGATACGAGTGTGTAATGGAATTGTCTACTGTACTGTGTTCTTTATGTACCACAAATTACTTTAGTTGTCTATTATCCCTTACTTTTTAGCATTTACTATGAGAACTTACTAAAGATAGTCTAGAGTAGATTTTACTTAATGGAAAAATGTGAAATTTACCTTAGTTTTGTGTACGTGCTAGTTTCTCAAAGCTTCATTGCACATAGCTTTTGGGTCTTGGGTAAAGGGGAATATTTATCTGATTAACTGCAGCATCTTTATAAAAATATCAGTAAAGTATTACAAAGAATAACAGTGTACAGGTATAGTGCTTTATATGTATCTTGATATGTAAGTGCACATGTTTTGTTGGATTGTAATTCTTGTTCTTGCCAGTGCAAAGACCAAACCTAAATACGCGTAAATTGAATCTAACTTACCTTATGGGACGTGTATCTTACGTATATTTGTGAGCATGTGAGGATACCAACTTTGCCTATGTAGCCTTCATACTGTTTTTGCAAAGTCAAGAGCAGTTGTGAACATTACTTCATTTACACAACTGTTTCAGTAGTTAGATGTTCTCATGGGAAAAGGTTGAATGGAGGAAGGAAAAGAGACGAGTGAGCAGTGATAGGAAGCAGACAGACATGTACAGAAATTCATTTTATGGTCATGTGGGAGAATTCATATGGCTTTATTTGTTAGAAGGGAAAGCAGTGTCATAGGGATTTGTAGAGATTTTATATAGATCAGCGAAAGATTTATTCTTAGATAATGCTGTGGGATTAGATTATAAGTACGAGTTCAAGTCAAGCTTTAAAATAGCTACAGACGTATAGTAGTGGATTGATTATCGAGATGTTAAGTCCTAGGGTCTGTTTCTGTGCTTGTGGAGTTCTAGAAATGGTTCATTTTGCCTTTTGCCTCAGAAAACTTAGAATGCAGAGTGAAATTTATTTTCAGGTAAAGTAAAAGCTGGCCAGAAGGTAATGTTTTGTATGTTTGTTTAAAAAAAGCCATATGAATTTTATCCTTACATTTTTTTTTTTTATAAATTTAATCATTTTATGTATTCATGTCTGTCACTCACTCTTTCCCTTTCTCTTTCTGTCTCTCTGGGAAGTAGCTGACACCATTATCTTGGATAATGCTGCTGATATAGCGACTTTGGAAGATCTTTCTGATATAGAAGATGAAGTCCAAGAAGGAAATGCTAATGAAGGTAAATAAAATAGGGGAGTGGTAAATTTTTTTTTGTATATGTATTGCTGATTTTAAAATGGGCAGGCATGTTGGGTTACACCCAATTTTCCCTAAAGGCTGACACCTTATTTGACTTCTTATTTGGTGGGCATAATAAAGAGATCCATATTTTCACCACGGTTTCTGGGAATCTTAAGGTTTCAGTCATTTTTATATTGTTTTCATTATATTAACTTCATCTTCAGTACATTGTAATCAAAACAGGACACTTTTTAATCTTCATTGAATATGTGGTGTTATGCATATTAACATAGGCAAATGTTGTTGATCTTTGTAACTTTACAGAAGATGGGGATAAAATGGGTGAAGAAGGGGACATGGAATTTGACACACGCTCTGAAGCATCCTCCGACCACCAGTTTACAGATGATGAGCCATCCATGAGTGAAGCTTCTAGAGCATCATCCATCTCAAGAGAATCTTCAGGTAAGTTTGCGTTTTAATTTATTTGAGAGTTCATCTTTTGAGCTATGTATTACTCTAGTTAATGTTGGTTTTTAACCCATCCTGTATCCAATTGCAAAGTTTCATCTAAAGGAAAGAGCAAGGTTAGCCTTTTATTGCAGTCATAGCACCTCTAGGTCACTGTTAGGTAAAGTGTACAACCTGTAAGCCTTCCTTGATAGGTGAGCCCCATTACCTTGTGTATGCTGATCAAGTTTTATCCATGACAGTAGCTGCTTTCTGTTTCAAATGTTGCTTACAGTATTAGCTTTGTCCGCTAATACATCTAATACAGTTCTTTTTGGGATAAAAATATAAATTCAAATTGTCTTATATTGGGAGGTTGAACTGTGATTAGTGTTGAATGAGACAAATTAAAGAATGTCCTTATTGTAAGACTGATTGGTTTGAGTAATGGAAATTTCACTGCAATTGTTGTTAAAGATTTATTCTGTTAAGAAGCCAAGTTGTTTTATGAAACAAATTTAAAAAGATGAACAAGTATTGCACAAGTTTTTTAAGTATTGTATCTCAATGTCTTCTGTAGGAGGAAAAGAAGCCCAGGAAGAAGAGAAAGAGGATAGGAAGAGGAAGCACAGTCTTTCTGACACATCACTGAAAAGTGTGGAAGAACGTAAGTTAATGGCTCCTTGTTTGTTGGTAGTCCATGTTTAATGTGTTGATATATTACGCATGTAACTTAGGCATATTTTTGGTTGCTTATACCTTTTAATTTTGTTCCAGCTCCCAAGAAACCAAAGGAAAGTTCATCCAAAAAGAAATACGACTACATAACAAAAGTAAATTATCTCTTCCGAGACGCAAGGTTCTTCCTAATGAAGAGTAACAATGCTGAGAATATTCAGATCTCCAAGTCGAAAGGTGTATGGTCAACACCGCCACAAAATGAAGCAAAGCTCAATCAAGCCTTCAGGGAAGCCAGAAATGTCATTTTAGTCTTTTCCATCAAAGAAAGTGGGAGATTTTGTGGTAAGGAATATTTGTGCTGCAGTTTATACCAATTATTTATAAATGCTAGTAACATAATTTTTTTTTCTTTTTTATAGATCTTATGGGTGATCACCAGTTGAGGAATGAAAATCTTTACTTATCAGTTATTTGTATAATTTTTATACTTGCAATAAATTTAAGACCAAGAAGTGCATTCTCAATCCTGCATGAATTCCTTTAGTAACTTTCAAACCCTGTGGGAAAAATCTTTAGGAATATCTTTGGTTTGCTAATTACTACTGAAAAATAAAATTATCACTGTTACCAAAACAACTGTCAAAATTTGATCTACAGGTGTTTTGAATATTAAAAAAAAGTTTTTATGCCATCTTTTGGACAGGTTTAGTCTAACTGTATGTGAAATTCTTTTAAACCGAAGTTATTTGAAAAATTTAGGGGTAATAAAAGTGTAGTTATAAAACTTTTTGTTCTGGAACAGTCTGACCATGGACTGATTTTTGGAAATGTAACTTGGACCAAGATTTCAAGCCTATGGAGCTTAACTATGGTGTTGGTAGAAAAGATGTCATTATCCTGTTTTGATGGTAGTAACTTCAGAAGTCATCGTATTTAATTTTAGTCAACAATCAGTATTTTATTGAAAGATATCCTAGCCTAGCTCTTGCCACAAAAGTTTGCCAATGGATTTCCAATCAGTCAGTTTTTCTCCACTGGGAAGACTATGAAAAAACATCAGAAATTCACTTCTTCATTGTGTTCTTGAAAATGGTTCACTCACAAAGCTGAAACTTGATGTTTACCCTGAATATCTAAAAGTAAGAAGACTATCAAGTGCAGAACTCTGATTGTCAATTCATATATGTCTTTATTTACATATTCATCACATTCCATATTTTCGTGATTCAGTTATACACATGATCATCTGTTTAATGAAGCTCGTTTATGTCTGCTTTTTTTTTGTAGGTTTTGCCCGTCTAGCTGGTGAGTCCCGGAGAGATCTCCCAGCAGTAACTTGGGAGCTTCCACCAGGTCTATCAGCACGAGCTTTGGGAGGAATATTTGAGTTGGATTGGATATCGAGGTTAGTCTGTGTGTGTTCGTTGATAGTCTTAAGGATATAAAGTATGGTCCAGTGAAAAAACTGCTGTATACCTTCTTGTGTTGGAAAGCACTGTATATTGTATTTTAGTTTTTACTAAAAGTAGATCATTATTAATGCAAACCATTTACTTGTAGCAGAAAATAGATAATTATTAATGCAAACCATTTACTTGTACTACTCGCATCATTTGTACGTGAGGAAAGTTACATAAACATTTGTGTACGGATTGTTATGAAAATTTTACCAGAAGTGGAACTCATGATTGGTAACAGGTTATTAGATTTTGGGAACAAATATGGGTATCTTTTTCATATTACTTGGCAATATTTATGACTTAGAAAAGATTTCTAAAGGATTATCCAAGTTTTCAGATATTTTCAAGGTTAATGAGCTGTTGTTCCTTCTTTCCAGACGAGATTTGTCATTTACAAAAACGCAGCATTTATACAATCCATGGAATGATGGAAAGCCAGTTAAGATTGGTAGAGATGGCCAGGTATGTTGTTGTTAAAGGTTATATTTTGTCCATGTGGTTTTAGCAAACAAATCCTATAGCTATTCATTTTAGTTTTGAAGTGATAATGGCATAACCATGTTGTAAAAGAAGAATAAAAAAAAGTGCTTACAGGGTTGTGATACGAATTTCTTTTGTAAGGGGAACTCTCAGAGAGTACCCAAGTGCTGTTTGAGTGGTATGAAAGGTTCTTGGGTCATCCTTTGGCCCCTTAACTGTATTGTCTCCTGTTCTTGGGTCATCCTTTTCCCCTTAGCTGTATTGTCTTCTGTTTTTACTTATCATTCATGAGCACTTACTGTAACATCTTTCCTTTTCCATGGGTTTATCATACATACTGAAATGCCATAATAAAGTAAAATATAGTAGTACGTATATCTTCTTTAGTGAATGAAGCTTTTACTTGATATTGTTTTTCCATTAATACAGACACACGGAAGATGTCATAGATTTGTCAAACTTGTAAGAAAAGTATGACTTGGTAATCGTGAGAATTGTTCTTTAAGGTATCAATTATTGTTGTGCCGGATCTTCATTGTACTGTACAGTGCATGTTGCTTTCAGACAGTCCAGGTTGTAGACCTTTTAACAAGTCATTTTATAATGGCTGACTCAACACCCATCCAGAAGAGAAGGCAAGATGCAACCCTTTGAAGTTATTTGCCGTCTGTCATAGAATCGTCCATACACTTGCCAAAGCAATAACTTCGAAGTCGTTGTATAACTAAGCCTTAAAAGTTAGGTTGTAGTCTAGACTATGAGTTAGAACAGGATATTTTTACAGCAGGACAAAGAGAGGGAAAATGAATACCAATCTTTCCTTGGGGATCACCAACTAGTGAGCCCAATTTTCTCCTTTAATAAGTGTGGGTATGCAGTTATCACTTTGAGCTAAAGTGGAGGGATATATAAGACAATGTCTTATTATTCATTAAAATCAAAAGTTTTAATGTTCCATATTATTTTTAGAGACAGAAAAGTAGCTGTCAGTGTAGAATTTTTGTGAAACCCTATGATACGGAGTGTAATAGCATATCATTGGATAACATGATTTTTATAATTTGCCTGATACAGAACTTTAAAAAATATTATCAAGAAATAAAACTGTAAATTAATGCCCTTCTTACAGACCTGAAAGGATTTAACAGTAGTGATCCATATCCTGAAATAAAAGTTTGCAAAAAGAAAATGAAGATATAGAAGTAGAAAAGTGATTTAGTTTAAATAAAGATTAGAAAACAAAGCAATGAACATGCTGTAAGTACAATAAATAATGTATCATCCGTTTTTAAGCAGGAATTATTTCTCTTAGATTCTCTGTTGCACACACACACAGACACACACACCCTAGCCTACAGAATACAAAGCACAACCCAGTGCCAAAATAGCAACAGATGCCAAGCTTTGGAAACAAAAAAATTTGGCAGATTCTCCATTATTTTAAATTAACCCAAGTATAGTAAATGTGAGCTGTAACTTTATAATTAATATCTAAACAAATTTTTGGTCCAACCCTGTGAGAACTAAAGAAATTAGCTCAGTGGTCTAGTTAAATTCCTTGATAATAACAGGAGTTGCATCATCTGCATTCTTTATCATCTTGCACTCTAGACCAACATCATAAGTACATGAAGCCTAAAATCTGCAGGGATCCCAGAATATTACTCTTTGTAACAAATGCAAGATACATATAGGCTTTCAGAAAATGTCAGCAGCAGCAGCTCAAATCACTACAGCTAATTGGGTTACTACTCATACAGAAATACAAGAAATGAATTATCAGATAGCAGGACTCAAGTTTCTACAAGGTATAAATTTTTCATTGCAAAGGTCCCACTATGATTTTTTGGTGGGCATTAGAGTTTATTTCGTGGATATATGGCATCACCAGTGGTCAACACTTGTACAATTAACAAAATATAGGAAGATTTGACAAGAAATAGACGTCTGGGGATTGGGCTATACCCTGAACAGGAGGTTTAAAATCTGACCCACTCTAGAATTGGGCATACTAGATTAACCCGTAATTTTGTTTTGAAAGGAGCCAGTGCTCAAGTGTATATGCTGTGGTAGTGTGTCTGTTTAGCACATTCTTTTACTTTGTTCCAGATGTGACCAATTTAGGAGGAATTATTGTTTCGATGGTGAGAACATTTCTGAAATTTTAAATGACAATGTAGATGTAAATAGCCTCACGGGATATTAAAGCTCCCTGATATGTTGGGGGTAATCTGAATATGAAAAAAATGCTGAATAGCCAAGATAAGTTCCAACAATTGGCCTCATGGCCTTAACCTCATAATCATAGCAAATTAAACAGCTGGAGCTGTCTCTTGTTGAGCACGTAAACAGTGAATGAGAAAAGTGTACCTTAGTTTTACCAGACCACTGAGCTGATTAACAGCTCTCCTAGGGCTGGCCTGAAGGATTAGACATTTTACATGGCTAAGAACCAATTGGTTACTTAGCAACGGGACCTACAGCTTATTGTGGAGGGCAGTAAAGAGAACACTGATGGAAAGTGTCCAGATTTTTAGAAAAGAGTACCCTAGTAATGTTCCTTGGTTCGTAATAAGCCATATACTTGCAAGCCTAAAATGTAAAATGTTATGTGTATAGAACCTCTGGCACTCCACACAACAGGGGTTTGGACACTTAAAATACTGGCGTGGGCAAAGGATAGGGTATCAATGAGAACTTGGATCAATGTTGGAAATAAGCGAGAACTCCTCAGATGTCTAACCTTAAAAAGGAAAAGTGATTCTGTCAACATTGGTAATTTATTGGTTAGAGGCTTCCTTTATAGTTACTACTGCTACCATTGTTTTTCTTGATACTGCTTTTCACATTTTTATTTTTTACAAACAGTGACCAGTCTTCATTTTTTTTTTTTCTATAGCTCCAACAAACTTGCATCACTTACAAAATTATGTACCCATATCTTTCTTCATTTCTTTTCTTACGTTATAATATGGTAACCACTGACCACTAAAATATTTTGTATCTCAAACCTATTATACAAAACAGGTAGATTTTTAGTATAAATTGTTCTTAATTACATGTGCACTTAAAAAAGCTTGGAATCACACACTGCACTGTGGAGCTACATGAGTTTTTCACATGCACAAAGGAGCTACCTGAATTTTTTTATATCTTCTTATGGTCTTTGATATACCACAGTGGTTTTGTAAGGATAAATTTAATATCAGTAAGGTTTTCGAGTTTGATTTATTTGATATGCAGGTTTGTAGACATTTAATCAACTTACTTATGTGCCTCACATTAATGGAGAGGACTGCATGGAAGAGTTTTTTAGTTGTTTTAGTGATCTGTTAGATAATGATCAACATATAAGTTTTTTTTACAGAAAAACGTGGAATTGGCTTAGGCACTGCGCTGTGATGAAGCTTATGTACCCTTTTCTAATCTGCATTGCACAAGGTTAAATGTTGAAAGGAATGATAACAGTCGATATGATTTTTGTCCTCCATAGCAGTGGATCATTTTTTTTTTGTCATTTGTTTTACTACAGACATTTTGGAGTGGTTGTTGTTGTAGTGCTGTGTTGTAACCTGTTGGACATATAATACTTCACCGTAACAATGAATGAAATCTATTCATTCTCTTTTATTGCCTCAGGAGATAGAACCAAGAGTAGCTGAAGAATTATGCAGATTATTCCCTAAAGATGATGGTGTCAATTTAACCCCAGTCCTACACAAAAGCAAGACAGCAGCACGAGTTGCACGAGCTAGGGGTCCCCTTCGACGACCACTTCAGTCGCCAGGGGACCGGCGTGGACGACCCAGGGACCGTGGAAGCTTCAGAGGCCGGGGAGACCTGGGCTTCAGGTGCGTCTATCAACAGGGTTGAGTCTGAGTGCAGAGACACCTGTTGCTTGCGAGAGCTGCCACTGATGCCAAATGCATAATCTTGCTTCACATGGCTTCTTCCAGTACGTTTATTTACTTATATGTATTTTATTATTTTCTTGAAGAGAAAACATTTCAAAGAAGTGGGAAGAAAATAAACAGATTCCTCCTCGTTTGCACAGTCATCAAATGAAAGTAACTTTGAAGATAAGCAGGAACTTTTAGATGCATCAGCTTAAGAGGTCCCAGACTTCTGAAGATGTTGAATTTGTGAAGAAGATGCTGTATTTAGGTTGCATTGGCAACAGTGGCAGTCAGTAGGTAAGGTTGTTCTGCTACTCTGCCTCCTCCTCAGTCAAGGAGTCTACCCAAAGGGAGTGGCAGTGTAATGCTGCTACTGCTGCTGTTACTACTACTACTACTACTACTCCTATTGCTCCTGGTATGATGGTAAAAGTCAGACTGGGCTAGGCCCCAAGTGGTCTGGATTTTAGTTCACTGCTCTTCCTCTCACAAGACTCTTTCCCTTTTTCTCTCGCAACCTGGCTAGTGAGTGACACAGTTGTTAAACAAACATAAGTGCAGTGATTTTGATTTACATCTATTCTTTCATAAAGTATTCCAGAACTTTGCCACTTTTAACAAGCAGGTATAGAGACTAGGAATTTGATCTGGTATGGTAATTAGAACTAGCTCGTAAAAAAGTATCAATTCATCATGGTACAGTAATATAGAAATTTGTGGACTTTTCTTATGAATATTTGAGGGACTTAAAAGTAATAGTAGTATAAAGGACTTAATTGTGAAAGTAGTGTGTAGTGGACCTTGCAGGTCTAGGGGAGTGGCACTCACTAGCAGGTTAGTCCAGAGCCAGGCCCCCCACCCACCACCACAACCACCACCATGTGGACTACTCTCTTGATTAGCTGTAAGGTATTGCTAATAAAAACATTGTTGGTAAGGTAGTGTTTGCATGGACTGTAATCAAGCGTTCAGGACTAAGTGTGTTGGAGATCTCATAAAGTTCATACCATATAAAGTCATAATAATAAAAAGTATCATAGGGGACCACAGACTTTGAGCTAATTCCTAGTTGTCATTGAAAGAGTCTTTGCCTGGCTAGTGAGATAGTGTGGGGGTTTTTGGTGAGAGTGAAAAGTGATTAGTGGAAGTGAGAAATTCAAGTGTTATCTTAGTGAAATAGTGCCTTGTGATAAAATCAAGAAAGTTACAAGTGTCGACCAGCGTCAAGCTTGGTATCAGCACTACTGGTCAGCGGCATGGGTGGTGAGTACAGAATATTTCCTTATCTTTGGTCAGTGAATTAATTTGCTTTTTTTTTTAATCTCTTGGGATTTCTTTCCTGACTTGTTTGTATCATTTCAGTTAGCAACACGCCAAGTTAGCATTGGTCTGAAGTAGGGTAACTTCGAAGCTCATGTTTTATTATACTACAGTATACATAATCACATTGTGTAATATATGGAAAGTGGTTGCAGATATATTATGTAAAGCATATCTAACCTGAAGGCATTTTACTGTTAAATATTTATTACAGTGTGTGCTGTGATCACATGAAAGAGGTAGAAGGTAGTATCAGCTGAAAGTGAAATAAGATTATACTATATGTTTTTTTAATTTTGCCATAGTTGGCATGTTTTTGAGAATTTGATGTTTGTTTTGTGACTTTCATGCAGAAAGCTGTATATTGAAAACATTTGGGTGTACATTCTTTTCAGAATTAGTAGGAAGACTTGCTTACTGTATCATAAAAATACTAACCAGTAGGTTAGTGAAGTTTGTTTAAATTTCTTGTGGAGATTAATCACACTTTGGAGTGGAAAATATTCTTGTCAGTAAATCATTGTGATTCACTTTCTAATCAGAAGGTGCAGTGTGCACAATCCCTCTTTGCATTCTTGATGTAAAATTACAGGAATTTCCAAGTGGCATTAATTTTATGTATTCTTGGGTGGATAAATAGATTTGGGCTCCTTATGAGAATTTGCTCTTATGAGAACTAACTCGGTGAATAGGTCATAGCTGAAAGCATGATAATGTTATTGATAAAAAATTAATATAAAGTCTTTTTCATTATTTAAGAAATACACCATTTACATTTCAGTTTTGTTCTATTCAGAAAATGTAAGATTTCCATTAGTAGGAAAATTTTAATTTCAAATGCACATGCATTTGCTTAGTTGTACCACTGAAGTCCCTCGATATGGGATCAGATGCAAGTCATCCTCATTTTCAAGATCTTTTCTGCTCACGTTCATGATGTGCTCCCTTACTTTGGTTCTCTTGAGCAGTCAACCATGGCGTTAACTTTTTCTAAGATGCATGTCAAAAGGAAGGAATCGTTAATTGGCTAACTTGTTTATGAGTCTTCATTCACTCACCATGTTTAGTAACGAACACTTACATTAATGAAAATCATTTTAATCTGCATGCCTGTGCCATTCATTTTTACACTTTAGGTTGTAACATATGAATAGTAAACCACTGAAACCAAGTATCCACAAATGAAAATTTAAAATTATACTGAAGCCAGCCATACTTACTAATTCTGAAAAGAAAATACATGAGTTATTTGTTTAGCATATGAAATCTTCAAGAATAACTAACTACCAGTTTGAAGCAGTGAGTGATAAATGCAGTGACTGGATGTTGGTAAGTTATTTTGTCTGAATTTCAGCTTCATTTTTGGTGTCAAGATTGAAAAATGTATTGATATTTGGGTCACTTATCTGTTGTTGGTAATTTTTTAGTTTGTCTCTTAGTTACGCTGTTCACGTGGTACGTGTGATATTTGGTTTTAATGCAGTAAGGTTGGTGCTAGCATTTGGAGTTGAGTAATGCTATGATTTCTTCTTGATGGTCTGCCAGCATAAGGGGAGAAAATGATTTGTATAGAGATACCACCTCTTATTATTGTGTTTACGATATACCCACTAGGTGTGTGATACTTCAATACATATCACCCTAATATCAAAGGGAGATATTTTTTGCTTTTTCGTTATTGGAGTTCATATGATTGAACTTACTACGGAAATTAGGAAAGAAAGCACAAGTTTGTGCAGTTTTATAAGCTGATTCAAGATTGTGACACATCTGAGATTGTAGCAGTCTTCTGGGAGCACTGGGTGTTGATAGCTTTTATTACCTTTATCTAATCATATGGGGGTTCTTGCTGCACAGTAATGGCAGCCCGCCTGTTAACAGTTTTTTCGTTCATCATCACGGTCCTCTTGTGGTCGTCAAATACGTGTGGCTCTAGGAACACCACAAAATGATTCATTTTAAAGTTTCTGCTTAAAATGATTTAATTGCACCGCAAGTTTAAGACAAGACATAGTTGTACTGTGTAGGGTTGCCTAATAGTCGCTGGGCATCAAACCAATTATGTTGAAAGTTAATTTTCTTAAGTAAAAAAGTACCGGATAAGAAGACCTAAAAACTAGTGTTTTTTAAAGTCAGACATTACCATCAGTTATAGAGAAGTCATTTAAATATGTCTTGGATATGAAATTTTGCCATTGAATTTAGCCAGCACACTTAGGCTATTTAAGCTTATGTGGCAAATGTTTAAGTAGAGTAATATTGTAGAATGTATTATCTCTATTTCCTTAACAATTCAAGAAAATATAATCATAAAAAAATTAGTACAGAGACCAACCCCTTCTGATCATTACATTTTTGAGTACTACATTTTATTATTTTAATGCCAAATAGATACATTTGTATGGGATAAGAGCTTACCAAGTTCCCACGAAAAGACTGGCTGTTGGGAAAAAAGGAATCATAGAATAAAATTAGTATAATTAAATAAATGTATAGATAGTAACAACAAATAGAACTAAATATATGGTATACAATTAACAAGATTGCATAAGAGGAACAGTAGACAAAAAGACAGTACACTATAATAAAAACGAAAAATTATAAAATTATGATTAAATGCTAAAACAGTTACCGTTGTGAAAGAAAATTGAACTTTTGTGGAGCCGTCAGGAAAGCTAAAATTCAAGTGTGAATTGTCATGGTGGAGAGGCTATGGTTGGTAAATATCAAGATTTGAAGACATTGGTTCTGTGGCTGCTATGGGCAATAAGGTTACTAAATGGGGTCCCTGGGATTGTCTGCTTTCCAACATTCCCAAAGGGCGACTTGTGGTAAAGGTGCCAGGGTGATATTGCTACCAAACACTGTAATAAATACTACAGGTGCTCAAGTGCAAATTAACATGAATTAGAAGATTTTCAGTGCCCGAAATGTATAAGAGCGAATGGGGGAAGATAATATTGTGGAGAACATAGAAAGTCGTGCGAGAAGAAAAGGTCCATTTGTTGTACCTTGAAAAAACATTAGGCTGTGAAGAACAGAAAGACGGTCTGGAAGAAAAACAGAGTTGCAGCAGTCTGGATTAAATGGCAAGAGAATGCTAGACTACTGGCAAATAAAAATGCCCCATTAGATAAGAGACATGATGCAGACAGAACACCTGAACTGATTTATACAGCGGAAACATGGCCACTGACAAAGAAATTCAGGAGAATTTGGAAAGTTGAGACTATAGAATGTTGAGATTCATACCCAGAGCGCTGTAGAAAGATCATGCTATGAATGAGGAAGCAGTGGAGAGATGTTTTCAGGTGCTGGAAAACACTTGAAATCAAAGATTGGGGTTGTCGGGACTTGCAAGGGGAAGGATTAGGAACACTTGTACAGAAATGCTTTAGTTATGGAGTAGGAAAAAGACCAGTAGGAAAGGCCAGAAAATGACTGAAATAGGGGCCATTTGAAGACTAAATCCTAACAGGAGTTCTTGCCAAAAAATGTAGAGGACAAGATGAGAGTTAAAAGAATCAGTATCCTGTCTTGTCCCTTAGAGTGACAAGATAATGTGAACAAAGTTAATATGATGATTGTTTGCATATCTGTATACATAAATCATCAAACCAAGGTGGTTTGTTATTTCTGATTTCGAATGTGTTTTCCTTGGAATTGCAAGAGCTATTATTTTCTAGTTTTGTTCAGTTTCTTCAAGGGATTAACTTTTGTATATAGCATAGGTACAGTTCAGTTTCTTCAAGGGATTGATTGTTGTATATAGCATAGGCACAGTATCTTTATAGCTTTATAAAGCTTTTGCTGTGAAAATACCAAAGGCAAATGGATGGAAAATAAAGGGCAGAAAATGATGCTGCTGGGGGCATCATCATCTTTTATGTAATTCAACCTTTAGGCAGGGTTGCTGTATGGTAGACCATGATATTTGTTAACATGTAAATTACCTTTCACTTTTGCTTCCTATTCTGTCGGTGAAAATGTTAGTAATCTTTAATAAATCCTAGTTTGTTCTGTCATTAACAAGTTCCTCTGCAAAGTCCAATCCAAGCTTGGATAGCAGAGAGTTTATATCAACTTTGTGGACAGTTTGACTATTTCTAGACAGCTTAAAAGCAGTTTGCAAACTAAGTTGAATTTTTTCCTTCATCAGTTACGGTAAAAAACAAAGCTTGTGATCTTATTCAGATTACTAGAAAAAAAGCAGTTCTGTAGTAACATGAGTTGTCAATGTGGCACAAGGTGTGAAGCTGTTAGCATCTTGTGCACTACTGAGGTCTGGAGAGTAAACTTAGTTTAAAAACAATGCAGTTGGTTTGCAAGCTGTTTGCATATATTTCAAAAACAAATTTTGCAAACAGCAGAGAAACAGCTTGGAACAATGTTTGTGAACAGTGTTTCATGTTGTGGCTGGATTAAGGAGAAATAAAACCCCCAATAACAGGAGCTTAAGAGCTTTTGTGACCTTTCTCTCCCATAGTATGTACAACAGTCATTATGTTGAAGCACAAGATTGGGAAAGCTGATTTTGAGATTTTATAAATAAATTTGTCCTTGAAAAAGAGTGAATTCAAAACGAGTGGGACCTAGTCCTGATTTGTCATAATATTTCAGGGAAAGATTATATCTTGAGTTTAAGATACTGGAAACAAGTACAAGTTTTGATTTTATTGGTTTTGCCCTGTTACAAGAATGCCCTCCAGGTTGTTGATACTGTACCTAAGAGCCTAGTCACTAATAGCATTTACAGTACATATATATTTTGATATCCTGCAAATACTATATGGTATCTTGTATGAAACTAATTTTCCTAAGCATCCTGTGCTATATGTGGAAGATTTTATAACAGTATAAATATGCTGTAGAGTTAATATTTTTTGCAGTGTCAGTAGGCTTTGCATAAGATTTACAAGAAAGGAATGAATAAGCAATACAGTAATTTCATATAGGAAGTTATCCAGAAAAAATACTTCGTATCATTTCTCAAATTCATGAGTAAACTAACCTCTTATGTTTCTTCGAGGGTGTTTTTATTGTAATGTTCTTCTTCCTGCCCTTACTTTGCTCTTGAGTGAAGTCTTTAGAATTATCTTAGGCTTAACTCTTGAATGAGTGCGGTGGAAAATGTAGCTGTAATTTCAAAACGGAAAAATTAAATGAGAGATGATGTTTTTCGTATCCCTCCATTAACAGCTTTTGAATATTAGCGATAATTCGTCACCATCACCTTAATGCTTCTATGACTTTCTCAGGCAGTCCTATCCCTCTATACCAGTCTCACTGTACAGAAGTGCATTTCTTCCTCTGTAGAGTGTTATGATATTCATTGTGAGATCATGTGGTCTCAGCTTCTGATAGCAAATTGCTAGTAATTCCTGATGGTCCTGGCTCTTCCCTTTTCCTTCTTCCCAAGGACTCATAACCTCCTCAGCTGTCACCTTCTCTGTTTGTCCCTTTGTCATCCCAGAGCACCTTTCATTTTGTATTCATGATGTTCATACATAGATTTTGTAAAAATTGCTTCCATTCCATTATTTTCTTTTCAGCACTAATTTCCCCCTCTTTATCTCTTATACATATTGCTTTCTCATCTGTATCATTGTCATAAACATTTTGTACCTTCCCTCTCTAGGGTTGAGATTGGAAAGAGCCATTTGCAGTCTAAGAGTTAGTCAAACTCATTTTTATTTACCCATGGATTTTTAATGGGAGGGCAATTCCAGCCTTTTTAATGACTGCTTTGTCCCTTTGAGAAGCTGCTGCTTGTAAAAGTATATGGTAACCTTTCCTATATTCAGTCAGTTCAAGCCATCATAGCTGACCATGTGCCATTTCTGGTCCAAACCTTAGCTTTACCTTGCAATTTACTGAATATACTTTATGTAAATACTTAACAAAGTCAGTAAAACTTGTGAAATAAATGCAGCAATTTAGCAAGCAAAACGTTTCACAGGACCTTTGTCATGTAACTCTGAATATTGCTGTATTATGATCATCTGTTACCATTCACAGTCAGTAAGTAAAGTATGTACAGAGAGTAGTAGAATAAGGGACTAAACGTATTGAATACTTGAAACGATAACACCAGGGCAAACACAAAATCTAATTAAATGCACACCCATGATCAACCAGTAGCCAAGGCTAGTCGATGCCAAAGCCACGGGCTAAGCTTTAGTAGTACAACATGCAGTTTTATGTTATATGTACATACAGTACTGCCTGAAACTCAAAAACAAATAAGCAAGCCCAATAAACACATTTTTCTATTCCCCCTCTTCAGACACCTAGCCCCTAGTTAAGGGGGCTCACCAGAGACCAGTTACCCACATCTACATCTCTTAATTCAGCTTTGTACTAGCTGACAACCAGATTAGTAGGTTTAGCCCTCTTTTACCTTTGTACAGGTATTCTTTTTTCATGTCGTTATGACTGATCTTTGTTAGTGGACCATACATGGCTCCCATTTTTGGGTGACATCAATTATCTGAAAACCCCGAAGGCACTAGAATTATTAAATGTATTCTACTGTAGGTAAATTATTCCCCTATGAAGATCTTTAGCATGAGCACAGATCTTTTAAGCCCCTTTTGAAGTATCAAAATCAGACAAACAGGTAGGGCCTTTGGAAAATCTGATGGAAAAGATTAAACCTAAAAATTCAGACTACATCCAACTTTGAACTTTGATTACCTTTATAGGATCAGTTGAGGTTAAGGTGGAAACCACAATGACACTACAGCCAGTCAGAAAATTGCTTGATAAACATTACCCAAAGGATAATGTTTATGTTGTTAATAGTTCTGTTACCAAGTGAAGAATCAGTTATTAGCTTAACCGTGTGAATTTCTTCCATGTAGAAATGGCATCGACTGAAGCAGAAAAATCAGTTTAGCGCTTTCAGTGCTGCAGGGAGTCCCGGTTGGCGACGCACTCGGTTGTGTGATCAGTTTTACGGAGCCTGTCTAGCGACGATAATAACTAGATTTTCGGCGCCAATCTCTGGTTATCAGTGCCGATCCCTGGTTACCGGTGCCATTATCAGGTTATCGGCGCCGATAAGCGCTGTTATTGCCGATTTTCTGTTATCGTCACGCCGTCGGGAACGGAACCCCTCCTGACAACTGGGAACTGCCTGTATGCTAAAAGTTGCAAATCTAAAATGTAGTGAACAAAACTGTCTGCTGTTACTAAAAGTTCAAAATCTAAAATGTAGTGAGCATAACTTTAATCTAAAAATCAAAATACAAAGGCTGTATGTTGTAGCACCCATACTCTGCAGAAACTTATAAATATGACCACGCTGCCAAAAAAAATGAAAGTAATTTTTGCCTGTTTTGTCCTCAGCAATGTATTATTTACCTGATTAGTTGATGCCAGGAATGCAGAGAGGATATAGAAAGAAAGTTCAAAACTAGTGTTGTTTTATCATAATTTAAACCAATAAGACAGCAATTGTAGGGCGTCAGCAAGTAATCTCCACCCCATTTGTGTGGAACCTCTCTCTCTCTCTCTCTCTCTCTCTCTCTCTCTCTCTCTGTAAGCTCAGATGGCTGAATGTCCAGTGTATATTCCTTGCACTGAATGATAAAGAAAAGAACAGGGTGCATTCCATGTTCACTATGTTCCCTCGCTTGCAGCAGGAGAACTTTTGTACATTGCTGGGATGTAGAGAGAGAAAAATAAATGTGAGTGATCATTACTCCTTTCAAAATGTATGCCTTATGTTTATAAATGGGAGAGCCTCATTCAGGTAATCCTTGCCACCTGCCACCAGTCCTCTCTCTCCCTCTCTCTCTCTAATCATCATCATTTGTCGATACAATCTCTCTCTCTCTAATCATCATCATTTGTCGATACAATAGTTGAAAGTATCATAAGACATTGCACAAAGAAATTAAGTCATGATGGTTGACCACTGGGAAAATGGTTACCATATAGAACCTACCCACACTGGGCAGTTATGAAGACTCAGTGTTAAAATTGTTAGTCGCGAATTCAGTATTTGTTCATACCTTACATTATCGTATTTAATACCATATTTTTCTCTTAATTAAAGCCATTTAAGTTCCAATCAAAAGACCATACATTTATTCAATTGTTTTACTGTAATATTTTTTTCGCATTTGTGTTATTACAGTACGTAAAACTAAAGGTACACTCTTGGAAGTTTTACCCTATTCCCAGTTGCACCCTTGAGTCAGCTCGAAAGTGGGTGTGCAGCACTTTTAGGTGGAAGTTTTCAGAGCTACAACTGTTTCTCGATGAACCATCTTAAGCATATGAAGAGTTGAATCTTGCATGCTGTTTGGCTTGAGTGATTCATGTGTCCTTAAGAGTGAAATAGGAACCCCATTTCTGCTTTGGTTAAGCACAGTAGAGGAGAGTGGTTCCTAGTAGACTAGCCCGATAAAGGGTTGAGCCATGTTTACATGATAGCCTACAGGTGAATTCATTGTTCATCTTATGTTTCTGATGCTGATTATTGTTTTTCATATCAGTATTGAGTATTGTTTGACACTTTCACAGTGCCCTCTATATACTTTGGTCTTAACTGAAACATTTTGCCTACTAAAGTGCAGTACTGTATTTGTGTGTGGTTCAAGTAAAAACTTTATTGGATTGTATTTATAGTGTAGTGCTATCTTCTTGCTTCTGGATTTTCTGGTGTTACTAATAAAGTTCACATTTCCACATGGTATGTAAATTGCAAGGTTAAGCAGACGTGTGAAGTAGGCGGGTATAGACTAATGTTTGGACATATTGCAGTTGTTACCTTATCAGAGTTAAATCTCCCGCTGTCTTCGGCTCTATTAGGATTTTATTTTTGAGGGGTCGTGTATTAATCCCATGACAAAAAAGTTGGGATGGGGTAAAGATTTTCTTTCTGTCCATTCATGGGTCTCTTGAAGGGATTTATGTAAACTTTGATGTGTACATGTCTGAAAAGGAGATTGTCAATCAGTGTGTCTTGTCTTAATTATCTTGTCTTCACAACCCTCCCCACAGTTACATGAATTTCAGTCAAACTTATTGGAAAGGTGTGGCACATAGATTTTCATGACAGGCAGTAATCTGTCAATCCCACTGTCTTTGTCTGTTTGTCTGTCTGGTGTAATTTGCCACTGCAACGCACATCGTGTCAAAGAGATTTCACTCGAACATGTTACATGAGGGAGAACAGTGTGCATGGACTTGTGTGTGTGAAGGAGGATCATCTGTTTGTGTTTGTCTACCTTGGCACACTTACTTGTCATTGCATCTACACTTTTGAAAGGATTTGAAATGATACAAAGGCACTTGTCTTGAGACAGGTGTGCATGAATGGTGTTTTTCCCTTTTGTCTGTGTCCATCAGTCTGTCTATCAGCGTGTATGTCACACTTACCTTTTCATCACAGATTTAACTGACTGGTGGGATCCTAGGTAAACTTACAAATGGAGTTTGCCCAAATGTAAAATATGATATGGTTCCAAGTTCTGCATTGAACTTGAAACTTAGCATAACTGTTGAACTATTTGACAGACAGATGCATACCTCACAAATGAAAACTTAGCATAACTGTTGAACTATTTGACAGACAGATGCATACCTCACAAATGAAAACTTAGCATAACTGTTGAACTATTTGACAGACAGATGCATACCTCACAAATGAAAACTTAGCATAACTGTTGAACTATTTGACAGACAGATGCATACCTCACAAATGAAGCCATTTCAAGTGATACCAAAGAAAGAGATAGTGACTTTGACCATTACTTTCTTATTAAAAATAGCTGCATTTGAAAGTATTTGTCTTGAGAGAATTACCCGAGTTATTTACTTAAGCATTTGTTTGTTGGTATGTAGATAAATTTTCATGTGAAAAAGTTATGAATTATGTAAAAGAAATGCAAAGAAAAATAAATGCAATGACACACTCTCTCTCTCTCTCTCTCTCTCTCTCTCTCTCTCTCTCTCTCTCTCTCTCTCTCAGCTGTATGCCAAAAATTTGTAAGCTATCTTGGGTCCATTTGGATATATTAAGAAATATTATGAGAAGCATCACCCAGCATATTACTGTGAACTGTGAAAGTAACTGTGTTATGCAGTATCAAAAATTAGTAATGTATCTATCATCTCTTCTGCCCCACACACACACCCATTCCCTTCTCCTCCACTCCACCCCAACACTCCACTGCCTCCTCCTCCTCAGTGTCCCATCACCATGTGCTCTCCTCCCCCTCCCACTGTCCGTACAATTGTCATTTGTACAATCCCTGAATAACCCCTCCTCACTAATTTTCCTGTCAGTGCCTGGAAGAGGAAAGGCAACAACGGTAGAGGCATCGATTACATCATCAGCTCAGGAATACCTTCACAAACCTTCCAAATAGTGCTTAACTATGAAATACAGGCCCTCTTCACCCATCTTAACCTCTCGAATTTCCAAACATTATCTCCAGCTTACTCCCATACACTCATCCAACCCTGTTGTTGCACCATCCAAACCTTTCTCCCCACACCCCCTAGTTACCTTCATCTGACCCCCTTGTAAGATGCACACAACCCTACAACATACTCATGTTAATATCTAGAAGGCCTCATAATGAGGACAGTGGAATCCAGGAACAACTAATTCTTCATTTCTTTTTGTCTGCATATAAAGAAAATTGTTTTGTGTCCTTTCACTGTAAGTCACCCACATGAAATAGCCAAAGGAGCTGGCTTCTTTTATCAAAGATTATTCATGTATGTCAAACTATGTTTACAAACAAATTGAGGGGTTATATATCAGAAATAATTGCCCATATAAAGTAACATGGAGTGCAATAATAATATATGCATATGCGGCCAGTTCATATAATCTAATTTTGTTTAGCCATCATACTAACATATCACCCTGATCTGCATTATAGCCTAGACTGTCTTATCATGGATTGCTATAGGAATGGTCTTTCAAAAATAACCTACTAAGGAAAATTCCTTGGGGCAGCAGACCCAGTTTTCTTACCAACCTCAGCTTAACCCTTATGGGCTAGGGTGAACATACATTAACAACACCCCAAGACCTGGCAAACTTTAAGGTCGGCCAATTAAAAAGAAAATCACAGGAAAGAGGATGGTATGTAAATGCACATGGTTTAAAAAGATATTCTAAAAGATTTTCTTCACATTCCATGGGAGGTTAAAAGTGAATATTTTCAACCCTGTGGAGGGGCTCTTTTCCATGACACTCGTGAAAATACGCTAATTTTAGTGAGTTATACGTGTTCTTTCTAATAATTTTTTATATTTTATTTTGTAAAATTACAATTACAGCTCATGATATCATAACAGATAAGAACTAAAATCAGCAACAATCCCCAAGTACATTTATGGTAAAATATTTATGAGATGCGCTGGGATCGGGAGATGCATTCCTTTTAGTGAGTTATAAATGTTCTTTCCAATATTTTTTTTTTTTATAAAAATTACAGTTACAACTGACATACTATTGTAAAAGATAAGAACTATAATCAAAAGCAATCCCTGGGTTTATTTATGGGCAAATATATAAAAGATTTACAGGGACAGGGAAATGTAGTACATTCCCCCCAAAAATCTCAAGTCACACTGATTTCCCTATACTGTACAGTACTGCATCCTGATCTGAGGTGTGAGTGTTGCCATATAGTCACTGATGACCCTTTCAAGTGATAGAAATGGTTTTGCTCAAAATTCTTTCAAATATTATGGTACAAAATCATATGAGCTGAACCTGAGAATTTCATATACAGTTATATTGGGGATCAAAAGAGTCCAACCATCCCTTAAGGGTTAACAAGGTTTCTATTTTGTTACCCCAGATACAAGCACTTCTTTTTTAGTAAAATGATAAATCTTGATGACAATGTAGTCCTTATTGATTGCCTGCTGCTCGTCTGATAACGTTTCTAGAACTGCAAATCCCTTTCAACATTCAGTACAAGGGCTTCTTGATACTCATCTTCAAGAAGCTTTACTGAATTAAACGTAAATTCTTTGTTCTTTTTTGTTTGATTTTTTAAAAATTTCAGCCCAGGCTTATCAACAAGAAGTCGGTGATCACTTTTGACATTGCTACTTTGTAGCTTGTAACACTCCTCAGTGTTCTTTTTTACCTTTGAGTAATGGATGTGGTCTGTTAGTGTTCTTTTTCACTTTTTGATTAATATTTGTGATCTGTTTGGTTTCTATATTCGTGGATGTCCTTTTGTTGGAAAAGAGCACCTCGGTTACCAAATTATTTGCAGCACAAAAACTAGTAATTGTACCCTGTTATCATTTGCAGTCTCCCCTAGGCCTTTCTTAACCAATAATCCTTAGTACCTTTATTGCTCCTACTGTCTTTTGCATTCATATCATTACCAACAATTCTCATACCATTTTGATATCTCATCTAAAATGTTCTGCTGTTGTAGCATATAAGACACTTTTATTATTCTTTGGAGAGTTCATTTGCTGGTGCATAGTGCACTATAATACTCATATTGCACGGTTTTGATTTAAATCTTGTCAGCATAATTTACTTCTCACTGCTCTCCCATTAATCAGTGCATTTTTTGTATTTGACGTCAAGGTCATGCCTACGCCTCAACTAATTCTATTAGTTCTTTGTAAAGAAATATGTACATTACCCCTTTAAATGTCTTTTTGTTTCCCCATGCCTCTCCTATGTGATTCACTGACAGCTGAGATGTCTGGTCTATATTTGTTGAATTCATGCATTACCTGTTCAATCTTTCCCATTTGATTGAGGGTTCTTGCATTCTAGTTTCCTATTTGCAGCTTATCATTAGTATACATATACCAGGAGGTTCTTAGCTTCCTCATTTTCCTGAGGCTGGAGGCATATTCTAAACTGTGCCTACCCATTTGGACATGACTTATGGTTTGACAGTGAAACGATATCTAAATGATTTTGTCAGAAAATAAAAAGCTTTTGGAAATCACTCATGTTCCATGTATAGATGAGATAATGTTGAAAAGATGGAGATGAAGATGGCTTAGACATGTCCTTTGTGCCACTCCTGGGGAAATATTAAGTGATAGTGTCAGGTGGGCTATTGTGGGTACCAGAAGATTAGGAAGGTTCAGACCTGATTGGAAATTTGTCAAAGGCAAAGCTCTGGAAAGACAAAATGGAAGAATCACAGGGGCCCTTTTGCTTTAAGCTGCTTTGTAGGCAGTGATGATGATGATGGGCAGCTTGATCTTTCCTGATATTAGCAGCGTGTAGAGGAGGTTGGGGTTTCCAGCACAGTCATGGACACTAAAATTTATATTCATAGCCTGTGCAGATCAATTGGGATTGTATTCCAACTTTACCAGTATATCCATGACCATAAGATGTTGCTTCCGCAGCCTATTCTACATAATAACCCAGCAGAGAATTGTTTACCTTTCTGCGTCTCAGTTGTTCTTGAGTTACCTGTTAATGCTGTGGGTGCGAAGCCTTGGCCAGTGGCTAGATTGTAACATTCATCTCTGTGGCAAGTTGCAACTTCCATTGTGGGGTAGCTCTGGGCTCTGAAGACCAAGTTGATGAAGAACTGCACATACAAAAGATTGAAATCTGTCTATATGTGGAGGTGTTGCAGATCATATAAAACATATTTGAGAAGTTTGACAGATTCTGCCCTAGATATAAAAATCCCCATTTAGTATAAACTAGCACATCACTGTAATTCCCAGCTTAAATTGGGAAAGGAAAAACTATGAAATTTCTAAGACTGACACTGTAAAACTCAGGCCATACCCTAAGAAGAACCACTGAAATAGTACAGGGAATCAAACAGCTCATTTATTCTCACATATCTGTTGAGGAAAATCAGGTGGTAGAGAATATTAAGAATTACTAAATGCTTTACTTATTTTTTAAAAATGCAAACATCAGAAAGTGAAAAGCATCATTGGTCCCTTAAAGTAAAGGGCTCGGGTATGACACAATGTAATGAAATATGCAAATATATGAGCAGCAGTCTCATCAGTAAATTGTTGGTATAATGTAAATTGAGAAACCATTGCATTTAGTTATTGTTGCAAAAATTGCCCCTGACAATGTCACTGTAATAAATTCACATTTTGCAGTGAAATACTGTAGGTTGCAGTGATGTAATGAAACTTGAAGCATGGAAGTATGCAATAACTGCTTTGTTGTGGTGAGAATTTTGCTGCAATCTGATAATACATTCATTACCGTAGTTACTGTAATGTTCTGGTTATCGACGATTTTCGGTTATCGGTGCTCGGAATTATGCAATAACTGCTTTGTTTTGGCGAGAATTTTCCTGCAATCTGGTAATACATTTACTTCCATGATTACTGTGATGTTATGGTTATTGACAATTTTCAGTTATCTGCTGTTAACCGGAGACTGCCTACTGGGTATTGTTGTTCCCAAATATTTGAAAGATTCATCCTCATTAATGCTTTCTCCATTTAATGTTACTCACCCCTGTGCGCATCTTTCTTCTAATTATATGTGCTGTTTTTCTTAGATTTGAGTCCCCGCTCTCTAGATATATGATGTAGTATTCTGTTAAGCATATTTGTAAATTTTGTGGTGCTTTCTTGATTAAAGCAGCATCATTTCCATTTTCTAAGTGTTAACTTTTTATTATGACTCCTATCTAAACCTTCTCTTCCATCACAGTCCACTTTTATCGTAAAAAATCCATGGGAAGGGCAAATAACAAAGGTGAAATAACATTTCCTTGTAGCAAATTCACTTGTTGAGACCCAGTCAGCCTTAACTTGCATCTTTTGCATTTATGGATTAAAACTGTATCAGTTACATATTTCATGGGGATGCGATAGTGAAGCAAATTTGTCCATAATACAGTGTTTGTGGTATCAAATGCCTTCACTTACCAACAAAAGTCATGAGAAGGGGATTTTGAAATTCCATACACTGCTGCACTTGAGAAATAAACTATTAAAAAGCTCAGGGATGAACACTGGTTTCAGAAAAGACAAGAGCTTTGTAGATCACATAAAGTATTTGTGTTAAAACATAACAAATACTGTACGAGATTTACAGCTCTTGTCTTTTCTGAAACCAGTGTTCATCCCTGAGCTTTATATTAGTTTATTTCTCAAGTCTATTTAGAAAAAGCATACAAAATGTTTTGATTATGTACAACTGATGTAAGTACATTGCCTCTGTAGTTACTGCATTCAGTTAGGTCTGCTTTCTTTGATATCTTAGCTATGACTCTGTTCCCAATCCTCAGGTTTAGTTTCTTCATTCCATATTTAACAAAACAATGTACTGTATAGGCAGTCCCCGGTTAATGAATGGAGGGGGTTCTGTTCCTGGCCAAGCGTCGCTAATCGAAAATCACGATAATTGAAAATCGGGGTTAATAGCGCTATAAACTGGTTAACAGCGCCGATAAACTGCTTATCGATGCTGATAAACTGCTTACTGACGCTGATAAACCATTTACCAATTCTGATAAACTGCTTACCGACACTGATAAACCGCTTACCGACACCAATAAACCACTTACCGGCACTGATAAACTGCTTACCGACGCCAGTAAACCACTTACCGGCGCTGATAAACCTCTTACTGACACCAGTAAACCACTTACTGACACCAGTAAACTGCTTACCGACGCCGAAAATCTGGTTAGCGACGTCGCTAGCCAAGCCCGATAACACTGAAATCCTGTTAACCGATGCCACCAATAAGCAGGGACTGCCTGTACTAGTTAGTATACATGGTATTTCAGTTTCAACAACTACAGAGATTCCATCATAACCTGGTGTTTCTCATCTTGTAGGTTTCTGTATTATTGATACCACTTCAAGAACTGTGAATTCATTCCTAACCGCATTCAAGTTTTTGTCAGCTTCTGGTATAACGACGTCTCCTAATCAACCTGACAAATGTTCCGCCCAATGTTTTTCCCTCTGATGTTACTATTGACCCAACCTTCCTTTTTTAATAATTCTGTGTGCTACCCTGACACCAATACCACTCTGAATACATGGCAATGTCAACATTATCAGCCAGTTTATCCTAAAAGTCTTGTATATCTTATTGATCTTTGTTTATTGTCACTATCAAGATTCAAGTACTTAGCTCGTTCTACTTTCCATTCTGCATTTGTGTATGTTACGAACCGAGGTTTTCGGCCCTTAAGAAAAACACAGGATCTAGATGGAATATTATTGGGGCTGCTCTGGCTAATCGACAGCTACACACACAAAGGAGGAGGAATAACAAAAATACAGGAGTTTGCTATAAAAATAGATTTATTAATATTAAAGTTAATAAAAATCTTAAACAAAAAAGGCCATAACAAAATGAGCCAGGTCCGGGCCAACACAAAAATAAAGCAATATTACTTTATATCAAAAAGAAGTACCAGCAGCAGTCGATACAAAAAAAAAGCCATCTCCAGCAAAGTCCATCAACCAACGCACAACAGGCCGTAATATCACGACGTCCTGCTGCCATCTTGCCAAAATACAAAGGACACGGGCCACTGCACCGAGCCAAAACTGCCGACAGGGTCTCCACCTGCGGCCAACAAACAACCATCTTCAAGGTGCGCTGCTCCAGCCTGGGCCCAAACATCGGCTGCCCAAGAAACGCCTTCAAAGTCGAACTGCTGCTGGTACTCAAAAAGTTCTCTTCCCAAGAGAACAACCTGTTCGCTCTGCTGCCCGAACCTGACTAAAGGTTGGCGCCACGCCAACACAGACGTAAACACTCCTGTGAAAATAAGAGGAGAGGGGAGGATTAGCCAAATAAACAAACTACCGAACCGCCCATAAAACAACCAAAGATCCTAATAGTGTACAAGACACTTTTCTGTTTGTATCTTCTCTATTGTATCCCAGGTCTCATACTGTACCTGGGTTTCTGTCTTGTTACCCCATATCCAGAAGTTCGTTACTAGCAGATAAATGTACATTCTTGATATCAAAAAACCATTCATCATTGTCTATTTCTCTTTAGAAATGGTTAGTAGAACTGCAAATCTGTTTCAACATAGTACAGTTGAAAAAATCTTGACATTCATCTACTAGAGGCTTTACTGTATCAAACAGACACTCTTGTCAGATTTTTTTGGGATGTTTTGAATTTCATACTTTATTTTGGCAATGACAAGTTTATCACAGCTGAAATTTTGCTCCCTTGTAGCTCCTAACATTCCTCATTGTCTTTATGTCTCTGAATCAAAAGCTAAAGGTTTGCCCATATGTTGGATAAGAGCACTTCCAATGATCAAATTACTGTATTTGCAGTATAAAACTTTCATAGGAAGTCTCTCCCAGGCCTTTCGTATATATTGCATCCCCTAAACTTTCATTGTTCCTTACCAGCTTTGGAATTCATGTTACCAACAATAATTCTCATACCTCTTTCTGGTATTTCATCTACTGTATGACATTCTGCAGTTGCATTTAAAATTCATCTTTTATTTCTTCATTGTTCATTTGTTGGTGCATAGCACCTATAATACTGAACTCGTTTTTTACTGTTTTGATTTTTGTCTTGCTCACTGCTTTTCAGTCAGTGCCTTTTCTGTTTTTGGTGTTAAGATCCTGCCTACCAGTTCCTTCTGCTCTTCCTGAATAAAATGTACACTTCATAATTCACCTAAGATGTCCAGTCCCTATCTGTTGAATTCATTTTCTACATGCTCAGTCTTCCCAATACTGTACCGTAGGACAGCTGAAGTCTCATACAGTCATCTATCTTCATTTTGTAATCTAAATTAAAGACATGACATGATAACAAACTGATTCGGGCAAAGTTCAGTACTTAGGATAATGACACAGGCAAGGCAGTGATGTACTGGAATTAAATAAATATACAAGTATATTTCTTTTGGAAATCTCTCCACGTGATAATCTTCAAAGCACTTGGGTTGCATGGAAGTCCGCTTGGTGCAAGCTTTCCAGTAATGTTTTGTTTCCTTAAGCCCATGAGGTTCATATCTGTCTCTTCCCACATGCAATGCCTTGTTTTTGCCAGTGGTGTGCAGTTTTCCTTTTAATCTTTGTTCATTATCCAGAGTGTTTTGCCTTTCATATTGAACATTATTCCTTACCTTGTTTGTCAATTCATTTTCTAACTCCTTCTGAAGCTGATGATGAGTTATTATACTATGTCTTATTGTCTTCATGTAGATACACGGAGGATGAAACTTTTCTCTATAGCAAATTCCAGAATTCAAAAAATTCCACCACTTGAGTGATTTCTGCAGAAAACTGTGTGAAGCACTGTAACAATGCACACAAATAACACCTCTCATGTAGGAGGTATATTTTAAAATCTTCACTTGTTTTTTAATAGTAAGTTCAACATTCATTTTGACAATCCAGTGATATTCCTTTGTTTGAGCAGTGTGGAACACTTGGTGACATCTCTCATATCTTTCCAAGATAGGGTGTGTAGTTGTTTATTCTTCACAAATGGTGTTATTGTTCAGGCTGAAATTCTTTTCCCTTTCCACTTTTGAGGTGGAAGGTCTTTTCTCTTTGTATTTATTGTTCTAGGATATGGATCTTCATCTTGTTAAGTTCTATAGCTAAAGATGGATTTTTATATAGAAAGTTGGTGAATGCTGTATTTGGTACCCATTGTTGGTGAATGCTGTATCTGGTACCCATTGTTCTTGTAACACGTGACAGTGAACACATACCCATCATACTCAGAGAATCGTTGGTTTCTTGCTGTAATGGGGTGTTAAACCTAGGGTGTACCTGGTCAAGACATCAGCTATGTCACATATATGTGAATGCTCCATTTACGTGGTTTTTCCCGTCATATATTTTCAATTCTGATTGCCCCTTTAGTGGCATTGTTGACTAGTCAGCATGTAAATGGTATCTTTTATTAAAATAACATAAGAAACCACAAGAGAGACAACCAGCAACTTTCTGAAGTAGTGAATGCTGCATGGCGCAGGTACAAGATCAAGTACAGGCAATCTCCGGTTAGCAGCGGGCTTGGTTAATGGCGATCTGGTTTTATGGTGCTTGTCTAGTGATGAGAATCGGCAATTTTCAGCACCAAAAATTGCCTTTTTCCGCTTATCAGCGCCGATAATTGGGTATTGGCGCCAATACATACCTAACAGAGGCGCCGATAACCGAAAATCGGAACTTTTTGGCGCCGATAAGCCTGAAAATTGCTGAAAAAGCACCAGAAATCGCCAATTTTCGGTTAGTGGCGATTTTCAGTTATCATCACATTCCCGGAACAGAACCCTCGCGGATAACCGAGGACTGCCTGTAATCTGTTCCCAGACCTAAACTTTGGCCACAATGCAAATTCATTTAGGAGTAAGGCTTAACAGAAACCTGTTGACAATAAGCAGAGAGAAGAGCAGAAATTAATAGCTTGCACCCTACATAGGGAAGAACCATACAATATGCTATTTAACTTGAGAGAATCTGACCAGATTCAAAAGATTCAGCTCCTGTCCCCAGTGACATTCCATATGACATGATAAGGCATGCTCCATTGTGCACCAAACTTTTTATCACGTACTGTACAATCTATATAGATAGAATTTTTATAGAATGCATCTGTCCTCATGTTTGGGGAAATGCAAGAGTCCCTTTGTAAAAATAAGAATGCACAACGTGTTGGCTTCTGGCTATTGACCAGTAGCTCTAACATGCATTCTTTGTAAGATGAAGGGAAAGATGATCACCGCCTTATGTGGTACTTGAAGCCAAACAACTATCTTTCAGCAGATCATTGTGTCTGCTGGGCAGTTTTGTTCACCACTGATGTTTTAGTCTAAGTGGAGTCATGTTTGTTAAGCTTTTGCGAGCAAAGAGCTTGGAGGCATGGCATTCTGAAAGGTTTTACAGCATTTATCTCAGAAGAGAACTACTGTTTATTTTTGTGTGACTTTTCATTATCTTTAACTGCTTCAAAGATCATATTAGTTGAGCTGTAGCCTACTTACATATTTCCACTGACTGTAATGAAAGAGGCCAAAATTACAGCTTTCAAGTTTTCTGCAAAAACTGCAGTGATATATTTGTGCCATATAAGGGGTGTTCACCTGGACTGTAATTCACTTATAAAAAGTCAGAGAATTTTGTGTAAAAAGTCAAAGAATTTTGTGTCATAGAACCAGATTCCGTGGAGTAATATGTGATAAAAAATTGTCATTGGCTTCTCATTTGGCTGTTGTGAAAGCTAGATGTTTTAAATCTTTGTATTTGTTAAAGTTCTTTCACAAACATCTTGGGGTGTGTATAGGAAGTACGTAATTGTTAATATTTGTATAAAGCACTGATTCTCTCACAGCTAACATACGAATGCAAGGTTTTAACATTAGCTATAGCTAGCTGTCACCTACTTAAGACTTTAAAATTTATGAAGGAAAATTTATGAAGGAATCAGAATAGCAACAGAAGCTTTTAAATCTTTTCCCATTTAGAGTTTGCTATGGATGGTGAAAGAGATCCTTTGGAGCTTCATTTACAAACCACATTTAACTGGTGTGGGTTTCACAGACTCCCTGCTTCTGTGACCAGTCTTGTGATTAGGAAAGAAACTTACTTCCCATATTACAGAGATCATTCTGAAGTGCTGCATTCCTTCTCTTTTGGAGTGAAATTGACTTTAAATGATTTAAATAGCCAAGTTGGAAGAGTATAATCACTTAGTCCTTCTGCTGTTCCTCCTCAGAAATTACCTAAAGTTAGTCATTGTAGTTACAGTATTTTTGTTCATCCAAGAAGGATGTCTGATGAAGCACTATGTCTTGACATTTTCAGAGCATTTTGCAGAGCTTAGTAGTGTAATTCAGTTTTGATATATACAGATGGCTCTCTGGTGCTGGCATTGGATTTGGGGCTTTTTTTTTTTTATTTTAAATGGAGAGTAGTGGCTGTCTTCTGAACTGAGCATCCATTTTTACTGTTGAGTTTTGAGGTATGGGAATGGTGTGGAAAAAGCTGAACTTTCATTGAAAAGTTTTAGCATTTTTTTTAGTGATACAAGGAGTGCATTGGGTACCCTAGGACCTTTTATTCAGGAGTATGTACAGTAAAACCTTGCTTTAACGGACCCGGAACCAACGGACATCGGATTTAATGGTAGTGACTCTTGTGTATAAGACAACCTTTAGATAAGAGATAAGACGAGGTCGAAAATTATGGCAAATTTTCATGAATTTATCGTATGTACTGTAGTCCAAGATGACCTAAATTACAAAACCATTTGTGTACAGCCCCCCCCTCCCCCAGTTTTACACGTTTCACCTTTCCGTGGTTCACTTTGTGGGATTTTTTGTGGAACATATCACTCCACTTGTCCAGGGGAAATTTCATTAATTTGGATTTTTTTTGGGCTACATTCAAAATTATCACTAATTGGTTTTTTCATAGAGCAACACTATTTGTTAAGCCACTTACTGTATTTTTCATTAAAATATGAGAGAGAGAGAGAATGTGGTTTTTACGTTTACATTGAAGTCTAAGCACAGTATAAATGGATTCTGTAAGTGAAATAACATTTCATTGATATTTTGCTATTTTTTCTATTAAAGGATATTATATTGTTTTGAGAGAGAGAGAGAACTGTGGTTTTGAAGAGAGTCTAAGCTTTATTATAAATGGGTTCTACAAGTGAATAACTAACTTTATTGATATTTTTGCTGTTTTTTCCATTAAAGCACATACCAGTATGTATACAGTACTGTTAAGAGAGAGAGAGAGAGAGAGAGAGAGAGAGAGAGAGAGAGAGAGAGAGACTTGAGAGAGAGAGGGAGAGAGAGAGAGAGCTAAGTTTATACGCATACTGAAGTACAGTACTGTAACTTGTTGGGATGAGAGCTGGCACTTAAACTCATATTGGATGAGAATGTTGAGACTTCTGTCTAAACATGAAATTGGGTTTAAAGATGACGGTGATAAGGGATGAAACATCAACAGTGATCAAATATTCTTTGGAAATTGCTATAATATGTGTGATAATCATAATCAACTAAACTTGTAATGAAATATGGTAGAATAAATCCGATAAAGCAAAAAATACGGCAATGCTACCAATGTCTATCTGTCATGAATTGCTGGATTTGTTTATTTTCGTTTTTTTTTATGCTTATGGTAAAGTAATTGATATTATTCTCATTAAAGAACATGTACAGTACAGTACTGATGTACGTCACAGAAAAATTGCTACTGGAGCCTACATATGAATTTAGGATTTTAAATATTTTCGTGGTGATTAGATCAATATAGTATAAATAGATTCTGTAAGTGAAATAAAGTGTTATAGATATTTTGCAGTGTTTTCTCAGTGTACATATACTGAGAGAGAGAGAGAGAGTGATGGCACAAGAATTTTTTAAAAAATTTGTGGGAGACGGTGAGGTCTAACTGTAAAATGACGTAAACCGAGAACTTACTGTAGTAAATCATTTTTTTTTATTATAAATGTATTTGTATGTAATCATGAAAATACTACCATGACGTTAAAAACCTAGCATTCTGTTTGGAGGTATGCGTCCTGTCATTCTAAGCTACCCACATATTTTAGATGCTCTGTACAGTACTACTACTACCCTAAAATACATACCTGTGCAGTAAATATGTTTCAAAAATCATCTTACAAAACACAGGAAAATATCAATATACGTAAAATGTATGCCCAGTGCATTACAGTATGCACAGAATGATACTGAAAGTTACGTAGGCCAAAGAAAACGTGTGTGTCTGAATGATAGGGGATACTTAAGAGGAACAGTTGTAGACTGGTATACTTAATTTTGCAATAAGACTTTGAAATGATATTAGGGTGTGCTGGGATTATAGTTTGAGGCACAATATATTTTTGTTTCAACTGTCAAGTGTAGCGATGAACTGTTAAAATAGGCAGTTATAAGCGTTTTATGGGTGCATGTAACCTTAAGAGTAACAGTAATAGGAGAGTACTTTAATGTAAGGTTACTTTGGGTGTTTTGGGGTGTATTTTTATTTTAAATATTAAATTGTCTTATGATAATTTAAGGTATATTTTTGTTTGAACGATCATATTAAGCAGTGAAGCGTTAAATAGGCAGTTATAAGCACATTTTATTTAAGGGTACAGAGTATTTGGCAGTTATAAGCCAGTTATAAGCATTTAGAGGGGATTTTTGCATTTCCTTGGTAGGTTCTGGAACCTGTCCCCACGTCAAAATTGGGGAGCACTGTATAGGCTAGCTTTTGCAACAAAGGCTATCTAATGAAATACTGCTGTGTAAAGATGATGTTATTACAAATGCTTGTTTTTCACTTACTTACTGTATCCCCAGAAATTCAAAATAAACAAAATAACAAAGCCGCTTTTGGCATCATGTTTTCCCACACCTACTAAAAGGGAACCATTGTTTTGTTTACGTCTCATCACAATCTACAAACCCTTAACACAACAATGTACAATAATTATTTTTATAATTATTGTTTATATGACCGAATTGTTCTAAATAGTTATTTACTACCAAAATGGTACAAATTTTGTATGAAAAATGAATACTGTATTATATTATCCTAATTGTTATTACTACTGTAATTACACTGCCATTAAAATTCTGAAAAGGTTGCGAAGATAAAGCATTGCCGTGAGCACAACCAAACTCTCACAGCATTTACATTTTTGTCAGCTGGCCTTGCACATAGATAAAGTTGATTTCATTGATATGCAATTATTCGTCCGAATAGACTATTTATTAAAATTTTGAAAGGTTACCGAAAGATAAGAGTTGCTGTTAGCGCAACCATAAGCTTGATCTTTACATTTTGTCACCTGGCCTCATTGATAAAAGTTGATTTCATTGATGTGGAATTATTCCTCAAATAGTCTATTTATTATGAATATATCTTAGTAATTTTTTGTTAGACCAGCCAGTCATTTTTCAAAACATCACAGCCATTTTGGGTTTTCATGCAAAAATGGCTAGGAAACGATAGGGTACTAAAAGAACTCTAAAATACCAACCTAATGTAACCTAGTGGTGTTTACTGGTTAAAATTTGCCATATGAGCCATGGAGGGTGGTTTGGGTCTGATATTGTCTTACCCTATGAGTCATAATTTGATTAACTATTTTTATCTCTGTATTAAGCATTTAAGTTGTTTATGTATTGAGAAGAATTTTTTTTTTTGTTTTTGTGTGTTTTACAAGAAAATATAATTATAACGTTGAGGTGGCTGAGTCTTCTACAAAATAACCGACCCATAATACAGTACTGTAATATATAAGGTAAAGGGGTTTATTACCTTTATTATCAGTTTTATTTCATAATATGAATCTTTTCATGTTTGTTGGTGGTCATCGCACTGAGGCTGAGGCTAGCCTACCGATAAACATCACTTAAGGCACGAAAAACATTGCTTCACTTTAACGGACGACCTTCCTTCGTTAAAGGGAGGTTTCACTGTACTAGTTGCAGGCATTTTAGAAGTTGGCAAGTAAATTTTTGCTGGACACCTGCACTGTGCAGTTGCTTTGCCATACAGGGATTTATTTTCCTTATCAACAAGAAAAATGGTATGGAATACTGGCAGTAGAAATGGGAGTTTGACTGGTAGTAAGCAGAAAATGCTGTAAATTACCAGGCAGACTTTCCCATGGAAATATAATCATATGCCATAATGGTAGGAGACCACTTTGTCTGCTTGTTAAATGCCAAAGTGTTGGGAAATACATAATACATTTCTGGTTCGAGCACCAGTTCATACAAAGTGGCAAATACAAATCCTCTTCAACTCTGTCACTGTAGGAAATCAGACTTTTCTATTTGTCTTTAGATCTTCCAGCTGAAAACCCTTGTTGAGTCAACAGATTATAAACTCAAGAGGGCCCTTGAGAGAGAGAGTGCAGTGAGATTTTGCTCCTGTTTAAACATTTGAGATCAGAATATTCACAACTTTACTAAGTGACTAGGTCCACATTTTTAGTTGTATCCAAGATAGCACTCTAAACAAACTTAGTACAGGCAGTCCCGGTTATCAGCGTTCGTTCCGACAGCATGACGATGTTTCTAAAATCGCTGTTAACCGAAAAATGAGCGTTTTTCGGAGCTTTTCAGTAATTACCGCACTGATAAGCGGCGAAATTGCCAATTTCGGTGCTACCGGCGCTGTGTTAGGTATGTATCAGTGCATAGGCCAAAATTGCCTATTTTCAACACTTCAGACAAGCCCTAAAAGCCAGATCGCGATAACCGCAGACACTGCCGATAACTGGGACTGCCTGTATTATTATGCTAGAAAACAACACTTTGCGACTCACTTTACGCCTGTGCCACAAGTCAGCATTAAGAGTTGGCAGAATAAACTTGACAGATTAAATAACACTAAGACTTTGGTGAGAGTCAGCATCTGAAGACCACACTCGGAGAACAGTACTAGACAAGAAAGGAAGAGTTAAAACACTTTAGATATACTGGTACTGTAATAGCTTTCTTCATGAAGCATTCAAGAACATTTCCACATGATGATAACTTTTAAGAAACAAGAGGAAGACAGTATTGTATATACTTTTTCTCAAAAGTCAAAAGTCAAGTTCTTATCAGCAATTACATTTAAAGTCCTAAAAGTCCGTGACACTAAAAATCATGCCATTTAAATGTAAATCAGAGATGCAAAGGCAACAGTGTTCTGGATCAACTATCATATTTTTAGTTTTAGGAGTGTTAGCTTCATGCCCCAAAGCTACTCTCTACTCATGAATAGGTGCCAGATACCTATTCATGTCTCTGCACTCCAGTGGATGATTTCATGGACAGTGTCTTAGTGAATAGTGAGAAATGGACCTGATTTAGCAGAAGGCAGCCATGATCTGTGCTACCTAGTTGATAAAACACGTGCATCAATCATGGTCCAGTTTGACATGGATATAATCTTTAAAACCAGTATGGTGAAAGATAAAAGATCAAAGTGAAAGGTCTCTTTGATGTTGCTCAGGAATTCAGGTTTCTGGTTTTCCTAGTACCAGTACAGCATATTCAAATATTTTCCAGCGTTTATTTGGTATCTTTCAGTGATTTTTCAAATTGCAGTTGTCCACCAATATCACTGAGTAAAGTTGGGCATTTATGTTTTAACATTTTATATCTATCAGCAAAGGGATTTGTTAATTATATCGATGATGTCTTTGTCTGTGGTGGTTCCTATGTGTTTGATCGTATCATTTATATATGTGAGGGGTTACTGTATTTGTGGTGAAGTTGAGTAACAGGTATGTGCCTATTGGCATTTATATGTCCAGTTGTATACCTTGCTGTTTAGGCATGGACCTCTGGTGCATAGGGATTCTCAGTGTGTTTAATTCCACATTTAGTAAGAACTTTGGTCGCTGTCATTGGCTATAATGTTAACAAGCCCTGTATTAGTATTTTTTGTTTTGTTTTGCTGCATTTTAGAATTATCCTAGAAGACAGACATATTTAGCTGCCCACTGTTGGGGTGACACTTCCACATAACCACATTGAAGATCGAATGCACTCAGTACTATTTGATTTTCTTGTTTGGTTTTGATTACACATGCAAATATCTTATGTATCCTAATGCAGGACCTCATTTAGCCCCTTTATTCATAACTACACAATTTCCTAATCCCATTCATTTCTGTGCCAAAGGGTGTATGAACTTCAGGCACAAAATTGCCCAAGATTCATTTAAATATGAAACAACTTTAAGCTCCTCCAGTTGAGCTATTTCCATTAGAACATTACTGTATACATATTCTGTTGATTAATCCAGATGCAGTGTGTTTATTGTCTGAATTAAGTTTAGGAAATTTGGGGAGGGAAGTATTAGTCATATTACTTTTGTTGTTGTTTTGGGGAGTTGAACCACATTTCTTCTGTTTCAGTTTCTTGGCTTTTGTGTTGTTAGTTCTCGTCACTGTCACACTGTATATTTATCCAAATGGTAAATTGTTTATTTTGTTATGGATTGGAGTACTAGTGATATTTAGAAATTGTTTGAAAACTTTTTCATAATTTGGGATTGGAACAAGTAGGCTATTGCTCTTTTCTTCAAAACACAGATGAGCTTGTTTCTTCATGAACAGATATGAATTCGAAAGTGCATGCTTTACCAAGTATTAAACCCTGATTTTTAGTACTTAAGTTTATATAATGATTCTTGTAGTTCACTTATTATAGTGTGTAGGTGTAAGCAAAGCCTACTCTTTGCCCACTAGTTTATGAAGGCTTTGCTCTTGCAGTTTTGTGATAAAATATTCACATGAATTGCTTATTAGCTTTGTCTAGTGTAGTTAGGATAGCCAGGCTGTTTCATCAGCTTTTCACACACACACACACACACACACACACACACACACACACACACACACACACACACACACACACACACACACACACACACACACACACACACACACACACACACACAGACACACACACACACACACACACACACACACACACACACACACACACACACACACACACACACACACACACACAC
This sequence comes from Macrobrachium rosenbergii, assembly GCF_040412425.1. Lineage (NCBI taxonomy): Eukaryota > Metazoa > Arthropoda > Malacostraca > Decapoda > Palaemonidae > Macrobrachium > Macrobrachium rosenbergii. Next base: position 26,533,783 of record NC_089771.1, read on the forward strand.
ACACACATTTACCAATTTAAGGTAAATGAAGTACACTGAATTGTTAATATTTTGCTTTAAATTTTTGCATTGAGTAGGCGAAGTAAATTGCCAAATTAAGCTAAGGTTTGTGGCAAGCTAGCCTTTGGTAAGGGTGTAGGACATTTCCCACATCTGCATTTTTCCCCCCTTTCTGCAACATCTTTGAACCTATTAATGTAGTTACATGATAGGTAACTGTATTAGGTAGTTTATGTTAATTAGCAAAATGTTCATGCTACAGTTATTAAACATCTCTTTTTATTCTCCGAGTAACACGTAAGATATCTGTTCATGCATTCCAATAGTAGACCGTTTCTCTTTTAAAAAGATCAGTTGATAATCATGTCACCTTTATACAGAGGGAGTGCACAGTGATTCAGGACTGCAGTGTTAGCAGGATTTTTTTTTTATAGAAGTATATTTATTTTTGTGATGCCCTTGTATCACGTTAATGGTCTTGTCACAATATTGTCAGTTTTTCTTTATATAATAGCAGGTGTGCATAAGTTCCAAAATATACAGTACCTATATTTAACCTTGAATCCAAATTATAGTGTTTCAGCTGCAGTCCTTGGTCAAAGCAGCAACAATCTCTTTGCTCCACGAGATATGTACTTAATTAAAGAGATCAAAAAGCAAAAAAGTAATCAACACTCAAAATTAATCAATAAGATGGACCTGTAAAACCCCATCAATTTTTGGGAGGGAGATTCCTTAGCAAATAGTTTTAAAAATTCTTCAAACCCGCAATCATTTGCCTAGCACTAAAATGTGATAGTGAAGCTGTCTTTAAAAATCATACTGCCTGTACCACTGACATTCCACCATATAGTTCTTTGAGAAAGTTGTAGTGAAAGCAATTGTACAACATCTGACAGATAACGTTCTCTTCTCACTTACCAACCATGGCTTTATCCATGGGAAGTATGGAATATCTCAGCTAAATATTTATTTGATTATTGTAATCCATGAGGCGACATGCAAAGCTTTTTTATATTTATATTTCCACAATTACACCATCTCAGCCACATCATTTTTTTTTTTTTTTTAGAAAACTATATTTTCAAAATTATTTATTGACATGATCTGTGGACAGAGAAAAAACGATGTGATCACATAATTATGGTACATAATAATGAAATTTCACTCGCTGTCATAACCTCAGTGTAAATGCAGCTACTGTATGTAAGATCTCTTAAAGTACTTGGAATCATCATCTCTCATGACTATCTGGTTAGCTTAAGTTGACAGACTTATGTTGAGCCAAGATTAAACATTTAGCTGGGGCCTTAAGGAATGACAAGGAATGACTGATTTCATGCAGGAGAGGCTGTTAGTTAGGTGATCCCCACCCCTGGAGTTGTACAACCAAACCACAGGAATTTGTATCTCTAATTTTGTTGTGGTAATAAGATTTTTGTATGTGTAATTTAAAGACTTATTCAGAATAGTTACAAACTGTCCTCAGTTTAGTACTGTTACAAACTGTCCTCAGTTTAAACACCCACCTCATACATCATCCTTATAGTGTACATATTTTCATGTGCATGTGAATTACTGAGAATAATGATCCTTGGTAAACCTGAAAAAGATAGCTTGTCAGTGCCATAACTAATTATCAACCCATCATATTAACATTGTCTATAAAATTATAGAAAAGTTGATTAATGTAAGACTTCAGATATCTGTGGCATTTGAAAGAAAACTATGGTATGTTTGTCATGTTTGTCAATTATATGCCTATGGAAACCCTTTATGTAGGCTACAGTTTTGTATGAAAGCAACCTTCTGTTGGCATCTTTTCTGATTTTGACACTACCAGGAGACATGGTATTTTAAAAACTCTGTTTGCTAGATAGAGGAGAATCACCACTTTTTTGATCCTTGAAGAATTTGGGATAATAATTTCACATACGAAAGGCCAGAAGGCAGTGCTACTCTCCTTGTATTGGGTATAAATGGCATTTTAAAGATTAATCAAAATAATCCAAAATATGCTAATGTATATTTTGTCTTTCAATAAAGGTGCTTTATCTTATGTTGTTTCAAGGTTGGTATGCCATAAGACAGCTTTAGTTGGCCACTAACAAAATTGTAATTATGAAAGAAAATCTTACCCTCAAAGTCTTTGTAGTAAGAATAGTTGTTTTCCTGTCTTTTCATAACAGGTATGTCTTGTCAGTGGAGGTATGTGCCTAAACACAAAGTCATCCATTACATCACCACACATTTCATTCCTACTATTGTACACAGATTTGTGGGTCCCAGTAACTCTACTGTACTTGGAAGCATCTTTGTTATATTTCTTGGCAAAATCTTTTTTAGCTTTTGCTTGTTATACATCACTCACTGTCTGCTTCTTTCTCTAAAAGAAGTCACACAGCTTAGCCACACTCCCTCCACTGTCCATATGGTTGAAAAGATCTAACCTCAGTGCTGATAGACTAGAGGCAAATTATTTTTTATGTATAGCACAGCATTTGCTCAAATGATTATATTCAAGAAGTGTTTACAGTACCTTAAATTTCAAGTTTGGTCTTAATATAAAACAAGTAAAAAATGTGCCGGCCATAAAACAAGTAAAAAATGTGCCGGCCACAAAACAAGTAAAAAATGTACCGGCCATGGCCCATGAAACTCTCAGCCGCAGCTCATGAAACTTTCAGCCATGTCCCGATGGTGGCCTGTGTTGTTGGCACCTATAGCGGTGACAGACACACGATCATAAAATAAAAACTACTGAGGCTAGAGGGCTGCAATTTGGTATGCTTGATGATTGGAGGGTGGATGATCAACATACCAGTTTGCAGCCCTCTAGCCTTAGTAGTTTTTAAGATCTGAGGGTGGACAGAAAAAGTGCAGACGGACAGACAAATAACCATCTGAATAGTTTCCTTTTACAGAAAACTAAAAAATGATGCTATACTCGTACATAGTCATGAGACAAAGAACCAGTCAATAGTTTGATATGTTGAGGAGGTGATGGACAAACAGTGAGGAGTGGTTTAGTTTAGGACATGCTAGGTCTAAGTATGCCATGTCTCATTTGATGACAACATCTTTAAAGCTTTGTTGAAATCCTACAGATTTGCCCATAAAATTTGTGAAATCAATAAGTATGTTTTTGGACACTATTTCCAGTCCAGTCAGTCAGTTACCAAAATCTGTATTTGAGGGCACCTTAACATTTAAGATACACTTAAAGGTATAAATAACATAGTTTGTAGCAATCTATTTACCTTAATTAGCAGCCAGACTAAATCCAATAAATTGGAACTAGAACTAGAAAATGTTCAACAACCATTGTGGGAACTTCTTACATATACCGTAAGATGACCTCATTTTGGAACAGACTACCAGTTGAGATTGTGAAAAGCTTTACAACCAGCCATTTCAAGGGTAGATTAGATAATGTGATCAACATATTCATGTTATTCATTTCTTTTATTTTGAAGATTCCTCCTTGGATGGACTAGTAAGTCTTAGTGGCACATTTATCCATGTAGCTTTCAGAAGTCTGAAACCTAGCCTATAAAGACAAGGTGAACTTCTCATGCTCACTGAAGCAACTGAAAGTAAGCAAGTCACCTATTACATTTATAAAGATTTATATTACTATCAATGCAATGCTCATTTGTATGCTCAAACCTAGATTTAAGGTGTAAAAAGGAAAATTCAGTTACATTTTGGACCTTTGTGGCAGTGAATGGCTCTGAGAATGTTGATTTCTCTAAGTAAAGCCTCAAAAAGGAAATTAACAGTACTGTAGTATTAACTCGGATCATGACCATACCACTTACTGCAGTGCTATTTAGAAGTGATAACGAGAATTTGAAAATCCTTGTATCTTTTTCGTTACAAAAATTTATAACAAATAATGACATTGTAAAAATCTTCAAACATCATTTGCCCACCATTAGAATTCAGTAGTGGAACTATTTCAGAAAATTATATCGGCCCATACCATTATCAGCCTGCCTTATTAAGCTCTGTGAGAAAATCAGAAGAAAAGGCAGTTGCAAAGGGTCTAACTGATCATTTTCCCCTCCCAACTAACCAACATAGTTTTATGAGGACGGGATCTGTGACATCTCAGCTTATCAGTGAATTAGAGTAGAGAATGAGAATTAGGGGGAGAATTGACTCTCTCTTGACCTTCCAAAGGCTTCTGTTAAAATTAATGTAAGTGATATTGATAACAACCAGCAAATAACAATTTATAGTGTAATGTTATCTTATTACCCATGTCATACTCTTTGAGAACACTGCAGACAGTTTAATAAATTGAGCCAGATGTTGCAGTTTATCTTTGGTTGCAAGGCAACAAGGCAGTCTTTAATGATGGACATGATTGAACACAGACTTTCGTTAGTAATCATTAAATTGCTTTGACAATCCTGATCAAAAAGAAAACATCAGTGTTATGAAGCTCCAAGTAAAACTCCTTTGAGTCTTAATTTTTGATGGCCTAATATGGCCAGCCCATATTGACAGAAATATAGTGAATGGACATAAACAGTTACCATGGTTTCAGAAAAAATTTCTCAAAGATATGTATGGTATACCTATGTAGGTGATGTTGGTTAACACCATACTACCTAAAGACAAATAGAACAGTGCAAGGGAATACTATGCAACTTGCATGACCTTCCGGCATGGTCGTAATTGTCTTAGAATATTTTACACCTAAAAAATCAAAGAGCACACAGTCCCAAATTGACTGGCACATTAACTAAAGACTTGTGCTCTTCAGTTCTAAGACAATCTTGGAACTAGCTCTAGACACTGTCAACCCAGTCCAGCAACTTAGCATAATAGAATTATAGCCTTTATTGCATTTCAGCCATCACTAATCAGCTTGTGCATGTATTGAACTTGAAAAATAAGGCAAAGTTCTTTGATACAATTGCAGCAGAGCCAAAGTGCAATACCACATGTCATTTCAGTGAACTCAATGCATGGGATAATTGAGATCTACCTTAATTTCTTTCATTAACTTAAAAAATGTCCAAATCATGAAGGGCCTCAAAGAGGTACTTCCCACCCTGAAAAGGGCAAAACCAGTCAACAGGTAATCCAATCTTTCTCTGTCAACACTACTCAGAATACCTTACTATTATCCTTTCCAGCTGAGGAGTACAAATGTAAGTAAATCATTGGTAGGTTAATAGCAGATTTGGTTTGCACAAAGTACAATAAACTGAAACACTCCTCACATCTGAAGAAATAAGCAAATAACCATCAGCATAGTACTGATTGGGAATGAATGTTCCAACACTGCATTATACTATATTGATTCACTGAAGAAATAATCATAAAGGAAATATACGTTCTTAGGATTAACTTAGCAGCAGGACTTGACCAGTTACCCTAGTGTTAAAAAACATAAAAAAAAATAGAAAACAATGCTTCTTTATGGCCAACATCTTCATAAATGATGACATTGCTGAAATCATCAAACAAGTCATTTCTGGCCTAGCACTGAAATACAATAATGAGAGTTATCTCAGAATCTTACCAGCCTATATCAGTATAAAGATCACTTAGAAAATCACAAGGAAAGCAGCCGTAAAGCCTCCTACAACTGTTAATGATATCCCAGTAACCATCATGACTTTATTCAGAGATCTACAGTATCTCAACTGGTTAATCAAACTCAAGAATTGATCATCAGAATTGTAGAATCAGGCAGTAAAATAAACAATTATCATTCTTGACATTGCTAAAGCTTTTACTATGTGGTAAGCTCAAAGCATATAGGTGGTCTCATAGCATCCTGGTTACACTATTCCCTCTCAAACTTTGTGCTTCAGGTTTCAGCTAAGAGAGAACTATCTAGACTATTCCAGGTGTTCCATAAGGAACAGTTGTGGGTTCTGTTTTGTACACCTTCATGATAAGTGATATTCATAGGAAACTACTTAGCTCAATTATATCTTTGTTGATGACTCTCAAGTTTGAAATATAATTGTCATAACAATAAAGCCCCAAGTCAGAGACATGGGTCTCATCATTTTTAATGACCTAATGAGATCAGCACATGCTGGCAATCATAGCAGACTGTCATAAAAAGTCAGCTTGGATTCTGAGGACATTTTCAAAAAGACATCTTCTTGCCATATACACACAAATGATGGGTAATATTATTAGACCAGTTTTAGAATACAGGCAGTCCCCGGTTTACGACGGGTGTTCCGTTCTTACACCGCATTGTAAACCGAAAAATCATCGAAAATCGTCAAAAATCCTAATAAAACCTGACTTTTAATGCTCTGGGTGTATTGAAAACGATGTAAACTGCATTTTCATTGAGTTTTTCATCAAAAAACTCTCCAAATTTTTATTCTGCCGTTTTGGAGCCATATTTCTTCCAGTGGATCGGGCGTCTGATGCGTCGTAACCCTGGAACATGCGTCTTAAACCGAAATAATTCCCAGTGAATATATCTGAAAAGCGTCGTAACCTCGAACGTTTAGCCCGGACCCGTCATAAACTGGGGACTGCCTGTACATTGTTACTCATCAATTATGGTTTCCCTTATGCAACTAATGAGAACCAAATAGATTGACTTGAGGAAGTGCAACTTAGCTTCACGAAAAAGTACTGTATAACTTGAACTGGTCTGAAAGTGATGAAACTGAGCAGCAGCCAGTAGAGGCACAAATACTTTAAAAAAATGAACATCCACAGAATCAAATATGATTTGAATTTAGGTTTATGGGCATACCCATTAAAAACAGAAGCCCTTGCTCTTCATTTCCATGGAAATCCTAAAACCAGTGTTCAGAGATCTCTACCTCGACCTCTACCTCGCAATCTTTCTTAGGAAGCATTGCACTTTTCTAAAAATAACCCAGACAGTTTACTTGATTTCTTAACTGATGAACTAAGATGCAATACAATTGGTCATTTCTTTTTACCCCAGTACAGGGCATGACTCTAACTCAATCAGGCACTTTGTATCCAATTTCAAAGTCGTATCTAACATTTTTGCTTTTTGCAAATTAAATTAATACAGTCACTTGTGCTGTTGTATCCATTTTCAAAGTCATATCTAACATTTTTGCTTGTTGCAAATTAAATTAATACAATCACTTGTGCTGTAGAAATAAATTTCTACCTCACATGCTTTCATAATATGACATGTAACGTCAAAATCCACATTTAGTTGTGACCAAATAAATTAATCCCCTACATCAAAGGAATGATAGTAATGCACAAGTAAATATACAAATAAATCCCTCTATCATGCGTTGGTACTACAGCAAAAAGGTAAATGGTAGTAGTATAATGCGGAAATGCATGGGGGTCAGTCGCAAGTCCTCTCCCCCCCCAAAAAAAAAAAAACACACAGAATGACAACCTTTTTGAGCTATGGTAAAGTATTTTTGTTTATTCTGAATGGAAGTGGAGCTGGTAAAATTTAGCTTCTTTCACCTTAATTGACTATTGAGTTTTAATTATTGAAAATTTGATACAGTGGTGAGTGATGATTTGAGAGCTGTTTCTCTGTTCACCATCTTGGATTGTTATTTTTTGGTCAGAGTGGAAGTAAATACAGTGCAGTATTAAGATAGAAGGAAAATCATTCGTTATATGACAAGGGTTAGACAGGGGATGTATTTATGTTAGGCTAACTGCAGTATATAGTTATGTGCAGTTGAGGTCTTCAGAGGCTTTTGGGAACTTTTAGCATTTACCCTATTGGAAAGGTAAAGCACAAAGGTGAACCTTATAAAAAAATACTGGAATACTTTCATTTTATAAGGATCAACAATACAGTATCGCACCACACTTATAGTCCATCTCTTGATGGCATGCACTGTCATGTTAAGATTGTCGGACTCCTATCCCTCTTGCATCTCATGTCATGGTATTTTGTTTTCTTTCTGATTCATAAATATTTGAGATATATTTATTCAAACTTGAGTCTGAATGGCTGTTAATGATTGCGAATCAGGATTTAGGGCTGAAAATACCTGTGTAAGTTCTTGCTGCCATTGTACATGTTAAGACTATAGATTCCTTGTTGATGATTGAGGGTGTTTTTTAAATCTTTTACTTAGTTTCTTATTCCCATAATCAAGGACAATTCACTGTCACCTCAGCATAATTTCTCAGCTTAGGCTTGCAAAAACTCAGAAAATAGGGAGAACTCTACCTGTGAATTCAGTTTTATAAGCTTATTGTTGTAGTGCTACTAAGGCCAGCACAATAATGTATGTACAAGAATAATTTACACTTAATTTACTAGGGACACAAGTGTAATATTGTGACAAAATATGGCCCTTCTCTCAGACAGGAGGTGAAGCTTTCACAGTTCATGTCCTCCATTGCCTCCTGTAACAGTGATGGTTTCCATTAAAGTTCAAATCCCCCCCCCCCCCCACCCACCCACCCTGCTTCTCAAGGGAATGATGATGCTTTGGGCTGGGCTTTTTTTTTTTTTTTTTTTTTTGCTGAGAAAGGTAGAGCGCCCAATCATCTTTATTAGAGCTTCCGCTTGCTTTTTTTTACTGAGGTTTACATTCTTATAGCCAAGACAAGGATCACTGCTTGTAGGACTTATACAGTATTAAGAACTGATCCTTTGTGAGCTTTTCCTTTCTAGCAGACTCCATGGCCAAGTGGCATTCTTCATATGTGCTGGATTTCACAGTCTTGCCTTTTGTTTTTTGTCTTGTTTGAAGTCTTGAAACTTAATCTGCATTGAATTAGTGACTGGCATTCGTACTCCTTTGATGTTTTTGTGTTTGAGAATTAAGGCTACAAAGTGCAGTCCTTTTCAGTAGCTGTTAAGTGTAACCTTGGTTTCATTTCCATCCTTTGGGCTGGCACTTGGAAGTACCAATACTTTTGGATGTATTTTCTTTGGGACTGGCCTTAATGGTGGGCCATGTTTCTAAGTTTCATCGTAAGTTATTTGGCACTGGCCTTGGGTATGACAGAGGCAGTGGCACTCTCATTCTTTGTGATAGATTGGGTATTTGGTGTCTGAATCCTTTTTGTATTGACTACAAACCACTGTTAAATTCTGGCTTCTTAGACAACTGTCTTACAACCTCCAGACTTTATTCTACTAATCAACACTTTTGGAATGGAAGGATTGATATATGTACGATCTTTTTTATTTGTTTCTTGTTTCCAGATCATTGTCCACTTTAGGTGGCACCATTTCATCCCTCTTCCTAAATTATTATTCAGGTAGCTTAAGATTGATGGGATTGTAAAAAATGTCTTTACAACACAAAAGATGGTTTTCAATAAAAGCCAATTAGTCATAGTAGCATTGCTCTTCTTTCTGCCCCAACTTATTGTGTCATGTTTGTGTTTTGAAATGGATTGAGGAGTAATGTAGCATCATGTGAGTGTTTGGACATAAGCAGTAAGTTGTCCTCTTTTCTGATACTTAAGTTTAGTATGATTAGAATAAGTAAAGCAACTTTTTATTAATTTTATGGTGAAAAGCATTTTTTACATTATATACTGTAGTTTTTTTTGGTGAAGTGAAGTTTTCATAAAAATTGTACATTAATTTTTCCACTTATTGTTGGCCAAAAGCCCAATCTTGGACCTTGAGAGTTGAATTAGGTGCAAAGGCTGTGTCAAATTGTACAGAGCAGTATTTAGCATGTGGCAAATTTAACTTACATGAAGTGTGACACATTTAACCTAAACAAAATTATAAGTTTTTAATAGTAAAAGAATTTGACATTTTTTATACAGAAATATAAACAGTACTTTGGCTATTCTCTGGTCACTACCTAACCATTCATCATCATCATCATTAATTAATTTATACATCAGCTTTTCCCCTTATGAGGTTTAATTAATTTACATCAGCTTTTCCCTTTATGGGGTTAGAGTTGTCCTACCTCTCTGCCTGGAGTTTTTGGAGGCTTAAGTATTCGTTTGTCCTTGTTTTCAAGATTTCTGGGCTTTCATACAGGTCTCCATCCTGCTATTTATAGGTCTGCAGTAACTAACTTGTTTACTAGTCCATTTTCTGGGCTTTTCTAGATCTTGGTCACTGACCTACATTTCTTTTCTTTCTCTCCTCTGCTTTTGAATACTTAGGTAGTCAGTTATCCATTCTGAGGGTATGATGTCTGAAAATCGCCTAACCAAAAGCACGGTGGTTTCTGCATGTACAGAGGTAGTAGCCAATACCCATTATTTACACATTTAGACAAGCCCTTCATATTTGAGCCCGCCATTAACTGGGAGCCTGTATAAAATTATGATGACTTTTTGTTTTTTAGGTCATACAGTATACTTTGTCAGTCTACTGGTATTGATAATACAGGCATTTGGACCAAAAATGACTATGATGGGAGTGTCTACTGATTGATAATCTCTGATAATCTCCCAAGTGGTATTAATATCTCTTTTTGTAATATTGTTACCCTTCAGGCAGAACAAACCTCAAGGCTGGATTAATGTATAAGGTGGAACACCTGGCTTTCTGTCCTGTTTGTCCGCCAATGTAATTGGAGGGATGATGATTGTACAGTATTTGTGAAAAAGTGTTGGTCTTGGCAATTTGGTTAGGCCACTCATATTATGTAGGTGCCATTACTTCTAGGTGTTGTAGGGGCTAGACATTTTGGATTCAGTGCCTAGTAGTGGTGAAGTCAACCTTGTGAAAGTCCTGTGATACCCTTTGACAGTACGGGTATTATTTTAAAGAAGTTTTTCCCCTCAGTTTTTACTTGTGAAAATGCCTCACGAAAGATTTAGTCCCTTGAGCCTTTGGACAACAGATCAACATTAGCAGTGACTGAAAATGAAGCAAAGGATTAAATAATAACAACTTCTTCCTTTCCTCTGTGGTTCGACTACAGGCAGTCCTCACTTATCAGTGGCATCGGTTAATGGCGTTCCAGTTTTACGGCGCCTGGCTAACGTTGTCATTAACCAGATTTTCAGTAACTGTAAGTGATTTTCAGCGTCAGTAAGCAGGTTATTGGCGTTGGTAAGCAGTTTATTGGCATCAGTAACGTGGTTTATTGGCGCCGATAAGCGGTTTATTGGTGCTTACAACGTTGTAAATGCCATTTGTTACCATAATTATCGGCGATTGTCAGTTAGCGGCACTCAACTCGGGTGGAATCCCCGCTGTTGACTGGGGACTGCTTATAGTATAATTTTTGAATCATATGATTACAAGTAAAAGAAGATTGAATATAAATTACTTCATGGGGTCTCTGTACCCTCTCTGTATACTGAATACACAAGTGTCAAACTTGAATGATGGCAACGTAGATATCCTTGAAATCAACCGAGGTACAATTAAATGTCACGACAATTGGAAATATATCCTCAAACTAGAAATAAATGGCTGATGGAAGTGGGATCACCAGAAAGAAGCTCAGAATTATTGGTTTTATCTTCTCTTGGTGGAGTCACAGTTGATTGCACACCACGTAATTTCATCTCTACAAGAAATTGGTTTATACCCCTTAGCTTATGAACTAATCCAAGAAGAAACCAACAATAATTTGAAGATCAAGGGTTAATGAAGATTGAAAATGAGAAAGAAAAGAAAGTTATGCCAGTTTGCCTCAACCAAATCTCATCTTGACACTGGACACAAAGACTGCCAGAGCATTTCTATGTTGTATGGCACAGATTCACAAAAAAATATATTTAAAGACCCAGGGGCTTCTACTGCCAGAAATTTAGGGCATACACTTATATATCATGTAGGTAAAAATACCTTTACATAGCAAACCTTCAGCATTTGTAAATTGTGGAGGAAGACCATGGTTCATATGGCAATGAGGGTCACTCTTCATCTTTAAACAAGTGGAGTATTTACTAGTTTGAGAAAGGAATTCAGACAATAAGATTGAGAGACAAGACCATGTAAGAAGTACTGGATTTAACAATGCAAGTAGGAACAATTAAAGTGGAGATGCAAATGATTTACTTAAGACTACCACTAGACATGAATGAATAAATTTAAATGCTAGGTCTGTCAGACCAAGTATTATCTTAATGGTAGAAACCAAGTATCTAGCTAAAGAGTGCCAAAGACTTGAGAGGTTTCAGCAGTGAGACATCCATCACTAAATGTGAGAACACTAACAGTTGTTAGTGCAGCTGCGTCTGTGGAAACTGGACTGATGAATGCTGATCCAATGCCATCGTCTGCTGACAATTCTGCCTCTCCACAGGCTGGACTAGCAGGTGCTTGTCCTTCAGCTGCTTCTGGAGTTTCACTACCAGAGTACAATAGTATGTAGCTGAATAAGGTTCATAGATCTTTAACTGCTGTCAAAGAAAGATCAGAGTTTTTTTTTGTGGCCTGTTACAGAGATCATTCCAAATCCCATGCCCCATTCCTGTAAGAGCAAAGATTCCAGATAAATTAAGTATAGCAGACTCTGTTGTCATTCAGACATTCACCAGTTCCTCCATGGCAGTTGCAAGAAATTAACTTTTAGTTGATATCACCTAGGGAAGGGGAAGATATTAGATATTCCTTTTTAGGCACATCCATGCATAAAGTTTTGGGCCAGCACATATTAGGGAGTTTCTTTGTAGAAGCTTTCCCTATATATAAGGGTGGTTGGGCCAGCATCAATATTAGTGGCATTTCAAGAAAAAGTAATATTTTTTCTACGTTGCTGATGTTGGAAGGTTTGAGCAAAACACCCATTCATCTTAGAAATTTTTAGATTAGATGCTATTTATCATTTTGATGTAGGTAGCTTTTAGGGTAGGCTAACAGTGAAACATGCAGCTTTGCCATAAGAGCCTTTCCCTTGACAAATCTCATGGGAAAGTCTGGTTGGTAGTAACCAGAAAATGTCAGAAATTACAGGGCAGTATCTTCCTTTTATGGTCAGCATTAGATTGGGTGTCTCCATTCTCATGTCTTTCTTTTTTTTTTGCCTGAATTCCATTTTGGTGTAGGTCCCTTTCTATGCCATTGATCGTAATCATTTGAGCCTTGCCACTGGTCAGTGGCCTATTTTTTACATATCTGTCACTCCACTAATTGCTACTCTCTGTCTTGTCACTTACTCCAGCCATCATGATCTCTGATATCTCAATCTACTTTTCAAATTTGGATACTACCATATGTTTCTGAAACACTTCCTTTTCTACAGTACATACTAACTTCCCATTGCCCTCCAGCTATGGAACACAAGACGTATAGTTGCTGTTCATCCTCTCTGAATTTCTCTTTTCCATGTAATTACCCATATGTCTGCTGTACAGTATAGTAAAGTGGTGGTCTTTCGAGCTTGTAAAAAAAGTTTTGTTCGCCAATGGGATGATCATATTTAAAAAAAGAAAAAAGTTTTGTTTGCCAGTGGGATTATCATATTTACCAGTGGTCCAGCAGTTTTGCTCCACTGAGACTGAGGCTGTTCTTTACTAATGCCCATTAAATTTCACCCCCATAATCCAGTGTGTCACCAAAGGAACAATTGTTTTACTCCAAAGTCTACCTCTTCACTATAACGTAATCCTCTTCCGTCACTTCACTATTAATTGAAACTGCAATCTGAGTGCAGTCATACCTCACCTTAAATTGTTTCAAAGTAAGTCTTTTTCAATGTTATGACAATATTCCTTAAAAATTAATAGTAAAAAAGGTCGCCTACATTGTTTTACACAAGTTTATGACAGTGATGATGTTAGCATCATTATTGGTCGTTTATAGGGTGCGTAGGTTTTTTTTTTAGAATTCTTCTGGGTAATCTTTCCATTACTGAAGGAGAATGTATGTTTTTATTTACAAAGGTTGAATTAACAAATGGTCTTTTGTATTCTTATTGGACATTGCTATAAATAACATGTTTTGGAACTTATTACTGATGTTTTCCAATCTATGTATATTATCCCCTTTAATTTATATGGTACAGTCCGTTCAAACAGTAGCATTATAATCATCCAGACAAGATACCCAACAACTACTTAACCTTAAAACGAGACTTTTAGGCATAACTTTTTTTTAATTGCTTGGTGCAGTTTTATCATTCTTGGTATAATGCAAGTAATGGTGTCATTTTGAAGCTAAATGCCTTTGTTTTATTTCTTTGTTAAAAAATGTAAATACAGGCAGTCCCCGGTTATCAGCGATCTGGTTTAACAGTGCTTGTCTAGTGACGAAAATCTGCAATTTTCTTCACCGAAAATTGCCTATTTCCGCTTATCAGTGTCAATAATTGGGTATTGGCGCCGATACATACCTAACAGAGGCACCGATAACTGAAGATCTGCAATTTTCAGTGCTTTTTGGCACCGATAAACGCTGAAAATTGCCAAAAAAACCCCGAAAATCGCCAATTTTTGGTGATCGGCAATTTTCGGTTAACATCACGCCGTCAAAATGGAACCCCCACTGATAACCGGGGACTGCCTGTACTGTACAGTACTCTATTTCTTTATGGATGGCATCAAGATGAAATGAGTACAGTGTTCAATATTGCTAATGATGAAGAGGGTAGCCATTTCACAGTCCTTCGTATACTGTAGTGATATCTGTTAAATTTCCATTAGCTTTTTTGTTGCTCTTAGTTGGTCAGGGCTTCGGTAAGGATTTCTGTGGCCACTGTTTCATGATGCCGCAAGGGACCTCAGTCTCATGTTAAGAGACCTTCATTAATGCAAGTTTCATTGAAGATAATTACTATTTCAGGAGAATTAAGCTTTATACAGTGAACCCCGTGTTCGGTGATGCGCCCCACACCCCGCGAACAGGAATTCAAATCCGCGAATGCCAAAACCCCTCTAAAAAAACACTTTAGAACATGCCCATTTTGATAGCTTAAAACCAAGAAAACCTCTGAAAATTGCTTATACCTGAGTATTTTTAATAGTTTTATCACAAAAAGTGCATATATTCATGAAAATTATAAGAGAATACAGTAATTAGTGAATATTTCTCAGTGAAAAATACACGCGAATGGGAGAATTTTCCCGTAAAAATGGCTAGATATGTTCTACAGAGAAGCCCAAATGTGAGTCCGCAACCATGAGAACACGAAATGGGGGTTTACTGTATTAAACCGAATTTTTCAGTAAAAGCTCGCCACTATTTCATAAATTGGTTAAAAACACAATCAGAAATTTTTCTTTTTAATTTTAGAAAAAACAAACATTACAACAGGACAGTGTATCATCCTTTTGCAGTAAGACATGATCACAGTGAACACATTGAAAGTTAGGCTTGTACAAACACTTGATTAATGGGGAGAGTCATTTTTAAGTGCATCTGGCATATAGTGAACTCCCATATTAGCGGGGATCGTCCCACCACCCTTTGCGGGCGGTCAAATCCACAATGCTTAAAACCTCTAAAAACACTAGAACTGCCCATTTTGATAGCTTAAACCAAGAAAAACCCTGTAAAATGCTTTATACCTGGGTATTTTAATAGTTGTATCACAAAAAGTGCATTTATTCATGAAAATTATATGAGAAACAGTAATTATTGAATATTTCTAGTGAAAAATACCGCTAATGCAGAATTTTCTCCGAATGATGGCTAGATATGTTCCACAGAGAAACCCAGCTAACGTGAGTCCACATGAACCATGGGGGAGAATCTTAATACAGCAGGTTTACTGTACTTATCCTAGGTTTCTCAATTGCTGGGTATTGATTGGTGAGTGGTCTGACACAGTGAATCATGGGGTTAACTTATGATTGGTGGTTTGTTTTTGTAAACCCATATAACCTCCAGAGGTGTAGATAGATTCAGAATTGCTAATGGTATATGCAGTTGATGGAGAAGTGTTTTTGAAACTTGTGAGTTTTGAAGATTCCTTTGATGCTAGGGAATAGCATAAGCCCCAAGACATACAGTACTGTACAGTATATATAATGCACACTGAGGATGCAGAGGCAGTTATCAAGGGCCCTCTATGAATTATGTGGTAGTTATGGGGCTCTGCTGGGTTGGGGTAAGGGGAAAAATCCCAGTTTTATTTGTAACTTTCTAGATATTTGACAGGATATATAATTTTGTCCTAGGGGGAGGAAGAACTAGGCAATGATGATAGGGTTTTTGTGCAACCCTGCAAGGTACTGCTGTACCATTAAGGCCAGTTCATGGCACCTAGACAAAGGCTTGGCCTCTGTTGATCCTCTTTTTCAATTTTCCCCGTTTGTTCTTTAAATGAATTTTAGTGATGACTTTAAACCTGACTCTTCATTGAACTTGA
The DNA here is from genome assembly GCF_040412425.1 of Macrobrachium rosenbergii. Taxonomy (NCBI): domain Eukaryota; kingdom Metazoa; phylum Arthropoda; class Malacostraca; order Decapoda; family Palaemonidae; genus Macrobrachium; species Macrobrachium rosenbergii. The sequence goes on from NC_089771.1 coordinate 26,549,988, forward strand.
TGCCCTGACTTCTGCCAGACCTCTTTGAGTGCCAACTTCAATCTTTTATGAAAGGGGTGCTGGTGATCCAGTTCCAAGGCTTTTATATTTGTAGATGGTTTTGAGATGCAGACATCAACACTAACAGTAAGAGGGGTTTTTATGCCACTGATCATTGCACACCTACTTTAAGGGAGGCAGCTCATTCATAGTAAGAGAGTTCCTTGCTTAAACCACATCTCATGCAAAGCTACTTGGGATAGGCTGGCTGATACCTCTGTTAAGTGTAAGATATCTTGGCTTGCTAGCATAGTTCCTTCAAATACCTTAATTAGATGACCACCTTAACAGAAAAGGTAGATGATGGTACAGACAACCCAGTTTCGGAGGATATAAGGAACTCCAAGATAACAAAGAAAAAGACATTGTATTAAAAATAGAAAAAATAAAATGCATGGAAATTTAGCCCACATTAATGTAGTTCTTCTTTCTTCTTTTGCCTTCTTCCTTCTTGTGCCTTCTTCATTCTTTCTTCTTCTTTGCTGTTGTTGTTCTTCTTTTTCTTCTTCTTCAGTCAAGGTTGCTTTCCTCAATGAGGTTTTTCCAGTGGGCCATATCATAACTTGTTTTGGCGGCGTGTGTTTTGTGGTAGCTGTCCTTGTGGACTTCAACCCTCCCTTTTTTATCTGGGCTTGTGTGAAAGATAAAAAGAGTAATGATTGCTCCCCTGATTTGCTAAGGAATGAGAGCTGGACATCTTGTGGATATGGCCATTACATGATGAAACATTCACAAACAAGAAGAAGAACAGGTCTTGGTAGCTCTCTCATAAGAACCTCTGTTGGACTTTGACAGAATGCCTTCCTTATTTTGGGGGTTGGCAGTTGCATTTCTTGCATGTGATTCAGTGTTTGCTTTAGATAGTGTGGACACAGGGTTCTCTTTAGTGTGGTTGTGAACCAGTCACCCCTTTTACTTCCAAAACTCAGCGACTTTTTCGTTGCTTCCCCTTTTCTGCTGAGGTATGTAGGGGAGAGGCAATACTGCCTTCTATCTTGGTGCATGTATGATCCCCAGAGTGTGCGTATGCAGACAGGAGACCACCACTGTACCATACTGTTGGGTATCATATCAGTCTGTATGTTTATAATTGTGTAAACCCTCAGGTGATGTTGGGTTCGTCCATAACTCGCTGTATATGTATACATGATCCCTAGATCATGTGCATCCAATGGAAGGTCCACTCAAGTTAGGTCACCATATTATTGTACTGTTGAGTATCTGATAAAAAATGGTGAGTTGTATGTGTGATCATGTAGACATTTGTAGTGTTCCTAGTTTGTCAAGATTGTGTGTATATGAAGTAGCATACACAAGCACTCATCTTTATTTTAGCTTGGTTTTGACTAGACATATACAGGCAGTCCCCGGTTATTGGAGGGGGGGTTTTCATTCTGACGGCATGACAGTAACCAAAAAGTGCCGAAAATCGCTGAATTTCCGTTATTGGCACCTCTATTAGGTATGTATTGGCACAAATACCCAATTATCGGCGCCAATAAGCGGAAATCGGTGATTTTTGGTGCCGAAAATTGCCGATTTTCGTCGCTAGACAAGCTCCATAAAACCGGATCACTGATAACCTGGGACTGCCTGTACCGGTAAAAGTCTGTTGGCATGTAGATCATGATTTTGAGCAGTTGCAAGCCAGTCTTTAGAGCAGTGGGTACTGTTAGGTCCAATTGTTTGTGTTGTTGGTCTGAGAGCACTCACCAAGACAGACTGATGTGTCGAGTCTCTCTCTTGTGGAAAAAGATCCATCTTTTGTTTTGGAGGATCTGGTAGGACCCAAGAAATCATCTCTTTCAGAGCCCATTCATTATGAGCTTAATGATTTTGGGGAAATACAGGCAGTCCCCATTTATCGGCAGCCTCGGTTATTGGCGCTCTGGTTTTAGGCGCTTGTCTAGCAACGATGATAACTGGATTTTCTGTACCGATCCCCAGTTATCGGCGCCAATAACAGGGGGATTGGCACTGCTATTGCTGATTTTGCAGTTATTGGCAATTTACAGTTATCATCTTGCTGTCAGGGATGGAACCTCCACTGATAACCGGGGACTGCCAGTATCCACTTTTCCTTCTATCTGCCCACCATGTTGCTAGTGTACTCGGCAGTGCATCCAGATACTGCTTGCTTTGTGGTGCCTTGGGTCATGTTAGAGATCTGAGCTGTGAATCAGAAGGTTGTCTGCTACCCAGAAGATCAGGCAAGCTACGTGGAGAATATTGTATTGGAAGATGTAGACAACCACTTAACAGTTTTTTACAGTCAGTCTCTGTTAGAGAAGGCAACTGACATCTGGAGACTGGTCATCAATATCACCCCTTTGAACTAGTACGTCATACATACCTGGTTAAAGATGGGAACAGCACATCTGTGTTCGATTCCATAAGAGAGAGAGTGACTTCTTGGATCTAAAGGATGCATAATTCTAGGAACTCGTCCATCAGTTCTTCAGGAAGCACTTCTTTATTTGCAACAGGGCTCTTTACCTGTACTTTGGATTCATGAAAGTGTTCCCCTGTTGTTAGTTTGATCTTGTTCGCAAGGTATATGCTGGCTGCATTACCTGGACGGATGGGTAGTTCTAGCATTGTCTGAGGTACAGTTACTCTGGAACAGAGACTGCCTCCTTGCATTTTGTCACAAACAGAGGATCATGATAAACTGGGAGAGGTCAGAGTTCATGCCTAAGCATGAAGTACATGGACATGGTGATAGATATAGCAGGAGAAAAATTTGTTCTCGATATATGAAAAACATGTACACAGTAATTTGCTCAGTAGTTTCAGATGTATGGAACTTGAGTTTGGCACTAGGAAATCAGCAATTGAAAGAAATTGTAAATTATTCCCATTCTTGGAAATACAGGAATATGGCATGATCAGAAGGTGTAATTCTTTGCAGATTAGGGATTGGTCACACTGTACTAACTTGAAGCTTTTTGTAAAGGGTGGAGGGCTCTGTGGTCCTGTTTGTGAAGGTTGTCTGATACCCCTGGTCACTAAGTTTAGCTGATGAAGACCAGAAAGATTTTGTAGCTGCATGAATAGTAACAGTGATCACAGAGTTGAAAATTTCAGTACCAAGTTTTAAAAGGAAGAAAAATTTAACTATTTAAATATTTTGGAGTTTTAAATAAGATATTTTTTGGAATCTTTATCCCATAACTACTGTATGCTGCTTTTTTTGCCACATTATGTTAGAATGATTTAGTTTAGCGGCCTCAGTGACCTGTGAAATTATTTTTTCAGAAAACTTTCAAATGTTATTTAATCTTGTCTTGAAAAAAGGATAATCATTGGAAAAATAGAAAAGATTCAGTATACAGTAAACAAAATTGTACTGAAGTATCAATTACAGTAGCTTCAGTAAAATTCACAAAGAGGGCTTGCTTCGAAGCTAATATTATTTTTTGATGGTAACCTTTCCTTCAGGCAAAATTTATTAAAAGGACTGCTAATTATTATGGCAACAAGTTGTCTTTGGGGAAAGTAAAAAAACCACAGCTTGAATATATTCTACAACTAATGTCTTGCCTTAACCTTGTCATTATCTAAGCACCTAAAAGCAAACATGTAAGAACAGTGGTATTTAAACATAGGGGTTAAATGGAAAGCAGATATGTATTTTAGCTGAATTCTTCTTGGTTGAGAAGGGTTAATTTACTTGATGTCCTCTCCTGGGGTTCTATCCTGGAAGTAGGGAGTAGTTAGTGTGGCTGGATTTTGTATTGTATGCTAATTAGTTGTAGCATTGGCCTGTGAGATGCTGTTTGCTGCTACCGAGAAGTTATCAATTGTTTGTTATTACCATGAAGAAGTTATCAATGTTTCTCACAGTGTCAGAATCTTCTCAATGAGAGAATGGCATGTTTAAGTCACATAGCTTCATTATAGAATATGTTCAGTTCTAAATGCCCCCCCCCCATACTCTTTATCTATGCCTCATTATTACTTTAACCTCTTTCAGATTTTATCAACTTGCTTTCATCTTGCTGCCCAACCACTCTAACTTCCTCTTTAACTGTGCCGATTATCAAGAAAGGATACCATTGCTGGGGGTACTAAATTCAATATCAAACTCAATAATATTGGAGTCTGATAGTTATCAGTATACTAGTCATATCGAGATCTCAGGGATGGGATTCTAGCATTCTGTCCAGTTTGCCTGCCAAGATGATTAGAGTATGGATTATCACATTCATGAAACACTGTTGATTACAGTGGGGAAGATTGTGTTTGTGTAGTGCTCTCAGTTCCTTCAAGTGAGTTTTGCATAATTATGTTGTAACTATCCATTTGCTGTAGGCTTGGGAGTGGACACTGGCAGTTGGCTCTTACTGGTGTCTGATGAGGAATGAGTTTCATGAAAGGCTAGTAGTGTCTTCTCTAGACACCATGTCAGTTTCCTCCTATGGTTGACAATTTTTGGCTCTAAAGGATAACTCAGACCCAGTAGAAAATTGTTGCTGAGATAAGATGTGCAAAAGTTCATGTCCATCAAATACCTGTTGATTGCCTTTACAAAAGTGTATGAATGACATTTAGAACAAACATGAATGAATTTAAAATATAATGAAAAAATATCAGAAATACAAATTGGATCTCTTTAGTAATCATGAGGATCATTGTAATGTAAGCTGCAATATTTCAGAAATGAAAATCAACAGTGGTAATGGAGACACATGAAATGCAGCTTTTAGAAAGACACGTATCACCCAACTTAATGGGCTGAAAATTAATTGGTTGACCCCCAAAATAAAATTGATACCTGAAAGAATAGCCGAGCCACTAATGTGAAGTATTGCAGCAGCAAGAGGAGGTGACTATGGTTACTTTAAATTTGTCAGGCATATACAGAAGAAAGAAGGCACAATAGACCACAGAGAAGTTTCTTGACTAAGGAAGAAATCAGTCTTTATTCATGCAAAATAAAAGTTGGTCCTACATGCTAATGCACATATAGATATTTTGGTAGATACTGTACCACATTTGAATGTTTGCTATGAAACATTGGTGATCTTCAATAGGAACCTGTTTGATTTTAGTGAGGAAATAATAGATATGTGCCCTTAGGAAGTGTGGAATGAGTCTCTATAACTACAATGATCGCCCACACATAATATAATATCAAATGTAATATCCCACATACATATTGAAAATGAGGGAATACCAGCGTACCTCATCAAACAAAAATCTCTGCAGTGCTACAACTGCTGCTGATTTGGACATCCTTCTTGGGTATGCAAAAGTAAAAGTGTTGGATAATTGTTCTGCTCCAGAACATGAAGTTTATACATATATTACAAAATTCTCTAAATGTAGCCTGAATCAAAAACCAATAGCAGGTAGTGTCTGCAGTATCAAATAGAAACCGCTCTTCAAAAGTCAGATGCAAAACGTGTAAATGTGGGAAGACTTTTAAACAAGCAAAAAATTATGTTAAGGCCTTAAAATTTAATGATACTAGACGTTTGGTAAGAAATATGACGCTACCTAGACTTTTTAAAAAGCTTTCAAGGCAAATAGTCTGCCTCATAATAGAAGCCATGTCCCTTAGCACAGTTATGCTGGCTCACTCTGCAGAATCTTCCCCATCTCAGATAGGCAGCCCCAGGTTGTTATCTCAGGCAGTGTCTCTGCCTGATTTACAGAAGGATCCTTCTTTTAGAAAGCTTTTAGATGCACCAGTCATGAAGAATGTGCATACTCTTAATAGCTCTCCAACCTTTACTAAAAAAAAAGAGGAGGACCTCCTTCTCTTCCCCCTTCATCAACAAGAAGTGTCAGAGTACGTGCATCAATTAGTTAGGACGTGCTGTCATCAAACAAGGTAGATAAAACATCAGACTTAAATATCTCAGAAATCCCTGTCAAGGTCCACCATTTCCCTCAATAGTGAAATCACAAGACACCAAGATGGATACAAAACCCAACCTACCAAGACCTTCCCCAAAGACATCAGGGAATCCTGACAAACCTGAAAATTTTTATGAGAAAACTTCATGTCAAGTCCTCAGTAAGTGAGGTAATATGCTCTCTCTTGTCTTGCAGTGGACAGTCAGAGTTTGAGGGCTAAGAATGAACGAGTAAAAACTACTCATCTATGAATTTTCCCATAATTGTTTGTATACAGGAGAACAAATATTCTTCGGCCTAGTGATTATAAAACCTTTAGAATTGTTATGATCAACATACGTGGAGTCATAGTGGGAGTCGGTAATAAATCCTCTGTGGTGCACCCCACATGTCTATTAGTGTATTTATTTCTCTGCAGACGGGGCTATACAAACTGATAAAGGAAAACATATACTTTTTGCCCCTGTATTTTTTTCAAATGGTAATGTTTTAGATGGTGATTTAGTTGAGGTATTTCATCAACTATCATAGCCATTCCTCCTACTCCTAGATTTGAACGGTAGACATTGATTATAGGTGTAGAAAGAGAGGATGTTGGACTCTTTAATCCAGTAAGAGCCCACACATTTTCATATTCAGACCTGCACTTGCAGCTTTCAATTGCACATTGCTTTTAACTGGAAAACATTGGATGACTGGCATACATTACAAGTAACCATGTAGCAGGTATTATTACCATTATCAGTAGCCCATCCTTTCAAAGGTCATCAAAATTTAATCATCAAAAAGCAGACAGGAAAAAGTTTCAAGTGTTAAGGGAAGCTTAGACAGTTCCATTGACATACTCTTACCTTTCACACAGAGTCAAATATATCCCCAAAACTTCAGATCTGTTCCAAAGCTGAACAGTACCGTGGTGGTTATTAGAACTTATAAACTTGTACAGAGGTACAGAAGGGTTCTGACTTGATGTCGTAGATGGCATACAGGGGTGAATACGGTATATTTACATAATAGAAATGTAGATTAAAATTCCATTGTGCAATAAAGGCAGATAGGCATCTGTCTTGTCATCCTGTTATTTCTTCACTAAAGAGTAGAACTCCATCATCTGCTTTTTGGAGGAATTAAAACAGGCAGTTATACTCCAAATCTAGTCAGGCATTTGCAAAAATGCCTGACTAGTGCACTTGAGGTGATTAATGCTGTGGTTGATCACTTTTCCGGCATATTGGAAGTCTGAATTGGACTCAGGACACCAGTCCTGAGTACAATCGAGAACAGGAAACTTGAGTGTTTACAAGAGAAAAGAGGAATTTTACAACCTTCCCTTTACCAGAAAAGAGTTCATTTCAGCAATGACACAGCCCCAAGTCCTGATAAAATTACAATTGGCATGAAAATATGTTTGAGGACAGTGTCCTTTGAATATTGTCAATAGAATATGGTGTGATACCAGTTATCTGGTAGGCTAGGAACTAGCTAATCTATAGTGGCCAGTTGCATTGACATCTTGTCAGTGTAAGAACAAGGAAAACATGGTCAGTGGAAGACAGAAGACTCATCAAAAGTGAAGGTAATTCTTAACTGTCCAGAGTGGTTTTAGAAGAATGAACTCTGTAACTGAAGTGCTGATTCAGTTGGAGGTCTCTTTATGTGAAACATTGCCACAAGTAAATTATCAAAATACAAGGAGACTTGTATAATGGTGCTGCTGTTTAGCAAATCTGGTTTCTCTCAGCAAGAAAAGGGGATCATGGATCAATTGTGAATGTGAGAGATCTATGTTAAAATATAACTTAAGAAAAATTGACAAACAAGAGACCATCTGTTTAGGTCCAAATAACTGGTTTCTAATATTATGAAATAGAAACCATGGATCACAAACCAATGTGAATAATATAATAATAATAAGAAAAATTGACAAACAAGCTCATTTAGATGGTGCAGTGTCATGGTTTAATCCATATAAGTTGCAGTGTGCTTCGGAAGCTACTGTGCACCTCTCATTTTCCAGCATTTCCAACTAAGAACATTAAGGTCATGGGGACTTGGGAATAAGTTGTTTAGAATAGACAGAAAAGTAACTTGTAATTAATGGAAAGGTAAAGTAATAAGACTATTTTTGGTAGTCAGTCTGGTATATGGGTCTTGAGGTGTAGCAGTGTCTTTCTGTATTTTCTTTTATAGTTGATGGTCTGTCTTTGTATTCATGGTTTGGGTTCAAATTCTCATTGATGTTCTTTTTATTGGTATTTTTTTTTCCTGTTGGATAGTTGGGTTTCTATTTTCTTGGTTTGGTTTCTATTTTCTTGGTATTTTGATTTTCTGCCATCTTCTGTAGACGGTCTGTTGTGTACCATCTTAGTAGTAGTGCTCTGAGCGGTTATTATAAAAATATTTTTTGTAATAGAAAATTTATTTTGGGTGGGATTTCACAAACAAAATGTGTAAAGATGTGTACATCATGCAAAGGATGCTTTATACACAGAATATCATAAATTAATTTTTCATTTTTTCCAGATGGCGTAAATTTGTCATTGGAATTCAATGGTTGAGAATTGGAGGAAATAATTTTTTTTATCATTGAAATCAGCGAGGGTTACCTTCAGGATTGTCATTTGCCTCCACCCAAATGATTGAATCCAGTGTTAGATTTTGTTGTTTTTCAATGTTTTTTTTATTTGTCACACTTTTAACTCATATTTAATGAGTAACCTAATGAATACTTAATGAATAACCCAATGACCAAGTACCAGATTGCAGGTCACTAACAAACATTCTTTGTGACTGTCTGGTCTGCAACTAAAAGATATTTATTAAGACCTTTAGGTCTAGCTTCGTTACAGTGAAAATAGTCAACTTAGTGTTTGATTAAACTATTTAGTAATAAAAATCATAATAATCCAGGTGATGATAGCTACACTCAACATGTAAACAGTAAAAATTGGCAAATATCTAAATCTATGACAGCAGTCCGATTAAAGTCGTCCGCTTTTCTTGTGGAATCTTAAATGAAAAACCCCACATTTTTAATAAACATTTGCAATTGACTGAACTCAGATTCACTGGAACTTGCAAAGAGGAAGGTGTGGAAGGAATAGAATTATAATCTTAACCCAACAGTGGGAATAAAATAATGGTTAGAAGATTAAAGTGAATGAGGAAAGTTAGAAGAAACAGTGTGGAAGAGCTAAAGTATATAACAGATGGGGACAGGGAAACTGGAGGGAGAAATATAATGATGGAAACAGTATTTTTATAAACTACTAAATGAGGAGAATTAATATGGGCTGGACACTGTTAATATGAGACACAAGATGAGGTTACATGAATTAAGTTGAAGGTGATAAGACTCCGGGATCTTTGGAAAATTGGTCATTGGAGAGTCTACTATTATTTATGGAAACTGTTTGAAGGATTCGTGGCCAGAAGATGTAGAAGCCCGACAATATTGCCACAGAAAGGGAAAATGGTTGCACATCACTATAGCAATATATTAGAATACAATAGCTAAAGCTTTGTATAACAAAAGTTGAGGAAAGTTATTGGAAGAAATATTTTTAATAATTGTTATTATTAACAATAATTTGGTTCTGTACCACGAAAGTTGACCACAGTAGCAGCAGTATTCATGATGCAAGCACAAGAGGTAATTTGTGAGAAGGACGAGTCAAGTTATGCCATACGTTTGTGGATTGTAAAAAAATGATTCAACAGAGCACCAGGACAAGTATTAGGTGGGCATTAGAAAGGCAGAGGCTACTGAGCAGGTGATGATGTCCTTGACAAGATTAATGAAACATTGGCAGGGATATGAGAAGATTTTAAAATAATGTTGGTGCCTATCAAGGACCAGCCTCTATTGTGTCATCAAAATGGAGGGAGGTACAAAAGGATTAAGAAAAGGAGACCCATTGAATGAATATGATTAAAATTAGGTTATGGTAGCTGGAAAGAATTAAAGATGAAGGTGCATTCTAGAAAGTGGCCATTTGCAGTCTGGGAAAGAATTTTAGGGGTAAATGCAGGATTACTTCATGTATCAAATGTCATAGATGGTGTCATAGTTGCTCAAGATGGCAAAGTTTAAATGGAGCAAGGAGTTTTCCTTGTTTGTAATGGCTTAGCAGTCCTTGTGAAGAAAAAGAAAACCTAATAAAGGCAGAACATTTCTGATACCTTGCAGACATTAGACTGTGAGTATGGAATTGAGAAGGCTGAAAAAAAACCTTAGAAACAGCCTAGGTAAAGCAGCAAAAGATTGCTAAACTTAATGCAAATAAGACGTTGCTTTAGGAAGCAGCTAACTTTGTACAAGGTGACATGGATGTTTTAAAAGAAAATGAAAGAGGCCCTTAGAAAATTATATGGGGAAGTAGTTGAGAAAGCTGGTGTTCACAGGTAGAAAAGCATTTTGATATAGTAAATGAGAAATAAAGAGGAACAACAAGTTGAAGTTGTGTACATATATTGTACACTGCAAGTAGAATGATGTCAGTTGGTAGGAAGCTCAGATCTGTAGAAAGGGTATAGATGAGATCTAAGCCCAGATAAGAATTTAGGAAGAAAACACAAGATAGAGAAGTGGAAAAAATCCTTGAAATGAGTATTCTGGGTTACAAGTGTGTAACGGCTCATCCAATTTGGGTCTTTGAGAATTGAGAAGTCTATTGGACGAAGGCCTGTGGAAGCGTAATAGCTCACCCCTGGTATATATCGACATCTGTTGAGATGATCGAACTGGAGGTAGTAACTCCAGCATTCTACATAGCTTTTTTCTCTGGTATATATAGCAATCTTATACCTAGAAATGTGCTAATTGGAACCAATTTCACTGGGTGACACAGGTCTTCCCCCAGAAATAGATTTTTCCTTTGTCAAAATCCCTTTTACCATAATAAGAAAACCTGACAATCCAGTAAGGATGAGAATACTAGTCAATCTGATACTCTCTGTGTGTAGGTTTTTTGTGCAGTTTTGACTACATACCTCTCGTAGGTTAAGAAAAAGAATGTTATAATATGATTATGTATAAACTGGACATTTAATTTCCAGGGTATTCAAACAGTAATGGTCTCAAAATTAAAATTATTAAGTTTGCTGTACAAGCATGATGACACTTGTTATTCAGATCAAGAAATGTGTTTGTTTATTTTTCAAAGCTTCTTCCCATGAAAACAGTTGCATCGTGGTCAACATTTTCTGCCATAATAAGACAACCAACAGTGCCTAATCTGGTAGGGATTTTAGTGATTTCTATGAGTTTATGTATAGGTATGTTGTTCTACCATAAATACAGTACTGACATTTTAACAATTGTAGCTGAATCAATAAGTTGTGATTTGTTTCGAAGATGCTGTTTTGAGTTGCTTTCTTGGTGTGAAGCTGTAAGTAGCTGCAAGCATTTGGTTACTGAAATCTTGGATTGTCAGGAAAAATACATGCAAAGATAGTGTCAGGAATACTCATAGCATTTTTTCTTTTTGTCAGTACAGTCCTATGAAATTCTGTCATTCATTCCAACACAATCATCACCCTATTTGGTAGAACTTAGAAGAGGCTCTATAGACTGCCTAAACCTAATGTTTTTTGTCTGAGAAACAGCTTGTCTACTTTTGCTGTGGCTACCTCAAAAACATCAGTACAATATTAAGTTTGCCCAGGTCTGTTGCCAGTGACACCTTTTATGATTTTCCATGAAGTGCACTGATAGGCTTATATTATTCTTGCAGGATCAATAATAAATTGTTGCTTGTTGATCTCATCCATAGTTAACATTCTTTGTCCCTTTCCTAGCTTGGCAGTTTTCATAATAAAGCAGTCTTTGTATCTAATTGATAACAAGAACAAGTGAATTCTTTATAAAACTTTATTGGAATTCCACCACATTTTGAATTAAGTTGTACCATTGTATTTATTTGGGACTGGTGTATAATTTACAGTAATATGCAAAATATAAAATCCTAATTTAGTCTTTTATTTTACAATAATACTATATTTGTTGTGTCACAAAGAAATGCATTTATACTAGCTGTGCTTAGTTTGCCTACACTCACCTTGTTATGTATCATATATGTATATGGTAACGCTTAATCAGTTTTGAATGATGCATGCTCTCAAATAACTTCTTGTCATAGTTAGGGCATATGTCAAATGATCATTAGTATGCAATGAAAAATTTTCAAATATTTGGCAAGTTTCACTAGAGGCACTTGTTTAGTTCTCATACCATGTTTCTCTAGCAGTTGTGTGAGTGTGTGTGTGTGTGTGCGTGTGTGTGTTGAATGTTCCTTAGCTTTTTTTTTGTATGGGGTATAACTTATTTGAGGATAACTTGATTTTTAAGATTTAATAAAAGTACAGTACCTGCACCAAACCTTAATTTCCATATCATTTTGGGTAGACGATATACAGTAGACAACAACTACTAGAGTCTTTCTGAATGCTTTGAAGGTTAATTGGTGTATAATGAGTGACAGCCTATAATAGGTCTCTCAGTTTCAGTCAAACAGAATATGTAGTTCAGTGAGGTTAATTGCCACTAAGTTGGGAAGCTTTTCAAGACATTTGTAGTCATTGGCTTGGTAAGATATATTCTACAGCTTGCCAGTTCATGTCATGTTTTGTTGTATGCATTGTAGACGTAGATTTCAAAGGTTGCTTTTGATTTGATATGTACTTTTTTAATACTGTCTTTACAAATTCTCTGTTAGGTTCTGTTCACAGGAAGGAGTAGTTGTGCTGTACTTTGTTCGACACAGGTTTTTGGAGCTTCATAAGTTAATGGGAGGATTACTTTTGAGTATGATGAGTTGCTTTTTTTGTAATTTTGCTAAGACCAAGAGTTTTTTCTTCACCCCCTCCCCCCTCCTCTTTGGGCCCAGAATCACTTTTCAGTTATCTAGGCAGTTTGTTTACTAACAAGAATGTTTTATTTTAATAAGCTAGTACTTGTAGTGAACTCTTGATTTCCCTATAATAAGTAATATTTTTTTTTTAGTTTCTTGTATTTACTGTAATTTATGTCTTCATTACCACTGATTTTAGATTCTATACTTTGCCCCTTTCCTTTCCTCTTAAACAGCCGAGGAGGAAGTAGACGGCGCAGATACGAAGGTGAAGATTTTGGGCCAAGAGTAAAGCGGTTGAGAGGACCACAGAATGTAAGAGGAAGAACGGAGAAGCCAAGTAAGTTTATCAGTGAGTGTCCAACCCTTTTTATTTGTTCCTTGTTTTAAATTTGTGTTAAGAAACTGAGGGATACAGAAATAAAGCTGTAATATGTGTCGACATATGTACATACAGTAAACATTAACTTTTCATGTACTGTACAGTACTAACAGTTCAAAGTACTGCAGTATACCGTTTCCTAGTTCATACTTGTTTTGTCATACATTTTACTCTTGTTTGTTTCTGTACCCCTTAAGATAACCATTTTCTTACACCCAAGCATTTATTAATTCTAATTTTATCTCGCATTTGATCCTAAAATATCAGAGAAAGCATGAAACTTTCAAAGGAATATATTTAGAAAATTTTGTTTTGATATGAAAGTGATTTGTTCATATATGGAACCAACCTTCCAGTCTTTACGAATGGGGAAAATCTCTCCGGTGTAGCTGGATCTGGTTAAAAAAAAAGGGATTTTGTCATTGTATCCATCCATAAGCATTGATTTTGATTGTGGTTTTATAAGTTTTAACTCTTGTATTCCATGTTACAATATGAATTCGTTTGTACAGCCTCTTAAAATCCCTGCCAAAATGTTGGTCATGTAATTTTTGCTTCTAATGAAGATAATTCATTATGAGTATCTGTCTGTACCTTGTACTGCCTAAGTCTCATTTTTTAATAGTTTTAATTTTGTTTTGATATTTCCTCATGTTTTATCATGAGTATATAGGTAATGATACTAAACTTTATCATTTGATAAGAGTTTGTACATGAAATTACATTTTTCCAGCCACATACACACGTGAAAGGGCAAGGGAAAGATCACCACAGTACCGAACTGTACAGCGTCGGGAAAGTTCATACAATGGTAACAGTAGTCATAAGATGGTGAGTATTGAAGCAGAGTGAGTTCTCACACCATACATTTAAAGTTAAATTAGGAATGACTAATAAAGTTGAGAGGGTCTGTGCTTCTTGCAACTTTGCTTGTATTGGTGGAAACCATTTTGTTTCTTTATAATTTACTTAGCTCTTATTTATGCTATTATGCTATACAGTACTGTATTACTGTTTATGGTGAGGTGTAAGTCAGGATTACTGTAAGGTTATTGATAAATAAAGCAGTTGCAGCACAGGACTGAACTGAATACAGTACTGTATTCAGTTCAGATGAGTATACCTCACTTGAAATATTATACTTCAGCTACAATATTTTGCAAAAGCATAGTTATTGGCACTAGTATTTGCTGTAGTAACCTTTTTCTCATTCATTCTACATTTTCTGTGGAATGTGTCTTTACTCTGCACTGATTTTATATAGTCTGGGCAGGCAGATGGTGTATTGGCTACCTCATTACATACGATGATTATAATCTTACTCTTTCATTGCTGAATTTTATAATGTGTATTATTTATTCATGGGTTGGATAAATAGTACTGATTTTGAACAGAGTAATTTATAAGAATTTATGCCTATCAAAGCAAGTTTTATTGTTTGTGATTTGCTTTTCTTTTCAGACATATCAAGATTTCATGAGAGAAATGCGAGAATTTCACACACGAGCTCCCAGTAATCTACCTCCTATGGCGTTTCCGCCTCCGGTAAGAAAGAAAAAGAATATGCATAAGTATCATATGTATGGATATATTTATATATTCCTTATTATGTTAGCATCAGTGAGTTCATGTTTAATTAGAGTGGCATTTTCAAGTTTATGAGGTTTCACATATTTATATTAAATAAAGAACAATAAAACTTAGCTGTGGTTTTTTGGGTAAGATAATAAATTTTCATTCTTTGAAACTTGGGAGATGCTTTCGGGTGTGAGCCTGTGATAATTTATATTGTAAATTAGGCCCATTTCTGTCTTGATTTAATTTGAATAATCTTTACAGCCTCCATTTGATCCGATTGGTCCACCAAGATATTATGATGGACCTCCATTACCTGAATATCCATCATCTTCTCGATCACGTTCTGAAAAAAGACCATCTGCTGATGTAAGTAAATGTTTTTTTTATAGCAAAAAGATAACACCTAGATACTAGTCCTGTACAGTACTGTACTCCTGTTGCTTCTTTTGCGTTTATTAAAAAAGCTGACAGATGAGGAAGCTGTTTTATATCCTATTTATTCTTTTTACAGCCTTACGATCGCAGTGTGGACGAATTTCTTCAAAGAACTCGCGATCGAAGAGAAAGAAGTCGTGAACGTCGCTATCGTGAGCGGAGATAAGTTATCGGTTCTATTACTGAAATGTATTATTTTGCTTTAAGTGCAAAGAATTATTATTATTCTTAGGGTTCCTTAGGATACAGATAAGGAAGTGAACTGTAAACTACTTTTTGAAAAATGGGAGGTCTGTATTTTGGAATAGCTACCTCATTTATTGTTACAATAGCCTTTGTCATTTTCTGTCTTTTTTTTTTTGTCAAGCAATAAACAACTGTCTCCAATCTGGAATAAAGCAATTATGAACATTAAATTAAATTTTCTATTGGACATTTCCAGTAATATGTGTGTGTGTGCGTGTGTGTGTAGCAAGGCTACAAATAAAATTTATTTGGAATAAGTGTCTGTGTTTTGAATTTAGAGCCCTTTTTATTATACTTGGCAGACATTGTCCTCTCATCTGGCTGCCCTTGTAGGTGGGGAAGGTGAGAACCTCCACCATCTTGGCCTCCAACAGTACCTCCTGGGAGGTAGGCCTAGTGGGAAGGGAGGGTGTGTAGAGTTAAAAAAAAAATGTTAGTTATTTGCTCACAAACCCAGAATATTAAAAGAGGCTGTCAAATGAAGTATATCAGTCTACCATGAATTGGACTTTGGTACAGCTTACAGTCAGGAAGCAAATGCTAGTCATAGGATAATTAACAGAGTGGAACTGAAGGTGTCCTATGAGAAAGACTCACTGACAACCTTCAGCTGCCCCAACCAGATAGTCCCTTTGCAATAAGGAACTGTATTTCCCCTGTAGGACCAAAGAAATCAAGCCCATAAATTAAAGCTATGTTTGCCACTTCATGACAATCTTAAAGAAGTGACCACAATCCTAACAAAACAACAGAGCCATACAAAAACATATTTCAGATCATAAGCATCTGACCATGAATGACCTCTTTTGGGGAGCAACATAATTGTTGAGGTGGTGAGTGTTTCCCTGCAAAAACCAACATAAAATGTATAGGTCCCCTCTTTATATTCTCCCCTCCAGCAAAAGGTGTAGATCTACTATAAAGAATAATAGTACCAATAATGACTTTCATGTCAGAATGAGGGCCCTAGGACTTTGCACTACAAACACCCTACACAATCAGAAACAAGAAGCAATTGAATTTTCACATTCTCAGCACTACATAATACTGCATGATTGGTTAATGATACAACAGTGTACCTTAATGTGCATAGAAAATGGAATTCATAGAAAATGTAGGTAAAGGGGGCTTCCTGCAAATGCGAAGTGAGGTACCATCACAGACTCATGCTACTATTCAAAATTAATGGTAATCTGATCATTGTTTTAATTTTCCTGTTACACAGTATTCATTATATATATACACACAGTAAGGAAAGCGTAAGAGAGGAAACGATATAATGACACCAAAAAGACTGTGATTAGCAGAGCATGACTGAACCCACTAAAAAAATAGGAAAAGATAAAAGGAGCAAGAATTTAAATACTGTGAAGGGGAAAATTAAGATTGTAACAAAGAATGAAGAATCCAAATGCTGTAAAGAAATAAGTGAAAATCTGTAACAATGAAGAATCTAAACCTTGTGAAGAAGTAAATTAAAATCTATAACAAAGGCTGAAGAATGCAAACACTGTAAAGAAGTAAATTAAATTCTTTACATTTTCTACTTTGTCCCACACTACAATGCAAAGAACAGATTTTGTTTTGTGCATCTGGCAAATGAGAAAGATGGAAATTAACTAATATTTACTATATTACAGTACTTTTCACAGATCTTTCTAGAAAAGAAACTAAAGTTAAAAAGGAATTTATCAAAAGTGTACAATACCACTAACACAATAAAGGTAAACGAACTCAATCGATGGTAAACCAAAACGAAGGAGGGAGCCGTTGCATAGGGAACGTCCTGCTACTACTACTACTACTTTGAGACTGACACTTCACAGTATTGTATCCCCGCCTTGTACTGTAGTTAAAGTAATCTTGTCATCCATGAAGTTAATCGGCTAAAGTAAATAAGGAAACGGCCAACAGTAACCTTTTGCACCGTTTGGATGGCAGATACACACAAGGGTGAAGCAAGTAAGTCTTAAGATAAACAATTGTTTTGAAGACATAGTCTTTTGTAGTGTCGGTTACGTGTGTTATTTTACTTTAAACCATTATGCTATTAGATTTAAGACTTGAAATATATTTTTCCTGTATATGAATGTGTTTTCAATGTCCCTGACATTTGTTTTGTTAGAAAATGAGTACTTTGGGAGATAGTGGAACCCACCCTTAGGGTAACCTATATCCTATCTTATTTTTCGGCGGACCACAATGGGAAATGGGGACGTATGAGTTTTGGGGGTGGGGAAATGAGTGAATTACAAGAAATTTAATCCCATTGATATTTCTCATTAGAATATGGTAAATTTATTAAATATTTTCAAACTTATAGTATTCAATAGGCTAAGGATCTCATAGGCTACCCTAGTTTAGGTTAGGTGTGTATGGCTAGGCCATTTGCTGATGAAACGAACATCAGATTCATTCAAAGCACACATTAGAACAGAAATATTATATTTTCAGGTCCAAAATACTGTAAAACTGAAGAGTACTACTGCACCCCTGTAGTTTCAGTAATTACCATGGCTACTGTGTCTGGTGCCAGCACCTGGGGATGAAGGTAGAAGCATAAATGAAAGACAGTAAATATCATAAACATAAACAGAAGACATAAGGATAATCAAGAGCATAAACAAATGGAGGTAAATATTCCAGTTGGTGACTGGCGGGAATCAGGCTGCGGTGGTATTCTTCGGTTTTACCCGAAGCACACATTAGAATAGTTAAAAAATTATATTTTCACATGTAAAATACAATAATGGTTTAAAGTAAAATTTTACCAATGCTGTGTAGGCTACTCTATACTAGCCTTGGATAGTCGATAGTCTTAAAAACATGTTTGGGACAAAACATGATGAAGCCCATATGACAAATACTGGAACTTAGGACAGTTTGTGTTTTAATTCACAGTAATTGGTTGATCAGCTGCTCATTATTCACTATGAGGTATCAGTTTTGAATATTGACATTTTATGTTTTATGAATTAGTTTTGGGTAGTTAAAAAGGCCGATGGTAAACTGTATGCTAGCATAGTGCTGCCTGTCAAAGAATACAGAAATTACATACTGATGACTGAAGCCTAGTTGGGAATTATGAATTTCTGATAATATCTGATATATATCTAATATAAAATCTTGTTCTGTGATGCTTATGATGCTTGATATTGGTAGAATATTGGTTATCCACCAGTTTTTTTTCTCACTCAAAATATGCATAAAAAACAGTTGGCTAGTTTTTGTGTGAAGAATACTCTGCTCCAGGAAATCTAGTTAAATCAAATTAAAATAGGAAGTGTGGATGTACTGAAAGTATTAGCACAGTATTCGTGCTTTTATTTTCTCAGCCAACCGAGAGGACGAGGAAACGGGATTTCTTTCTGGCTCTGGAACTCAGGAGCCTATGGCTGGGTTTTTTTCTCGATTAAGATTTCGTCATCGATCAGGCAGAAGAGGAAAATTTTACAGGTTTGTGAGTTCCCAGCACCATTTTACAGTATGTTGCAAGATCGTTTTTTTTTAGCCACAGTACCTTGAATATTTTTATAAAGTACACCAATTGTAATACTAATCATCCCTCTTTGTGTAATGTATCAAAGTCACTGCACTCATATGAGGGTTAAAGTTTGTTGCAGATCAGGATGCGCAATTTTCTCTGTATAAGAACACTTATTGCTTTGGAGTACTGCAATAACAGTGATTTCTAGTGCCGTTGATATAAAGTAAGCATTAGTAACAGTAGTAGGTAATTACCCTCACTATCTTGACACAATTCCACCAACATTAAATTTGCATCTAGTTCATTCACAGATTTCAGTTTCCTATAGCTTTACATATTAAACATGAACACTAGTGACTCAAGACCTTAGAATACAGTATATTTTATTTCCAATTATGGTACTGTATACTGTACTGTTGTTGAAAGTATTCTTTTAATTCACAATTTTATTCTTAAGAAAACTTATGCTATTGCTTGTATCATTCTATTTTCAGATGGCTGAGGGTAGCAGTAATTGGAACATTAGTTCTGTTATTTGTGTTATTTGTCATAATTCCAGTTGTGTATCGATATTCTCCTGGAATACAAAGATATTTTATATTCCTTAATAGTGGTAAGTTTATCATCTTCCTACTTCTGATGCTTTGTGTAGTGGAATTTGTTTGTGAATCTATGTACTTAATTTGCAAATTGTTTATAAAATTTATAGAATAATATAAACTGAAAAATTAAAAAATTCTTGATTGTGTCCACAAAAAGTCACAAGTGATAGTTTTTGTAGTAATTGTCATAAAATAAACAAGGAAAAAATAAATTTATTTTACTAAATTTGGAAAAGGACTGAGAAAAGTATAGAATTAAAACTAAGTACTGCCACAGTGTACATGTTTTGTTTTTGGAATTTTATTAAAGTACTGTACATTTTAAGTTATAATTTTTATTATGGTGGTGAAATATCCTTATTTATTTGTTATAAACAAATACCTACCTAATTTGCCAGCATATACGATTACCCCCAAGTTCTTGTATCCCACCTGTTCTACATATGCTTGTTATAGCCCAACATTAAAATATTTTAAGTTATTGACAATGTTATTAATTCAGGAAATATGAGAGATTTATTAATTATAAATTGGTGTCTCAAATTTCAGTTCAAGATGATGTAGACTTTAGTGAACCAGAGGACGTTGGGCTGCCTGGCACACGAAACTTTTATGTAGAAACTGAGGAAAATATTTCCGTGGGTGTATGGTAAGCTACTGATACCTTTTCAGAATACAGTATGTAGTGAAGGCCCGAGATATTTTTCTGCCTATTTATCCACTTGTATATACAGTACATTAATTTTTTTGCAGCATTTCATAAGGCATAATCTGTACAAGTTATATGTTTTATCCTGATTTGTGCATATTAAACGTTTTTTTTGTTTACTGACAGCATTAGACAAAAAATATTTCAAACTGATTACAGTTCATGATGAATGACTGTACTATAGTTCATGAATTGGGTGTTACAGGAAACAGATAACTGCATATCAAGAAAAGCACTATTCTTTTATAAACTCTAACCTTCTTAACTGTGATATAGGAGCTTCATTTTCATTTTTGGTCTTTCTTTATTTCTAAGTTTTGAAGAACTGTCCTTTAAAATAGCATCAGAAATTGTGGCTGAATCAAATTTTTTTTAATTAACTATAGATCTAGAGTTATTATTGTAATTTATCATTACCAGTGTTTTTCAGTGTTGCCAAAAGAATTCATCTAATGTTTTGGGAATACCCTCATATTCTTGAGCTGTATATTTTTCACATCATTAGACATATTCTTTCTTGTAAACAGTAGTGCCACTCAAATTATGTAGATGCTATCCCTTGTGAACTTATTAGTACCATTGGTGGAGAGTGAATTTCATAAAGAGTTTGTGTTATCTTTTTTAATGTTGTCTAGGTCCCTATTCAGAGAGTATTGGGAACACTTTGGACAGGTTCGTCAAAAACAACAACCCCGACTAAGGATTTAGCTTAAAAGGATAATGACTGAAGTACTCCCTGGACCTCATGATATAACCCCAACACTGGAGTCTACTTCAAGTATAAAAAATGACAACATGCTTAAGAGTACAGAGTTAAAGGAAAGGGCTCATTGTTAGCAACAAGGACCTTATATCTTCCTCCTAAGCCAGTTCAGTCAGGATCAGGACAAAGGATGAACATTTTTGACGGAGAAGAATGTTAAAAAAAAAGATTAAAGTAATGGATTCTACAAGCCAGCTTCTTATGATTAATGTTGAAATTAGTTAATGCCAATATTGAAGACAGTGGCATCTTTGAAATCCATAGATAAGTATTTCATTCTTTAGGCAACGAACCAGGTAATGGAATCCTTTTAATAGAGGCACAGATACCATCCAGGAGCAGTAGATTGAAAGGTCTGGAGGAAATCAGTGGTAATAAGTGAGCTGCACCCACAAAACTGTATCACAGCAGCTGTCATTTTCTGTGATGAATAAATAAATTTTTCTGAAGAAAAATAGGTAAAGGAATCTAAAAGCCAAAATGATATTGAGGGGAAGAGAAAAATTTAAAGAGTACAGTAATTGGTATGCTATGCCCTTGTCAGCAATGATACTAATTTTTGATTTGCACGAAACCAAAATAGGGCCATACATTCCATCATCTCGGTGATGCTTTCCTTATCAGGAATATAACTAAAATACATCTTGTCAAAGAAAAGTAAAAGGTGAGCGAGAAGTGTGCATTTACTGTGGGAAGGATTTTCATGGTGTGCACAATAATAATAATCCAAACTGTGTTGACTGATGCCTACAGGAAAATCCAGGGAGCATGTGAAGTAGGTGTACTTCTGTCTGACAAACAAAAGGCTGGTGAGTCTGGGAACCATGCTGACAGTGAATAAGGTATTTTATATGATTGTGTTAGTGTGAATAAACTTTTGTACTATTAAAAACAGTTTTGAAATGTCATCTTTGGTACCCTTGTTATTGTTAACTTTTAATTGCAGGCATATTTTGCCAGAGTCTTTGGTTCACTCTGTTCCTGATGTTTCATCAGAGAAGAAAGCAAAATGGTTTGAAGACACACTTAGACATGATCAACCTGTGATATTTTATATGCACGGAAATAAAGGTTCAAGAGGACAAGAGCGACGAGTCAAGCTCTATAATGTGTTGAGAAAAATGGGATATCACATTATTACTTTTGACTATCGTGGTAAGTAAGACTAGTAGTTTGAGTGATAATTTGTGCAAAGTTGGAGGCTATTTTGGGAATTAGCTCTTGTATTGTTATTTTTTCTTGTTCTAGTCAGGGGGTTCAGTCAAACCAGCAATCTCTCAATCATTTGTACTTCTACCCACACTATGACCTTTATTTTGTTTTTCTC
Source organism: Macrobrachium rosenbergii (assembly GCF_040412425.1). Classification (NCBI taxonomy): domain Eukaryota; kingdom Metazoa; phylum Arthropoda; class Malacostraca; order Decapoda; family Palaemonidae; genus Macrobrachium; species Macrobrachium rosenbergii. The sequence goes on from NC_089771.1 coordinate 26,572,272, forward strand.
AGTGCAACCGTAGATATGTGCTGAATTGCACTGAATGGCATAGGTGCAAATAAAATTTATAGGTGCAAATGGATATACCCTTCCTACCTGTGTGAATGCTGACATGGATCACTTGCAGTCCCTGAGGAGGTGTAATGCCTGCTTAATACCACTAGCCTTTTCACAATGCCTTTTTCTTGCAATTTGGGTGTATTCACACCCTCTTGGATGCATTAGTGGAAATTGTAGAGGGGTTACTGATTGAAAAACTACAATAATGCAGTTAGACTATATAAGATTGTCTAGAAACTTTCAGATCATGAATGGGGGCCACTTTTTTGTCTGATGGGTTGTTGTGACATGATATTTTTATTGATCTAATTAGAATTGTAATTTGTGTAACCAGACTGATTCCATGAAATTTTCAGATAAAGATTTTTGTTTTCAACAGTTTACATTGAAAAATACCCAGTTCTTATTAGTATTCACAAGGTCTCTTAAATGTAACTAATAGGATCAGTGTAGCATTTTACACAATTTTCTGTCTTACAGGATATGCTGATTCATCATCAGTTATTCCAACCGAAACTGGTTTGGTGACAGATGCCAAAGTAATTTTCCAGTATTTACTGAACTACACGAAGGCTAGTTTAATATTTGTATGGGGACACTCTCTTGGTACAGGGTAAGTTTTTCTGCGCATGGTATTTGAAAAAGTATAGTTTTAGAGCAGGCATATAACTATTGAAAATACAGATAGGTATACTGTATTAATTCTGATACACTGTTCCATGTATATTTTTATCAAGTTCACTCATATTCTTTCAGAGTAGCATGCCATTCAGTATCTGAGTTGTGTCAGGAACAAAAATGTCCAGGTGGTGTAATCTTGGAAGCACCATTCAACAGTATTCCAGAAGAAGTTCGTCGTCATCCCATGGCAATGGTAATATATTTTTTGAGGATCGACATACATTGCATCGCGAAAAGGCTTGGCAATTACATTAGTTATCTTTCTTAAACCCAATGCACTTGTTTGAGGGGTTACTGACTATATTAGAAAATATTTGTATAAAAAACATCACAGTACAGTAGTGTTAAATGTGTAGCTTGTGTAAAATTGAAGTATCCTTTCCTTTATTTTTGTGTGAAATCTTGGGTATTGAGTATTTTCCTTCTTTGTTGTTACATGTGATATATTTGATACTAAAGAGTTTTTATATATACTTATATGTGAGGATTCTTTCTTTTAAAAGAACGCTAAACTTATGGTTTTGCTTTTGTCATATTGATGGGGAAGGGTCATTTTTTTGTATTGAGATTACCACAAATTACTACCGGGTCATTTAGGACAGATCCTTTATCAGTTATTTTTTATAAGCAGAATTAATCACTGTTTGGTAAAGAAAACTACACCTACCCTTGACCTTACAGTTTTTCCAAATCTTCTATCTCCCTCTGATAAAAGATTAAACAAAAATACTTCTGCCTTTAACTGTAAAGTTCCATTTATCTGGTGTTGACTTTTGTTAAATAAAATGTACAACAGTCTGGTAGATTATTCAACAATTAAACACTCTTAACTCACCAGCTCTGATTTTTGCTACACTGCTTACCAGCTTCTGCCGTTCATTTGTACCTGTATGAAGGCAGGTGCCTTTCGGAAAGGAACATATAAATTAAAGTGTTAGAGAGATTGCAGTAGTGTTATGAAGAGCTTTTTCGTCATTACCTTCAATGCCATGCAGTGCAGAGAGTTTTGTTAAATTTCACAAATTATATCTCTCCTGTGCCAGCACTTCCACAAATCTCTGTCCATCTCCAGTCTCCCATCTCATAGTTCTCATTCAAATAGGTCTGGGTCTTCCAACTACTTCTGGTGGCCAGGGAAGGCCAGCTGACACTGTCACATACTATTCTTCCCAGGGTGGTGCGAAGGATGTGTCAAAATGTTCTCCATCTCCCCTTTCATCATTATGTCACCTAGATATGAGGCTTCTGTAATTTCATCTTAGGTATCATTTACTCTCTGCCATCTGACTTCTAATATTCTTCATAAAGCTGCTTTTTCAAACTGACAAAATTTTTAGATGTAGTTACATTGTCATACCATGATTTATGTCCATACAACAATACCAGATTGTAATAGGCTAATGTATAATCTAACTTTTGTATGAAATTTCCATCTTATGATTTCCAAAACTTATCTAGCCTGCTGTTCTGATTTGCTTTTTTTAGTATTTTCTTTAAATTCCAAATCAAGAGAATCTGTATTGGGTAACATTGTTTGTTTTTAAATATTTTGGAACTTAACCTCATTAATCCTCTCTCCATCTTGTGTTCTTTCACCCCCTTGTGCATACTCTTTATTTCTGTCTGTCTAGTGCCATCTCTCTAGATTTCTGATGCCTTTTATTAAGCAAGCTTTGTAACTCATGTGGTATTTTGCAAATTAAAACTGTATCATTTGTGCATTCTAAGGCTGTCAAGATTCCTTTATTTTACCATAAGCTTCAACTGTTTTTGTTATAAATTACTCCTGCCTGCTAATTGTATAAAGTTAACTGAACTGAAGAGCATGAATAGTGACGCAGTTGAATGTTGGATGGGCCTGCTCTACTCCTGCTAGCGTAGCTTATCATAGGCTACACTAGTCATGGAATTTTACATAGATTTTGAGCAAATTTTTTATATTTTGAGAAATGATAATTAGCATGAATAATAATATTTACAAATGATATCTAGCATGAATAATATATTCAGAAATGATAATTGGCAAGATTAAAATTGACAGAAGATACACATTTACTATTAGGATGAAAAGTGAAACAAGCACTGTACTTCATATTTTATTCCTTCCCATGGGGTTCTAGGCTACTCTGGGGTTTCCAGATTTTCCACTTGCCTGTCACCTTTTAGTATTAGTTCTCATCAAATTTGCTTCAACAGTATGGTAGGTTATATACATAAGGATATGAATAGGGATTGTGGCTAATGGAACACTGTAGTAATTGTCAAAATATATTTTGACAAATATATTTTATCTGATATATTTGGGAAATTCAATAACTTTACTTGTCTAATTTTTTTCTAATGTAGGTGCTGTTTTCTTTTGCAGCTCTTTCGAGGCTTACCATATTTTGATTGGGCATTTGTGGAACCACTTAAGGATATCGATGTCCAGTTCCAGAGTGATGTGCATATAACTAAAATTACAGCTCCACTTATCATTCTTCACGCACATGACGACCTAGTTATTCCATTTGATCTTGGTAAAAAGGTAAGAAAATTGTAACTTATTGCATATGCCCTAATATTTCATGGTTCAGTGCAGTTGAATATGACAAATATTATTTGAATTTTAGGTTTTAGAGAAACATGTTGCTCTCATATTTACTCCATTGACTTGCAAAATTGCATTTCATCTTTCTTTTTTATATTCGTTTTGCTTTATTGTCATGCCTGTATCATGTTAGTTTAAAAAGTTATTGCGTAGATTATTCATTTAAGTGCGAGTTGTTAAGCTTTTTCCCTTGAGTAAAACCTGTTTTGTTCAATAACAAAGCCTTAACCTGTGGTGCCACTTTGTTTCTGAGGAAATGTTTCCCTGACACCTTACCTGAAGGAAGAAGAATGAGTCTATGACAAGTGGGTAGTGCATCCGTGCCATAAGGTCTGTTCAGTTTAATGTCAATTGCAATTCATTCTTTTTTTATTGTATGTGTGCAGATTACGTTCCTCAGACTGTTCAAAGATTTGATAAGGAATGTCTTACCTGTTTATTTATATTCTGGAGGATATAATTTTTTTCATTCTTATAATCAGCTTTCTTCATCTTGTGGTATTTCGATCTAATATCTCACTATTTCTCATGATCGTATGGTGAAAGTTATATACATAAATCATAAAATGGTAAAGGAATTTTATAAAACCCTTATTGCTAAGGAGATATTTTCTTAACTGTTATCACAGTTCACTGACTGGAGGTAATTATATTTAAAAAAATTCATTCTGGAAAGTGGCATTTTTACTTTCCATTCTCTAAACCTACCCTTCCAATCAGGTGAGGATCTGTAACAAAGTCTCAGTTATATATATATTAATTGAAAAGACTACTGTATACCACAGATTTTACTATATTGTTAAATTCAATCCCATTCATGAAATATGCTGTGAACACATTTAGTGTTTATGTCTTTTAGTTACACGAAGCTGGCCAGAATGGAAGATCTCCTGAACATCCCATTAGTTTCATAGAGTTTGAAGCAGAGTTGGGGTATGGTCACAACCATATTGCAAAAGCTCCAGAACTGACATCAATTATAAGGTAAGCAAATTCTGACAAGTTGTAATTTTATTTAATATTTCATCTGGACAATACCATTTGATAATTTTAATAATCATAGAAAAGGTTCTTGATTGGTCAAGCTGAGTGCAGCAGTTAACAGGTAACTAGAGAATTCTGGCTAATGTAAACTTGATTTTGTAGAGTTTTGTAAAATATCCTAGAGTAAAATAAACATGCCCAGATTGTAAAGATTCTCTTGGACACTTTTTTGCTTATAGGATTGGGTCTGTGTACTGCTTCGCCCTTACTGTGTTCCTTGCATGGCACACTGAAATGGTTCTTTCTGTTCACCTTCTTCTGGCCCCAGCTGCATAGCATTCTGCCTTGCACTTCTCATCCACAGTATTTCCATTGGTTTCTTCTCACATAGCAGTCTAATTAATTTAACTTTTCCTGGTTCCATTCTCAGTTCTCATTTTATTAAAAACAAATTCTTTGTTGTACCATATGAGTCTTATCAGTATGACCTAATGGTCTCATTTAACTACTTTTTAGTAATAATAATGGTACTAAAATGTCATGAGACATTCTAACAAAGGTAGAGGAGTGTTTACAAGTGGATGAGGAAATTACTGATCCCTTCCTCTTGTAGGAGGAAGAAGAAGGGGAAGTCTAAGGTCTCTTGCTATAAGTCCCAACAAACTTCATGTAAGTGCTATCCCTTCTTGAAGGAAAGCAGGGGTTTTTTCAGTCACCTACAGGTGATCATTCAGCCTCTGGTAAGGAGGGTACTCGCCACCCTGCACCAGCATACTGTCCTTAGACAAGAGGACTGCTCCCGACCCTTCCAGGTATTGTCCGTAGGGATCACCTGTTGATGAAACAGCTATTTTCACTTGCTCTGTGCAAGCTAAGTCTTGGGACCAAGTGAACTTGGTTGCTTGGGTCACCCCCTCCCCTCATACCTTTAAATATATTTAAGAGTGTGTGCAACTGTTCATTTGGTGTGTGTGTGTGATGTCTCCGGACTATAAGTGCACAGGTAACAGGTTAGGCTCTTCCCCTTGTGCCTCATTTAGGGCATACTTGGGTAAGCCAGCACTGCCAGCTTGCTCAAGGCATGTGCAATCTCTGGAGCATGCAGGTATCAAGCACTGTCATTCTAGGAATAGATTTCCCACGAGGTCTTCCTCTTTTAGTGCTCATGGTTTGTTGTGTGCTCAGGAGTGAGTGGGCCAAGCAGTGCATGTGCTTGTTTCCATGCACCTTCCACTAGCTAGGCCATTACCAAGTAGAGAGGGTGCTAGGGCAATAGATTCCAGATCCAAACACCATTTGGAAGGTGTGAATGTTGGGTTTCATGGTGGAAATCATGGTATGAGTTCCAACCAAACACCAAAAGATCACGAATGAGCTAGGGAACAGAAGCAGAAGATACAGCTCGTGCTCTTGGGAGATATTATGGGTCTGGACAGCTCAGTTCCTCCAGAACCCCATCTAGCACTGTCAAGAGATTATTTCGCTCATTCATGACCTAAGAAATAATGTGAAGGTGTCAAAGGAGAGGAGAACGGAGTCCTGGGACTGGTAATCCACTGTGCAGTGTCCAGACCTATTGCAGGAGCAAAGACATCAGCAGCCAAGCCCTTAGGTGTGGCTAAGTCTACAATGTCTAGGGCTGTTAAGACACCTTCTAAAGTAGCCCAATCTTCTTCTCAAAAGGAAGGTGAGTCTTCTGAACCATGATGTCCTCCTCCCCCAGCCACAGTCAGGAAGGAAGGAAAGAGAGAAAGGAGAAACAACCAGCTTGGCTTTGGCAGGTGCTCCTTGGTTATCTGTCATCCTTGGAACACATGCTACATGGTTATCTGTCATCCTTGGAACACATGCTACATGAGTGGAACCACCTAAGGTTGCTTCATTGGCAGCTGAAGGAACACAGGTCAGCTAACTAAATCTAATCCTTTGGGCCAGCCCTAGGAGAGCTGTTAATCAGCTCAGTGGTCTGGTTAAACTAAGGTATACTTAATCTTCTTCAGGACCTCACTTCTCTTCACAGATGCATAGAAGGAATGTTGGTGCTGTTTCAGAAGTGTGGGCATAGGACACACCTTTTCTCCAAAAATTTTGGAGGTGCAGGCAGCATGGCTAGTGATGAGGGCATACATAACTGCAGTGGCATATATCAACAAGCAAGGAGGGATGATGCCTCTTCCTCTTTAATAGTGCAGATCCACAAGTAGGTGATTCACTACATCATCAAGCTGCCAGCCAGGTACATTCCAGGCAGGAGGAATGTCTGGTAGACCAGCTCAGTTGTCAGGGCCAGGTTTTGAGGGATGGAATGGTCTCTGCATCCCTGCACTGCAGAAAGGTTGTCCTGACTCAGGGAGTCCCTGATGCTTGACCTGTTCACCATCAGACTGAACAGAAAGCTTCTAATTTTCCGTTCTCCATTGCCAGATCTGTGGGTAATAGTAGATGCTTTCCAACACCCCTGGGAAAGTCAGAGATCTAGCCCTTCCTGTCTTTCAGCCTGATTTGCAGGATGATCAAGTGATCATCACCCCCCCTACTCAGTTTGACCCTGGTGGTTCCTCATTGGCCTCAAGCCAAGTGGCGCTCAGATGTTCTGACTTTCTTGGTCGAAGCTCCAAGAGAGAGTCTTCCTTGGTCCACTCTTCTGTGTCATTCACACATTCAGAGGCTCCATAGGGCAATGTTCCCTTCAGCTTCATGTGTAGAGGTTATTCAGCATACTTGTGAGAGAGATGCCTTTCTTGCAGAGCTGTGAGGGAGATAGTCTGGCTACTTCTGTTGTTCCTCCACAAATGTGTACAAGAAAAGTGAGCCATCTTGTGTGGTTGGTGTTGTAGAAGGGTCATCTGTTCAGCAAAACACAGACTTCCTCATCCACCTTCGTTGAGACAAACTCCTCTCAGTCTCTGCAGTAAAATGCTATTACTCAGCTTTTTTTCTCATCTAGATCTCTCCACCTTGGTGATAGTACCAAAGCTCATGTTGAGTTTTGAACAGTAGTAGTCAGCAAAATATTTGCTAGAAGAAAAGATGAATAAACTGAGAGTTAAAAGAGGAATGAAATGAGAGATTTATTTTCCAAACTTGACAAAGCCAGGGAGAGCTCTCATGTCTGGTGTATCTTACAAAAATGAATGAGGCTGGCTGTCTCCCTCTACCTATAAGTCAAAGGTGTGCATGCACATATTGTCACACATTGGTTGATTTTCTAGCTGTTCTCACTTCAGAAGCAATGCATCTGGGGATATGATACTGTGAGTTATGGCTAGTTATGAATGATGAGTTTATGAAACAATGGACATTTTTTATGACTAATTTTATCCAACAGTGAAGGATAAGGCTAACATGTTCATTCAATAATTAGTATATAATTTAGTCAAGCATATCCTTTCAGGGTATAATGTAATAATGTGTTCTGCTCCCCAGGGATTTCATCAAGTCTGCACAGAAGAGTATTTAAGCAAAAACTGCATCAAGAGTATTAAAGCAAAAACTGCATGAAAATATTTAACTTGAGTAAGTAATTATAAAAGTAACACTTTCAATAGAAAACATTTTTTAGTTATATAATATATGCAGTTAATAAGAGATTCATGTGATAGTTTAATATGCTTGTTAATGTAATGTTGTTGAAGGTCTTAAGCTGTTTGTATATTTTGTTGTTTTTATGCTTTAGCATATGTTTTATAATATTTTTTGTACAGTTGGGAATAATGCAATTAATAGATGTACAAATTTTATGAAATTTTGTTAGTTAATAAAACTTACATGCATGGAGTTATGTAAAAAGAGTTTTATTTATAAAAGTTCACATGTGAAACAGTAGTATTACTTATATCACATCTTTACGTCTCGAAGTTCTGAAGATTTTTGCAGCAAGACTAAATAATAATGGCCCAAAAGAGTTCACCAGATTTAACCTTTTTGAAGTAATATCTATTATTGCATTTAAATGACACTGTACAGATTTTAAAAAATTATATAGTCAAAATAAAAATGTGGCATTGTTTATAAAAACAATGCAGACTGCTATAAAAAAGTGCTAAAATAAAGTTTATTAACACTTCAAATACTGCTACAGAACTCATCAGATGAGTTTATTCATTTTGTGGCCTTACAACTTTATATCACACAAAAAAGGATATATTAAAAAATGCTACATGTTACTTACCTCAAAGCTAACACACTACTCTATATACATATATAATGATGTTTATGACATTGAATAAGTCTTATATTTCTTAACATACAAATGCATATTCTACAAGTGCTTTTATCTGCAGAAGGAGCATAAAATAAATAGGCTATTCAAAACTGTTGTAAATTACCTGTGAGTGCAGAACTAATCTATGTAGTCAAATGAGTAATTCAGAAAGGGGAAATGAGAGACCACTGTCTAACTTGTAGCTTACAAACCAGTTTAACTTTTATAGGAATACCTTTGGTGGGTGTTGAGAGATGGGCCTTCATGCAACAGACTAATAGGTATGCTATTCAATAGGAAAACTGATCAAACTAGAATAGGCTCCAGCCCCCACAGCATACATACATACATGTGGTACTATGTTTTCAAACATTTCAACCTAAAATAATGAAAAACGAAACAGAAGTTAGTTTAACACGGTAAAGTACTACAATTGTTTGAATTATTGCTGATGGGCAGGAAGGGGTGAAACTGATAGCCAAAGTACTAGAGTATCCTCTAGATTCATTAAGTTGCTCTCCTCTGGGTGTTAAACATTGGCCTGTTGTTTCAGTGATCGATAATTCAAATTCCCAAGGAGGAGGTTATTGTTGGTGTATATTTCCGGTAGCATTGCCTGCTTATCATCATTCAGTTCCAGTGTGCCATTTTAGGTCTCCTACTAAGATACCCTCGTAGCTGTAGCACTTATATGTCCTCCTAAAATTCTTGTCTATATTTTGTCTACTTGCTTGCAATCCTTTAAAATACTGAGGGTCACTGGAATGTAAATTTCCACCTGCATACTAACTGCAGAAGAAATGCTAATTGAGGGAGACCCTGGAGAAGCAGTGCACAAGAGAATATCTGACACTTTAGGAGGGTGAAAAAACACACTTGGTGACAGAGTGACTGAGTCTGCAGTAATATGCTAGAGCCATCTTCAGTGTGTGTGATGGCAGGAAACGAGGACATACACCACAGGTGAAGTGATCTGTAATGGTTGCACTGCAGAAGTCAAAAATAGTTGAGAGTCAGGGCAAACTACTCAAAGAAGCAGGTGATACTGATATGAAGGAATCAACAGCAGACACTGGAGTAATGGACACTACCAAAGTGAAGTGCTTATTAGAAAAGTTAGTAAACTGGAGCATAAATGCCAGTAGGATGAGGTGAATCCATATCCAAGGCAGAAGCACAGATAGTACAAGAGAGAACCTGACCCAAAAATCAGAACTAGTAAAGCAGATGAAGCAATACAATTGGACGATACCACTGAATAGCAGCATGATCAGGAACCCACACTGACGCATCAGTATTATGGGAAGCAGGAGCAATAACAGTACCATACAAGGCAGGAATTATTCCCATTAACTTACTGTGAATAGGGTAGCTAACTGCAAGGCTGGGCTTGGGTTTTGGGGTAGCTTTGCAATTTTATAAATCTCCTTGGACCTACCATATTAGTGCAATTAAAAGAAAATTATATTTCGGAAGTACTTAATACAATATATCCAAGGATTACAATGAAGTATGACAAAGTTGCTCATGGTCATTAACAGAAAGTGTTCAGTGACAGAAAAATCCCTTATATTTTCCTGTATTTTGGTGAATTTGAAATTAAAATTGTCTCTATGAATGCTTGTTCTACTTGCAAGTTAATCTTATCTCTCAAAGAATTCCAACTTATCCTTTTTTGTTCACATAAAGGCCAGCACTATGAGAGCTGGTAATCAGCTCAGTGGTCTGGTAAAACTATTTTAATAATGTTCACATAAAGCAATTTTCATTGTATAACAAGTCCCCCTTTTTGTGACAAAATTTGGTTTGCATGGCCACTGCCCTCTTACAGCTGATAAGCACTTCTAAATTTCATAAGCTTGCAAATGTTTATTTTCTGTACCTTTACCAGATAAAAGCATGTGTAATATACTAAGGCTAATAACTTTTATGATCACACTATTCAACATAATACTATATCATTAAACATATCACAAATTAACCCTCTGAGATGTTAAAAACAACTTTATACTGTGAAAATCATTCACAACAAGCAATAAAAGGAAAACATTGTTGTGTCCATAACCAGTCAGAGTGCATTGCTATGGATGACCTTGGGACCACCACAAACCTCAAAGGGTTAAAATACTGTTGTTTGAGATCAAAGTTCATGACTAAATTTCATTACCTTTGTCACAGTCTTTAAAGCATACCTTTCCCTGTACAAACCCTTAAGTATATCTTCAAAACTGTAAGTTCAAACAAAAAGATACAATGTATTTGGATAAGAATATCACTTGATAAGTATTCGTATGTAGGGCACAGTATAATTGATCCCCACATTACTTTTGTGCTAACCCCACACCACGCCATGCAGTGTTGTAGAACTCATTACAAAAAAGGAATATAAACAAAATATTCTCAGTATATGAAACCATGTAACTGTGCAGTTGGAATGCTATCAATATTGTATGTGAATTAAATGTACTGTATATAATTTCAAAACAAAGGAATATATAAAATTTTTTCTTGTGATTCTTGGTCAATCCTTATACTATAAATATCCCTGAGTATTTGCAGGTTTGCTTTTTCTTCAGTAATAATGGGCATATTTCATGTCCATTAATCAAGAAATATGTAGTATAATATAGTTCATCAAATTTAATAAAAACTATGCTCAAATTGATAGAGCAATAACTCATGTTACCATTAACATAACTACTCAAGACTATTTAGACTAAAGGACTACAGACTACATGACTACATGAAGCTGATTAATTATGATTACAACCGTTCACATAATCCCAGAATCTACCTCCCACAAATACTAGAGACTAACTGTATGTACTTTTCAAACCATTTTTAGATATAGAAGGTACATTAAATATACTTTGTAATTAAAAAGAGAGCAGCACTTGATATGCTGCTCATCAAGTATACCATATTCATGACTACATTCTCAGAATCAAATACTTCGTTTCTGATAAACCAACTTGATAGATTCTTGAAAAAACTACCATTCATCAAATTCTTTGTGGATGAAGTTAAATTCAAACATTCTTCTTCCGTAAAACAGTTGGATGACATTCCTTCAGTAATTTGTGCAGTAAAATATCTAACACCTAAGTAAAGAATTAGATTTGTAGCTAATAAAATGCCTGACATACCTGGATAAGAGTTCACAAACAATGAAACAACAAAATTTTGTACAACACCAGCTATTCCATAAATCATGATGAGCAAAATAAGGCCAACATATATTTCCGTGACCATCTGAAAAAGAAAGTTATTTCAAATTAGTGGTTTGAGTTTCCATTTTATTCCACATATTTGAAGCATTTAAGTATAATAAAAAGTGCAAAATTAATTGGCCTAAAACATGGTTAATATTGTAGCATTCTTTACTATATTTTATTGGTAGCTGGATTCATAAGTTCAAGGCACAGGAGTGAATGACTGAGATTTACTGTTGTTCTGGTAGCTGACAACATGAAAGAGACAATATGTTCAAGCTAAACATTCTGTAATTCATCATTCTATTTGCAATTTTCAGTTTAAGATTGTGACAGAAAATATACATAATAATGACTTCCTAGTACATTATTATTAAGTTTTCTTTATTATGGGCTAAGAAAAATACAAGTACAGCAACAGGAAGCTAAAGGAAATATTACAGATTTTTACAAATTATTATGACCTTTTCATATAGTCATATTGGATAAATTGGTATAAATGGGTGAAACCTTATTTTTAATCATATACTGTATCTGTTTGTATTTTTATTTTAATGCAAGAGTGGATGGAACAAGCAATTTAATTTTTAATTGCCCCTGTTATTATTACTATTACTATTCAAAATAAGCAAATATTCCTATTGAAGATGCCTAGAAAAAAATTAACTTTCCAAGCAAGCTCCCAGAGGATAGAATGTGCATATGTTAAAAACGAAAATAAAGGTAAGTCAACATGTAATATATTTTAATAACACAAGACAAGTATTTCCATACAAACCTATTAATTAAATACAGTAGGCCATACTGTGTTTTAAAAAGTTATATGTATTTATTTATTAATAAACAGCAGGCTCATTTTAAGGAAACTATGATTCAAGGATCTAGGAGGCATGTGTGCACTATATGATGAATGGGGATGTTCTAAAAACTAGTTTTGTGTTGTAAAAACATAGTTTATTTCATCACAACCCCATTAATCACACACACCAAATTCATACTTAGACGAGAGGTTAAGATGCTGAGTCTTCAATAACTTATAAAAGGGACAGTCCAAAACCACAGGATTTAAAGCAAGGTGCTTATTTCAGGTATGTGTCTTCTGCATGGAAAAACCAGAATGCAAACCCTCCTGACCACATTTTGACAGTGCCAAGAATGAACAGTGAAGATGCAAATGAATTTGTAACCTCTTCACCAATGGTGGCATGGCACACCATGACTACCAGTACTAAGACAGTACAAGCTTTAATAAAATGTACAAAAAGTGTAATTCCACTGATAACATTCAAGATACTTCAAGAAGAGTTCAAAACCAAGTAATTACTTCTTCCTATACCAAATGAACATTGATCCCTTAGGAGCAAGCAGTACTGTACTTGTAGGAGATGGAATACAAGGAAGGAAGCGGCATACCTGGATTGTGTCTGCTGCACACAGACATCCAGGAATGGTACAATACTGTTAGTGTTTTGTTCACAAGTGAAAATACAAAGCACTCCAAAGGTCCAGTGTAATATTTTAAGATCGTTTCCAATGTTCCCACTCAGAAAGATATCATCTATGTACTAGTGGTAAAGGAAGGGTGATCCTGTTAAAAATCTTTTCTTCAACAATGCCCATGCAGACATTGGCAGATAGGAACCTTAATGCAATACCACTGCCACTCTTTAAAAACAGTAGTACAGATGTCTTTTCTGGTGGTGGAAGGAGCCTGCTAGGTGCATGTGCTCTAGCAGGGTTTTCAGGGATATTTCTGGGATGTATACAGTCAATCATTCCTTTACACGTCCCTGGAATATCTCTGAAGGCACTACTAGAGGCATTAACGAAGAAGGTCCCCTTCATCACCCAAAGAGGACACCTATATTTCCAGATAAATGTTTTAGTACTGGGATCCCCATTATGGGGCTACATTTGCCAATTCCTACACTGGTGTTCAGTTTATAGGGACAGCGCCTGTAGAAAAGTACTATACTTGCAGCTTCAGATGGTCAACTCATTTAAAATTATATGCACATGGATTTAAAAAAACTTTATACAATATGCCAAAAAATACATTAAGTTGAATCTAGATTAATGTGAATGCTAAATCAGATGATAAAAGAATAAGTGGTCTAATACACAAATTTTTTAATATCATAACTTCCTCTATGACAAATTATAGCCAGGCATTTCTTCTTGGTACCCTATATGCCTTTAAAAATGGGCATTATTACCTCATTCATCCTCTTCATTATACTGAGTGTTAACCCACAACATATAGTAAAGCAGTGGCATTGATTCTTTACGCAGTAGTAAGATTATTACTCATGAGATTAAATTAGCAAAATTCCTCGTATGATCAAAATCTATGAAGCAGTACTGAAATAGATAACTAGACCCTTGAATGAATTATAACGTAACCTATATAAGTTAAAACTACAAAAAGTAATTACCAGTAACAGAAAAAGTAAGGCAAGCACAGCAGCTGAGACACAGACAACTTTCCGACAATTGTAAAGGGACTGCAATGGAGGAACAAGCACTACTTGTTGAACAATCAGTACTGCAGCTGTCACCAATCCAAAAGTATTTTGGTTTCCAACTCTCCTTAGTAAATCTGAAAGAGCAAGGAACAGTTCAGTATTCATGTTGCAATTATTCTTGTTCAACAGTCATACATAATCCCTCCCAGACTTTACTGAACAATCCCTACCATAATCCTTCCCAGAATTTACTGAACAATCCCTACAAACTAGTTTACCTCCTAAAATTATGCATCGACGTAAAAAAGACAGCAGAGTGAGAGCATGTATATATACAAAATGTCTGTACAGTATATTTTCATCACTACAATCATATTCATAGCAAGTACATTTTATTGGCCAGCAGCACTTTGTAAAACGAGGACACAAACTTGGAGCCCCAAACAAAACAAAATAAAATTGAAATAAAGATTAAAATTCATACAACAAAAATATTACAACTATTAAAACAGCCACAAACAACCAAAACATTATTTCTTCATTTAATTGTTGATGACAAAGGCATAAATGACCAAAGCTAAGAATTTGGAGGGCCAAGTATACAACAACATTGATAAGCTTAGCATTTTGCTATGGCTACTGTATCCCAAAGCAAGGTAACGAATTGGGTGCAAAGTGTGAACAAGTAATTGTCTCATTAACCCCTTGAAAGGATGATTAACTTCCAAATATATGACAAAATTTCGTAGTGTATACCTTCCCTGATTTTCTTTTCCAAATATATGAAAAATCTCAGTGTATACCTTCCTTGACTTTCTTTAAGCTTTCAATTACTTTTTTTAACAATATGGAAACAATACTTTACTCTGGTACAGTTAGCCAGCAAATCTCGTGCTCCTGTTGATTCCTTGGAATCAACAAATTACTTTCAAATTACTTACATTGAAATCTTGGTAACAAGAGAGCCACTGGGATACTGAAGAATAATTTGATAAGAAGTGACTTGAAGAAACTCATCTCATGATGGTGATCTGTGACATTAAGAAAAGAATTAGCAAACAGAGGAGGCTTTCATGTGTAAAAATAATTAAACAATAAGTGGAAAGTTTAAAATCTTGAAACCCTCAATTTTGATGCCCTTCACAATGGCTAGTTTGTCATTACAGAGTCTGTTGAACCTGATTAATGAACTCAACATGAGTTTTCTTCTGAACAGCTCATAAAACGATCCACAATCCAGAGTTAGCACAAGTGTTCACCTTTCCACAAATGCATTTTATTCTTCTTCAGTCACTCTCTACATTTTCTCTCATTTGTGATATTCCCAAATTGAAGCATCCTAATTTGCTTGATTTTCCTTTTGCTCTAATTCATTTATTGATTAATAATAAATTACCACAATGTAAGTTTGTTTTTCAGCATGTTGATTACGGCAATGGAGGCGTGCATGTTGGTCTTATACAAAACTACCTGTTAAATACAAATGCATTGTGGAGAAGTTGTCACTAACCCAAAATCTAATATAACTAATACAGCTGTTAACCAGTAAGCATGATCCATCACCATGAGGAATCGGTGGTTAAAATAATCATGTCCTGAATTAAACAGAACCCATGACGGAAATTTCGGGACACTTACAACTTTCCCAAAGGATTCAAGAAAAAGCTGAAGAGGTTAGACACCCATGTGAGAAGAGAGCAAAGGTAATAAACCTGGAAGTTGAAGGGACTACATATCCTACAAAAAGGCAGAATTTGTTATACTGATTTTTTACAAATCTCTATGCTTTATTTCTGTGTTTGGGATTCACCATGCAAATGATGTTATTACATACTAACAAAAAGATAGCACCCTTAGTAAATGCAAAACAAAAGTCAGACGTGAAAAGAAACTATTGTAAGTTTTCTTGTCTCTCAAATTCATAGTGTCAAAGGGGCTCCTCTTACGTTAGAAAACACTATCCACTTTGTTAATGGATTCTGGTTTACTTCACTCTGAAAAATAGACATGCTTAAGTAATCTTTTTACTACTTCATGGTTGTAAGCCCCAATACAACTGATACTCCATAAACCAAAATATAACACACTAGCAATTCCAAGTAACCAATATTATCCCATAAAAGTAGAAGGGAAAGAATTTCCATGGAGATCACTGAACATGGAAATAGCACTACGTTAGGATTCGTATAAAACAGGTTAAGGGCATACAATCCTTAAACAAGCACAGTAAATGCAATTTGATGTTGTTATGGCACATGAATTAACCAGAGTTCTGAAGTGAAGTAATCCAGATCTTGTTAACTAGTAGTATACAGTACTTACAAGCTTCTTTCCTATGGTTAGTATGGAACAGGTACAGTACACCAACCAAAACCAGGAAACTGCTAAAAGTCATTATCTGATAGCTAAGAGTAAACCTGATAAAAACAATTATTAATTAGTGTAACATATTCTATGTAACTTAACATTTTAAATCTGAATAACCTTAAATTTTGTAAAACAATTTGGTATTTTTGAAGCTTGAAAAATATCAAATTGTTTGCAAATAAACACGTTTTCAATATAAAGCCATTGCTTCCATGTAGCCTGTTTTTGCAGCTTGGTGAATCCCCAGACACTCCAATCCCAGAAGAAGAAACTATGCTACTCCCTGTAGGACACATGTGCATCTGATTCCACCAGGTCCCAAGAGGTTAAAAAAAAGCCAATGAGCATGACATCAAAAGACTCGCTAGTAGTGTCATCCAACAAGGGGTGACATCTTTTCTTACTAAGTTTGAAATTCCACCAAGTCATAGACCAATCTGAAGAATGACAAAAGTTAGGTAAGGCATACATACTTGATCCCTACAAATATTGTACTGCACAAATAATGGGATCTATCAAAGCTCATCAAGAGAGTTCCACAAGTCTTACTTACAACGTCTACGCCCCTGTGCAAAGCATCCTGGAAAAAGGTATCCTACAGTACTGTAATACTTCAACCTAACAAGAAAATATTTCAGCAAAATACCACATACACAACATACACAATTACTCTTCCGCAAGAAACATCACTTACAACAGAAAGCAGTAACACACACACTCACACACACACACACACATAACAGCTGGTGGAGCTTGTTATGGTCACTGGAAAAAAACTCACTGAAAATCAATGACACCAAAAAAGATGAAAACTTCAGCACAAATTAAAAGGTATTCAACAGGCAATCCACAGCTTTTCAAACATGGAAAGATTATGAGTACACACACACACATACACACACATGCATGCACACATAACTTGTGAGGTTTCCTACCTCTCTAAATCTGACTTAAACAGATGTACAAGCACAAACCTACGAGTATCAGGTTTTCTTCTTTTTGGGACTAGAATGCCTGGAAATTTGCTTAGATGCATGAACAGGCTATGAAGAAGTAACAGGCTTGTCAGGAAACAACAAAACCTTTTACTCAAGAATTAGTGCTATTAGACCTTCCTGTTAACCAAGAGTCATTCTTGATCAAAGCTGAGCTTGTATATCTTTATTCCAAAGGAATATCCATACTACAAGGTCTGGGGAGGGGGTTCTACTAAGTAAGTCATCATACAAATAGAGCCTTGGTGAATTAAAGTCACACAACAGGTCTGATCACAGAGCTGGAAGGAGGACACTTGGTACAATAAGAGTCTATGTGTAAGTCTAGCCTATTGTTTTCAGAGGGATCTCTCTCATGCAATCAGCAGATTCAAATCATCAGCAACCCTTTGGTTCCAAGGGTGCCAGTTATGAGGATTAAGAAGAATGGAATTCTGTATCTCCTACCGAATGCAGGATACAATATCACCACTGACAAATAACATCTAGTCTCCAGCATAACCCAAACAGATAGATGTGTTGTCACATGGTGAATGGGGGGGTGGGGAAGTTCCCTAATAGATGAAATACTGATTCGGTAGAATGACACATGCTCTTCTACTGTGAATGGTTTTGATCTCTTGGTTAACCACCAATCCTATGAGCACTATTGCATAAGTAAAGTAAGAGGTTTACACACTAATTGTATATATTTTTAACAAAGATGTGAATGATCTTTCAGGGAAAATTTCTATATTCAAAATCAAATTTACCCTACAGTAATCTACATACTGTAGATGTACATGCACCACAACTGATTTTATATCTCTTTACAAATTTCAATACAGTATCAAATATATGCTACACAAGTTTTAATTTTCTTTTACATATGCCCAGTACATAAAATACTATCAAATACCAACAGTACATATTTGAGTACATAATGGGTTTTGTACAGTTCATGACATTTTGATATCAGTAATTCAAGGCAATAAAGTATTATGGATGTCTATTAATTTACTCAAAACCAAGCAATATTGCGGAGTCCTAGCTTACCAAAGCAGGTTACATACAAATTACAGCTAATAAACACTAACACCTCTTCTTATATTGCTACTTAAAATTACTATGCAATGGCAACCTGAAGGTCATAAGAAGACAAAAATTAAACCTGTTATGTGTACTGTAGTATACACTTCCTACTGAAATCATGCATCTTTAATTTAATATTACAGTACTACTATTTTCTGGTTTTTAGTGCCTATACAATAATTTACATACGATGGACTGGAAGGACTGATAATTTGGAAGGTCTCAATCACATTTCCTACAAAAGCTGATAATTCTGAGGATTTGGGCATTTCTGAACACTCTGAAATACTAACCAAGTTCAGCGTTGCTTGTAGCTCAGTCCAACCAATCTGAGGAATGGTGTTATTGTGATGTCATACTGTAAGCCTCTATCTACTTGACTCACAAACAAAATCATCCTAAACAAAGCAGTACAATAGGAACGCACTTTGCTTTAGGTTGAAATAGGACAACACTTTGCCTCCATATAGTGCAAGTACAGTATGTGCCAATTTTTTCATGCATGGTTGTGCCCCTTTGAGCTAACATTCAGGATCAAAGCTTAGAAAACTGAAAGAAAAATGCAAAGTGGTCTCTTCAACCATCTATAATATAAAATAAGAATAATTCTGAAATAATTACTGAGCTAGCTTAGTTATTGAAAATTACTGGAGCTTGTTACAGTTTTGTAATGGCTCACAGCACACTGATCATACGGTAAACATAGAACCATTTTTTACAAAGAGAGTAGAAGCCTTTTTTTTTTTATAAAGAAATTAATCAAACTGTGCTTCATACTTTCTCAGATTGCTGGCTCTGAAAGTTGAAGACATTGGCAATGAAATGCAGGCTACTGAGGATTTCATGTTCTATACTGGAGTTTTTCATGATGCTGATAAGAAAAGCTTTTTTTCTTTTAAGTATTCAAAAGAGTTTTTAGTTGAGATGCAGGTGTACACTCAAGTCTAGAGGAAAATATTTATGACAAGATTTGATATATAATTTGGATTTTTATGTAAATACTGTTTTACTGGTATGATCTTCAAGGTATGATGCTAATGCTGAAAGATATCTTTGGATTTCACCATGCTAAATGGCCTTTCTGCCTCAAGAAAGATCTGGGTTAATCATCATCTACCTCTCATTCTATTATCTTTGGGTTTATTTGTGTAAAGGAGGGTCCCAGCTGAGACACTGATGCTTCTGTATGACCTTAACCAAATAATCAAAGGATAGGTCTTAGAAAATGCTTAAAGAATGGGGAAGAGCAAAAAAGAAAAGTGAAAAATAAAAATAACTGAGCTGAATCCACATTACAGTGACTAAAAAGGAAGTAACAAAGATGAAATCCAAAAAATTACTAACTGGATACTGCAGGAGATGTGAAGAGGCTTACGCAATACTAAGTATGTTGTACAAGACAGTATCACAGGATTATTTCAGAACTGCAAAGTTTAAATGGAGTACAGGATTTTTGATACCCAGCAACTGGTCAAAGTGTGGATAAGGATTATCCAATGAAGAAAGAGAGCAGACCTTGACAGAGATAAGACATTTCTGTTACCTAGGCAATACACATGATTGTGAGGTTGGTATTGAGAGGGCAATAAAAGAGAGTAAGCAATAATGCAGAGAGAGCAGAACTAGATAACTGGATAACTAGTCCTGTAAATAAGAGTATCCCAAAGATGAACAAAATAAAAATTTATAGCACATATGATCTGTGTTTCTTTATGCAGTGTAAATACGGGTGCTTTTAAAGAAAATGGAGAAGATTCTGGAGAGATGAGACCACAATATGCTGAGAATCATTGTTGTTAAGAGCCTGGAAATTAAATTAAGAAGGCTTGGGCACATGATGGAAATGAAGGAATAGAATCTGAGAAGTGATAGCCATGGTAGTGGCAAGATAAACACCATGAATACCCAGACGATCATGCGGAAATATTATAGATAAGGACTTGGCCCAATTCAGAACTTGTGAAGAAGTAGCAAGGGATATACACTAGAAGTAACTCACATGACCCCTGCAAGAGAAAACCTACCAAAACAATAAAGATGATGATGAGTGCCCTAAAAAAATTCTGTATTTACCACCTGAACAAGAAGATCTATGATCAGAGCTTATTGAAGCACCTCATGCCATTCTAGACTAATGCCAATAACATTTTTTTTTACTTAACTAACTACGACATATGATACTAATTGTACATTCATGTTAAAATATTATTGTATTGTTATTTATTAAAGTTCCTCTCTCAGTCCATAATGTGTCAACATTGAATTTTACCAAATGAAAAACATCTGACACAGTACTGACATTACCTACCCAATATTCCGAGTGACAACCTTTAACAGCCACGGACTAAAGAGGTCTGTTAGGCAGTAAAAACAATTTATCCTTGATAAACCAGCAGCAAAACTTTCTGATGGTTTTGAGAGCTTCATTAGCAATTGTGTTCCTGAAAATAAGAACAAAACCATTTACTGGGTTACTCTAATGGTCTAATTCTCTAAAATACATGGAGGCCTAAACCATTTTCCTTAAGAGTATCTTTGTATATATCTAACACACTTACATGCTATTTCAATCATTTGCTTAGTGGTACTAAAGATCAACATGAAAAACAAATTCTGAAGAACAATTAAAAGTAATAAAAAAAAAAGCATTGTCCAGTAAAAAGATTTGCAATTACACAAAAATAATGTAAATTTATTTTCATACAATATATACACAATCACATTTAGAAACATAATTATGGAAGAATGACACTTAGGATACTAATAATCACAGCAGTTACTGCTTGAGAATCAAGTGAATCTGACCAATTTTAATATGAAAAGATCTAAAACTTTAAAGACACAAGAAGGTTCACTTTTGATCAATCACATGTCTTAAACCTTTAACCATGAGTGCATAACTGGAACAATTCTCAACTGGAGTATTGTACACATGGTTTCAATTGCAGGTATTGTGGTTAGAAATGGCTAAATAAGCTGACTTATTACTACGACCACAAAAAAATGTGGGGTCAGAAAGATGGAACAATTTATGTGCTGCAAACACTCAATTTGTTTGTATAGAACCATAAACTTTTTTACATATATTCACATTATTACTACCAGCTGATCTAGCTACTTTCATACTTTCAATGAACTTCAATTTAATCTAGCTTGAAGTCAGATTAAGATATGGCTTATGATAAATTATTTTTAAAAATGAGGAAAATGAAAGTTAAGCATCTACTGTATAACTTATTTTATGAAATAATGTACAGAAATTTCAAATATACTAATAAATAATTTTTCAAAATAATGTAAGTTTTCTCATGCAAATGCATTACTTTCTAAATATATAGATGAATCAATTCCTTCAAAATATAAAGTTGTAACTCATGCGGCACTTTGTGAATGAGCAGATACTCAGATCCAATTTTTTCTATAAGCTTTAATTTAAAAAATATAACAAACTTAAAAATTAATAAAAAAAATTCTTTGGCCAAACCATGTGAGAACTAAATAAAATAACTCACTGATCTGTTTAAACTACAGACAATCTCCAGTTAACAGTGGGGTTCTGTTCTCGGCTGAGCGCCAATAACTGAAAATCGTCGTTAACTGGAACATCACAACAATTATGGTAATAAATGGCATTTACAAAGCCGTAAGAGCTGATAAACCACTTAATAGCACTGTTAACCAGTTATCGGTGCCAAGAAACCACTTACCGATGTCGATAACCCACTTACCAATGTCGATAAACCACTTACTGATGTCAATAAACTTTTTAGGTGATCCTTGGAACATCACAGACCACAAATGATTAATTATTTGCATACAACTGGAGTGGGAAATAAAACCAAAGAGTTACTGCCATTAGTACGATTACAGATACTGTACAGCACTGTATGTAGATTTATTTATGCAAGTAGTATCTTGTCTGAAAAGAGATATCTTATACGTATAATAGTAATGCCTTCATGAATTTGACAAAAACTCACCTATCAGTCCTGAATTCAACTGAGGTAGGTAAACAGCAATGAATGCCATGTACTGTGGGAAGACTTGAAGACTAAGTAAAAGTCCCGTAACAAGGCAAGTCACTTGGGGGATTAAAAGTGCTGAGAGTGGTGATATAAAATCTGCTAAAAATCCTAACAAAAGTGTATAAAAGATTTTCACCATGAATGGATCCACAGCTACTGGCAGTTTGAATCCAACCTGTAAAGAAATTGTAAGCATTAGATTTAACATCATAAGATAACTAACATGTTGTAAAAATGTACGAGTAGTATTTTCTTATTACAGTATAAATATTTTGACATAGTCAGAACCTTGAAGGAATTTTGTTTTCTATAACCATGGAAAAATCTGTGCTGCTATCTTACGGGAGTTAGGTTACCTCTGTTTACAGTATGTTGAATAGTTACAATACATCAATGTTCTTTACCCTTGAATTGTGCTACAACCTGTGTACCTTGGCCCTCCACAGTCTTGGGTCTAAGTTTACTTATTTAAGGTATAGCTAGTAATGCTTTCCTCTCTTGTCATCTTTCTTTCAACTGCTCTTTCACCACTGTAAATGTTGTTCTGTCCTAACTGCGCTTGGACAGTTACACATGTTGAGCAACCACCACAGGCCCTCAGCAGACAATATCCAAAGATTTGTGGGTGACGTCTCAAACACAGAAAGAGGTAAAGGTGATTTGGTGTCACCACACACTTGCCATCAGTACCTGAGACACCGAGAAGTTCCTCCTGAGCACTAGGGACCATTCCCCTCACCGCACAACAAGCACACTCATTTGATAACCTCCCAAAGTCAGAAAGAAACAGTGGCCTACAAGGCTAAACACTAAACATACCTGAGAGGAGTTGATATGAAAACAGAGACCTACGCCTTCCTAATTATTATGCAACAGTGAACAGAATGCCAATTCAAAACAAAAGAATATACTAACATTAACAGCTAATAAACCGTTACCCAACAACCTCAATGCAAAATACCTTCACACTTATTTTAGCCTATAAATGAAAAAAATTTAAGTATAAACTATCACCAAAGATAAAACACAAACGGGTGCATTTATACTCGCAGATACACTTGGAGCAATTTTACAACTGTTAGGAAGCCTTAGAACCCAATAGCAGACGGCAAGGTGGGAACTCTTCTAAAAGTATGTCTGGAAAATGGGCTAGTGAAATTTACAGCTACCAAAGTGATGGGTTTGTAATAAAACAAAAAAAAAAAAGATTTGCAAATACAGATAAGTAAAAAAGAAAATTACAGAACAAAGTACACTAGCAAACTTACCTTTGTAAAATGGTTGGTTGATATAGACAATAATCCATAAAGTATAGTGTTTGCATGCAACATCATTTCCAAGACTAATGTTGAATTGTCTATACCAAAGAAACACTTCTGTCCACTGTTCGTCACAAAGTCTGAATCACATTTTGGTTTTGGTTCACTACTACATTCTTTTGAGACTATTCTTGGTTTGGAATGTACCTGAGACAAAGTATCACACTTTTTAGATATTTGTGACTTCACAATTAATTTATTCTCAGCGTTCAAAACCTGTGACTTCCTAGTTAGAGTACACGATGACTCATACCTCATTTTTTTATCACATTTTGTTGGAGAGAGACCCACTTCTTTATTATGTTGCTTATTCTCAGGAGGTAAATGACTATTTCCTGGCTTATGATTTACACTGTTGTAGTTTAAGGGTATCTTTTCTTTCTCAGTTGTAGCTTTACGTTCACTTTCTTCATCTTGGTGCGGTTTGCTAATTTCTCTTGATAGATGATTTCTAGACCTTTGAGACACTGCAAGAAATATGAAAATATAATTTATCATTAGTATGTAAAATCATATATTTTTAGAAAGCAAATTGGTAACATAAAAATGTAACGACAGTAACTTTTATGAAAAAAAATGTTTTTTGAGTATTATAATAAGTTTTTTATATTTTTTCATTACAAATACAATTCAAAACATTGCTGAATTACACAACCTATGAAAAAAAATATGTCACATACTTTAATGTTGCTAAGGTAAGTCATTTAAAAAATCAACCTCATAAGCAATAAGCCAGAAGTGTGTTTTACCATGCAAATTTCAGACAACCTCAAAATCTCAAAAGGTTAATAAAATACTTCAAAAACTTAGTTCTCATTTACAGTTGAAGTTAATTAATGTGGTAATATTTTTTCCACTGGACTTTAATTCTTCCTATTTTCAATGTTTCTATTTAAATTTTCATAAAAATAATGGCTAAATATGTGATTATTTAATCACCTCTAGTCTTTGCTGGGCCATTTGCAGACTCTGCTTTCCTTCCTGCCCCACGAGCCATGTTTTTCTTATCCTGTAAATAAAATACAGCAAATTACTTATGTACAAAAATTTTTATGGAAACAAATCTAATTTCGAATACTTATCCACAGTTTAAATGGGGCTATCTGTGCAGACTGCCTCTCCAAGAACACTCCCCAATCCGCCAGTAATCCCCTTATTTTGTCTATACTTACCACATGATTTAAACATACACACGCACATAAACCCAAAACATTAAGTATTCCGGTCGGTGACAAGCAGGAACCAGGCTGCAGTCTAGTCTTCAGTTTTATCAGTCAAGGGGAAGGAAGATTACTATGTATCCATGTTAAAATAAAGGAGGATGGGTTCGGCCTGCCATCGGCCAGGCCAGGGCATGACGCCCTTAGTAAAGTTAGGCTACCTTAAAAGATGTTAGCCTAGGCGGCGTCCTTGTTGAAATGTCTTTTCTTCGCTTTTATGCCAGCCAAGAATTTGGAATTTAGGTGAATTTTTGGTCGCTGTGTCTTGGAAAATAGCCCATGACTAATCTTGTACCTTTACTGATTACTCCTAGCCTACATAGCCTACGACTAAAGAGTAGGCCTACGATTTTTACTCCTTTAGAAACAAATGTGCCGATAAAACTACCAGAAGCCTAATCAGCAATGTAGAATAGGCCTACATCATAGAGCTGAAAAATTTAGCCTAAAAATACCCTAAGCCTACCTACCCTAGGCCTGCATTTAAGTTTAGTTATCCTATAGGCTAGGCTAGTAGCAATGATAATATCCTAGCGGGTGTAGCAAGCAATTGTCGAAGGCTTACTCTTAAAAGAGCCTATCAAGACCAGGGTTCGATCCCGTTGTGAGTCTGAAGTGTATCTCTAAAATTAAAGAAAAAAATTAAAGTATATAATTTTTTTTAATTATTAAAAAAAATAATGCACGGTCGGCTACGTGAGCTAAGGAATTTGGGTGACAAGCCGCCATATTTTACTTAATAAACAAGTTAATATATATAAATTCTACATACCTATGTCTTTTAAATAACTTCTATGTCAAAGTAGACGCCTGCGACAACATTTAGACATTATTTAAAGTCTCTTATCACTAAAAACATATGGTTCCCGATTACTCCAAGAACACAGTTCCGCGCACGTTCACGATTTTAAAACTTTTGACACTCGTAGGATCTTCTTTAAAATGTCGCCTGGATTTGGTTGAAGTTCTTGGGATCTATGACCACAAACACAGTTGCGTGCACTCTACTCTCTCCTCTATTCGTCTTTCTCTATACTATTAGGGTTGTAGGTGCACAACTCTAATTTCAAATCGATTTCCCAGCTTTTTACCTTCGTTTTTTATTACCACTCTTTATGACATTCACTTTCCTTGTTATTTATTGTTTCTTATAATCTTTTTAATATCACCCTACAAAACATCTTTATATTGACTTGCTTTAGTCTTCAATAATTTGAGTGTTACTATTCAAAGAAACCATTAAAGGTTTTCTGATTTATTAAATCCAGGCCAAAAATTCAGACTTGTGAGACAATGGCCCTGTTGAGGTATATTATCAGTGAACGCCCTTGTCCATCTACCCTCGAAGAGTACAGTGGTGATGCTTTGAAGAAAAGTCATACATAATGGCGCCAGGATAGTGTTTCGGCGTGCTGAGCCGGGAAGTCAACAAAGAAAAACAACAAGCTCATGGAGTCTCCGCTGAAACTTGTTTTCTTTGGTGACGGGAATTGGTGTTTTCTTCCCAAGCTAAATTAGTCAGCCGCCTAAGATGGGGTTGCGGCGGCCGTCACGGCATTTTTGTCATTTTTCCTTTCTGGTATTTATGACTTGAAGACTGTCACATTGTGTATCACGGAGATGTTTCGCGGATTCACAGGCTTTCAAGACTGTATCTATGTGGCGGTGTCTCTGCCACCCTGTTTCGTATTGTAACGAGCAGGGCGGCAGGCGTTCACTGTATCCGGAACCATTGATTGTTTCGACCTCGGGACCACAGTCAACTTGGTCATTGTCTGGCGACGGCCGGGCGTCAGTCGGCCGCGACCGGCCGAGTGGCCGCAAAGCCGCTGGATCTGTAATAAGCAGGTGTTGTGCCGCCAGCGAGGTCCTCGACAGGCTCGTTTCTGCTGCGACACCTTTACCTTCAGTGCGAGTTGACCCCGGAGTGCCCCTGAGGCCATTAGCGAGATCTCGACTCGGCCCGACTCAGTCTTGGCTCGAGGTCGTGGCGTGGGTTTCTCCAAAAAACGCTGGCGATGGCAGGGAGCAAGCTCGAGGAGGAACTTTTTTGTGCGCTGAGGTGAGTGGCCAGCGTTTGGCAATAATGTCCTCCTGCTGACTCTCGTCGGCGTACGTCCCAGGTCCGCGTCTGGCGGACCACCCCGGCGCACGCAAACGGCGGCAGCTTTAGTGAGCGGCCCGCGATGCGGGATATCCTGACTCAGGCCTGATGTGGGGCGAGTATTTGTAAAGTCACCAATTCAGCGCCAGTTTAGTGTTGGGCGGCGCCATTGACTTCTTACTGGAAGTCTCCGCAGTACGTTTTTCTTTGGTGACTTCCCGTTTTCTTCGACGAGAGTCCGCCAAACGCTTAGTCAGCGCCTAAGAGCGTTTTGCCAGCCAAGTGAGTCGCAGTTTGGTCATTTTACTTTATGGGGTATTTAGAACGAATGTCACACATTTATTATAGATCCACATGTTTCTTTATTCAGTCGTGGAGAGCATCAATTGTGACCTGTATAAAACTATGAATGAGTGAATTACAATGGCGATGTTTTCAGAGACACAATATAGATAATTGATGCCTGTGAATGAAGAAATATGTGATGTGAATGTTATTTGTTTACCATAAAGTAAAATGATTAAAATCAGGTCTGTTTTAGTCTAATTCCATTGAAGTCTCTCACGAAGAAAACCCATGGAGACGTCATGGTCGGCCGAAACACTATCCTAACCGCCTGGATCTGTAATTAAAGTTACACTTTTCGTTAGGCAAAAATTCCTTTACCTGCTCGTTTCTTTGCCTGTCCACCACTCCCGAAGAGTTACACTTTTACGCTTGATTTTTATGAAGATGAACAAGTTACTACCCTACTAGCAATTTCACTGATAGTTAACACCGTTCCATTTTACTTTTACCTCCTTTTGCTTTAACGTTACTAAGGTAGTACCTAGTTTTAGCTTTAACAGCCAGCGCTCTCCAGATTAACATAATTCTGAACTCATTACTAGTCTTATACATTACCCCAGTTCTCTGTTAAGATATTTTAGTCTCTAAGGCTATGCCCTGACCATTTATTTTCTTTAACTCCCAGCAGAGAATAAATGTTAAATGTTGCCTTCTTCAGCTCTGTAGAGATCGCACAGTTCATACTCGTACTTCCCCCTGAAGTTTGCCTTCAGGACCATGTTCCGCCTGACCTTCACTATAATCTGTACTAGCATCCTTTGCTTCAAGCTCTTTAATACATATATTAATTTTTACTGGAAACTTTTATGAACCTTAGTTTCTTCATCTCCTTCCTCCTCCGAGTCCTTCCAGTCTCTTCATAAATTTTCATCTTTTTCATTTTTTTTTTTATATATTTTCTCAATCCTTCTGTTTCTATATTTTATTTATTTCATATTGTTGCACTGTCCACAATGGTTTCTTAGTTGATCCTACACTAATTTGCTCCAGCTTCTGTTCCTCCTTCCTTCTCAATAACCTTGTTTCTGAATCATACATATCACTGGTCTGATTATGGTGCAATGTCTGGTTTATTTGGCATACTTAAATCACACACTGACCATACCACATTCCTCCATTTCCCCAAAGATGCTCTTGTTGTTAGCTTCACACCCTCCATCCTGAGCTTAAGTATAGCACTTTAAATTCTCTTCCAGTTTTAGATCTAGGCCACTTCTTTCTTGTATACATAATCTATCCCCTTCCTGCTTGCTAACCAAAACCTCACATTTACTTTCATAACTAACCCCAACCTCCATTCAAGAGATTCCTATCACTCTCGCCCTTCTGTCAGTCTCTGCTGTAATAACCAGATCTTTTGTATATAACAGTTGCCAAAGACTTTAATTCCTGATCCCTTCACTCACTACATCCATACCAAGTGCAAATAGAAAAGGGCTATATGCCGATCTTTGGTGTAAATCAACTCTGTCAAACTTTTGTTTTGCCATGGGCTGTTATTACTGCTGGTCAATTGAATCTTGACTGCAAAAGCACAAGGTAAGAAAAGTGATAAGGAAGATGATGAAGTCACAGCAAGAAAATACGGAAAATGAGAACAACGCCAGTCACAGTGGAGTTTGGGGGGTTGTGGGGTGAATAACGGGGTATTTGCCCCCATTTTATATTAAAAAATGTTTAGCTTTTCCAATAGAAATTGTAAATATAAAACTGATTGACAAATAATCATAAAGGAGAGCAAGGCAACAAACAGTGCTCATTACTCTTTGAATGATGTTTTTAAGATCTGATTACAGTATTAAAAGATTTGGGGCTCTTCCTTTGGTAATTCACAAGGTCAAGATAAATCTATTGTATACTAGGAAGCATATCTCCTTCAAGATATTCATGGTGGCAACTTGAAAGGTGCATGCATATTAGTAAAAAGCAAATACAATAAACTAACACACTTAGCACTAGATAATGGACAAAAGAAAACACATTAACTATGACAATTTATTAAATCACTGTAATATACACATATATGCACAATGGCTAACTTGCATACTTATAATTAAATTTGGTCAACAAGCTTGAAATTTTTATGCTGAGGCTTTGGCAAGACGTGGAAATAAGTTTTGTAAATTGGAATACTGCCATCTTGATATTCAGAATAAAATCTCTTGATTTCCTTATTATTCCAGTTAGGATTTAACTTTTCTGTGGTCATGACGACAGTTCCAGGTTCTTTTGCAAACAAAGTTCTGTCATTCCCAATACCCACCTGAAATTGAGTAGAAATTGACAGCTGATAAATGGAAAACATTTTTTTCTAGGAACAAAATTAATTTTCTCATACACACCCATTATTTGTAATGACACCAATCTCACGTTCAGTAAAATAACTAATGCTCCACTACTATTTAAAAATAGCAGGTTACCAGTAACTTTGAGCTAGCTGCCACACTCCCTTGTGCCTTTGGAATTAGATTAGCAGTGTTGGGGGGTGGGAACTTAGCATGAAAAATTGTTTAATTTATTATTAATTACCAGCATTATAACTACTGTACTAGGATCACTGATGCAAATACGTTAATAGTGTGATGATAATCATCATCACCATTTTGAATGCTGTATGGCACAAAAGGGCCCTCTGAAATTCTGATAATCTTGTCTTTCCTGTGCTTTCACTTTCACAAGTTTCCACTCTTCTCAAGCTTCCTGTCCCATAGCTTACATCCATGTAGGTCTGAACTATCCAGTTCTTCTACTAACCAGAGCATGGCTAATAGTACTATCACATACTATACTCCAAGGGGGGCAAAGCCACCTATATCACCCTTTGATTATTACCTCATCTATATATGGAACTTCTGAAATTTCCCCTATGATATCATTTCTCTCTACCATGCCCCCTGACTATTACTAGTCTTTGAAAAGTTTTATTCTCAAACTGAAAATCTTATATTTTAGTACTATGTCAATGAGATACCAGGTAATAAATAACTGAATGATCAGGAGAAAAAATTAATAATGTACACAATAAACTAGCTGCTATATCAAAACAAGATTTCAAGGAAATACATTATGAATTATATATGTTCCAGATGACCAGCTTCTGTAATTAAACCAAAAATGCCACTAAAGTTGCCAAGTTCTGAGCTGAAAGCAGGTCATGATTCCTTTCCAAACATAGGAATCAGTTACTCATAACTACCCTAAGATTGCGCAGTTCCTTGGGTACTCCAGTAGGGAGAGGGGAGCAACGTTATTATAACAAGTGAGGGATAGAAGCATAAGCACTTCCTTTCTAGCTGGGAAGAAGAATGCCCAGTAAGGATGAAGAGAGGGGAAATGGTAGCGCTGTACCTCATCTTCCTTCTGGGAGAATCAGTCATCATTAATTGTAGAACAATTACAATTAAAGTCAAAAGGAAACAAAAGTTGTCAATAACTTGTTAGAGAAAGAAATCAAATCAATACCCATGTTAAGGGATGTCCAGCGGCAAAAACATTTTAACAACTGTGTTACCAAAGAAAAAGAGAATGAGGATAGTCAAGTGAGTGGATACTACTCCAACCCCCTCACTCTTGCCTGCTGATTAAAGTCCCTCTTACCAAGTTTCAAAGATTGGACCAGCTTTAACTGAAGGTACACAGTATTCATAAAAATGATGATTTGTATTCTTACAGGAACAAAATACTTCAAACAATTATGAGAAAACTGTCAAATTAAAAAAGCAAATAAGACTATCGAAAAAGAAATTACATTCAATCCAGGATGGTGTCCAGCCTCAGCTGGTCAGACTAGATGGTGCCCTATAACTCAGGTCAATCTTCTTTCTTAATACCATCATGCCTTTGGTCTTCCAACTCTGTTTTTGCTACTTCCACCTGCCTTTATCATTGGCATTTCCGAATGGCTGCCATAAGACTGCTTGTAAGACTCTGGAAAAAATAAAAAAACGACTTGTGAAATCAAAATTTATTTTTCTTTGGATACAAACCCATCACTTCACAAACGCCAGGTAGTATGTGACAGAAAGAAAAGTGAGGCACTGTACTTCACACAGAATCCAGAAGAACTTCCGTATGCATAAAGTGT
Organism: Macrobrachium rosenbergii; assembly: GCF_040412425.1. Taxonomy (NCBI): domain Eukaryota; kingdom Metazoa; phylum Arthropoda; class Malacostraca; order Decapoda; family Palaemonidae; genus Macrobrachium; species Macrobrachium rosenbergii. Next base: position 26,603,992 of record NC_089771.1, read on the forward strand.
CAAAATTACAAAAATGCAATATTTTTCATATTTAAAGCGTTTTAGACCACTTCTTATGATGAGGAAACACCCACAATTTTGCCATATTAGCTATGGAGGGGTTGGGGACAGGTATTGTCTAACCTTATAAGTCAAAATCGAAAATCATTCCATGGGGAACTAGTTTTTCTGAGAAACATTACACTCTTTCTGAGAAACATTACAGTAAAAACCTCATTTTCGAACTAACTCCAGTAAGATTTGAGGATGCCGATTAGATAATCATTAATATCTCGGATATGGTGAATCTCCTCAAAAGTGTTCAGAGACAAAGTTTTATTATTTTATATTGTGAAAATTATAGTGTGACCTATTTTCTTATATCTCACCGCTGGAGTTGTTCTGGACATTGACCTTCGCCTCTTTGCAAGACCTTCTACAAAATAAAAGTTACTCTACAAGCTCTAAACACATTACATGTACCCTACGTGCTCTTAACCATACAAAAAGTAACATGACTTGGTAAGTGATGGTTTTTACCACAAAAATAAAAAGCACTTTTCCTATGCATACTAATCAGGTACTTTTATATACGGGTATTCATCGGCATGAAAAGGCCTTGGTTTAGACTATGTTATAGGGCAGACAATACCAAATATGCGAGAAATAATGTCACGGACTCACAGGCTAATCCACGCTGGATCCGCGTCCACCATGATGCATCTCTTCCATCTATTGCAATGAATTAAATTACCAAGTAAGTTGTAGCACATTTTCTTGGCTTTATAACAGTAAAAGCCCCATGACCATTACGAATGACCAACAGTGAACTACCTAGGCCTACCGGTGGCTTACTGGCATGTATAGACCTCGAGTAGTTTTAACTGATTGATTGATTATGAAATTTAGATCTTGAAGACCAAGCGCCGGATCGAGTAGTTTTAGGTTCCACTAACTCCATCCTGGCTAATAAACATTTTAAAATAAGCCTGACCTAAGCTACGAAAAATTAAATTAACATTTATTACTTACTCGGGCCACAAGTTAGGCTTAATTTAGTAAATAACGTCTGCAAATTCACTATACCAGCCATTTCTGACGAGTACTATTAGTAGTAATAGTAAATGAATGATTTTGTAACGGCTCCCTCGAACGGTCTCATTTTCTTTTACTTTTCCATATTCCTATTAACAAACTCGGTCTTATTTTCCATTTAAAAGTTAAATCATGACTATTAATTCACCTTTATCTTCTTGGCATGCATGTAGCATGAAATTAAATGTGTTCTTAATATTACTGAATGATGGACAATGAAGGAAAACTAACATATTCCTATTTAGATGCAGTGGGCCATCGATGTCAAACGTCAAAATTCGTAACAAACAGACGACAAACAGGTAGGCCTACGTAATGATAAACACCTCAGAGTCATGCTATGCATTAATTGTTTTACATCGAGAGTTAGATAGAAAACTTATGTTTTACTTACATAGCCTACAGTAGGCCTCTCATCTGGCCTACTGTCCCCTGTGGGACCCGATCATTTAGGCTAGGCTATACGCTACGCCATTGGCTATTCAGAGACAAATAAAGAATCATATGGCTTAGGCCTATCCCATATTGATTGTCAAATCCTCATTATCATATCTTTCGGAAAGTAAGGTTCAATTATCTAATGACAGACCTAATGTCTAAATAAGGGGAGGCTGATAGTCTATCATCTCATACTATAATTCCTAGCCAACTACATGAGCTATATTTTTCAGATTTTTTTTTTTATGTATATCTGATCATCATTTTGGTGCAAACCACGTGCTTCTGTTTCCATAGCCCCAATGTTGAACAATTATGAAAGGACCCCAGTGGGAAGCTGATTTTTAAGGTGGGAGGGGGGGAGGTGAATAAAAATAACAAATTAATTATGTCAACATAAGCCATAAAATATTAACTTTGAAAACATATGGCATGGGCAGTTACTGGGATGCATCCTATCCTAGCCTACCCTAACCTAACCTAACCAAGGGCATCAGGGTCCTTACGTGTCTGGGGCTGAATTTCTCTTAACCCACTTAGAGTGGTGTAAAACATACTGTACTAAAAAAAAAAGGATGTCTCCTAACCTTTACCTGCCCTATCCTAAGTGAGGGTGCTGGGTCCTTAACTGGCTGGAACCCTGTACTGGGTTAAATCTGTAATGAGATCCCACTTTCCTTTGTGTTGTGCATATAACAGAGCCATAAATAAAGCTTATGTTACCTACCCAATTTATTGGTATAGTACTTTGGACAAAAGTCATATAGCCTAAACATAACCAAAGAGAGCTTAAGAGAGCTTTATTGTTTGCAGCCACTGATAGTGTCATATGCTTAACCAGATTCTTATTCCCCAGGTTTTATTTATCATGTCAGAGCCAGTACCTGAAGAAACCGAGGTTAGCCCAGCTTTAGTCCATGATGCTGCAGAGGGATCGGAGTACTATTTTGAAAGTGACCCTTTGGCACTGAGAGAAAATCAAGATTATCAACTGCTTATTAATGCCCTAGTTAAATTACAAGCCCAAAGAGCCAAAGCAGTGAAGGTAATATAATTATTTGAAGCAGTCTAGATTATTAATTTTGATTAGTCTGCAACGTAGCACTTTACAGGAATTGATTTCCCATTCAGTCACAGGATTAAATGATGTTCTTTTGTGGTTCATAAAGTCATAGTTTATGAGTTACTCATGTAAATGTTAAAGGAAAATCAGATGCCACCAATTCCCATACATGTTTTGATGCATTGCATATAACTGTCATATTTCATTCTATCATTCCCCTTTTATCCTCTTAGGATGTGGAACGTCTTTTGGAAGCACGGGAGGAGGCAATGAAGGACCCTTTAAAATTTGTTACAGCTTTAGAGAATGGAGACAATCTCAATCTTCCAGGACCTCAAGAAATTATCCAAGTACTTCAGACCATTTCATTTAATGATGACTGTTTGCAGTTAATGATGCACTCTAATGTGTAATTCAGTGAAAATAAAATAAAGAGATCTGTTTATGGGATATATAGAATATTTATAATTTCTTGTTTACATTTAGTTCGGAGAAGTTTGGCCACTTTTGATTTTCTGTTATTTCTTCAGATACCTCATATCGACTGGGAAAAATACAATGTCCATTCCTTAACGCAAGGGATGAGGCCGAAAACACGCAAGAGAATCCACAAAGAAAGTCAGTCACCTCATCAAGAAGTTACACAGGTAAGGTATTTTAAGCTTTTAATTATTTATTAATGTTGTATCCTCTACCTTAGTTTAGCATATAGTTTTATTTTACATATTAAAATACTCAAGATGTCACATGATTAAAAGTAAATGTTGTGCTTCCACCTAAAAAAATGTGTGTGGTGAAAGTCAGACACAAAGAATGAATCAGAAGCACTCCTGTAGTAGGGAAATACCGGTAATCATTTTGTGGGCGCCCCGTGCCAGCACAAGGCTAACTTAATCTGATGGCTGGTACATGTAACATAACATCCCCATTTTCACAGGAAACAAAGGATGCTCCAGTTGTAGATGGAAAAATATTAGTTCGTGGGCGTGCTTATGATGAAAGTAAACCACAGACATTCAATCAGTCATGGAGTGATGATGAGCAGCGAAAGTTAGTATTCATATTTGAGGTTTTGTTTTTCAGTTTTTGTTTTACTGGTACAAATTCTCCATCTTCCATGGTCTCTTTTACATAGATGGGCAAAGAAAAATGAGGAAATTATGAGATAAAGTAATTTTTCAGTGTGATACAGAAATTTTTCAAATGTGTCAGAGCAAAATGTAAAAAGCTTGTTAGCCAAGGAGATAAAAGTTAAGATTAACGGCAAGCACATATGAATTAAAATTTCATGTAAATAAAAAAATAATGTTTAATATGGAATAATTTGTCTTTTTAGATTAGAGGAGCTGCTGATTAAATATCCAGATGAACCGATATTATACCAACGTTGGTCCAAGATTTCAAAGGAACTTGGTAAGTATTATATTTTAATGTTGAATAACTATTGTTAACTAAAACTGAATTGTCAGTTACAAGAAGTTTTTTTTACAGTACAGTTGGATTCTTTAAATGTTCAGTAAGTAAAAGCTATATATTGATGACCTTAGGATAACTATCAATCATAGCAATACACCTATAGAGTATCCTAAATAGTAATGATGAAAAAACATTTTTTATTTTTTCTGTAGTAATTATTATAACCTTACCTGCATTTATGTTTTCATTGCAGTAAGCTTTATCACAACTCTTTTTAAATGTCATACCTAGGTTTAAAAATATATCATGTCAGTATCCACAACCCATTTGTTACTAGGTACTAGGACGCCACTGCAGGTTCAGAGCAGAGTACAGAAATTTTTCATTGCACTCAAGATGCAAGGGTTACCTGTACCTGGTAGAAACCCAAGGAAAGCCGTTCTTAGAAGACCTGTAAGTGATGATATATTCATTCATTTTTTAATGATCTTGTACCTAATCCCTCAAACTATCAAACTGCTTCCAGGATGATGAAAAAGGGAAAAATATTGCCATGTTAGAAGACATCTTGTATTGTGATAATTAATTAAAGCAAATTTGGGTCTATTGTAATTCTAACTGGTCTATTTCTATGAAAGCTTTTAAAACTTTAAAAGCATTTGTTTGTTCATTATGAAACAATATTCTTAGTATTTAACTGATTTAATGTCAGTATTATTATTCACTGTAGTACAGTTGGTGAAACTAGCTAAGAAGACAATTACCTTGTACAGCAAGCTCTCACAGGAAAAGAAATGAGCATTAGTTACCTCTTAAAACAAAACTACCTTTTGGTTGTACAAATTTTCTTTTATAGCGCATCTAACATTTAATTTCCTTTCAGTATGGTACAAAAAGACGTGGAAGAATATCTTATTCACATGGTAGTGGGAAGGTATCATCATTTATGACAGCATTTGACATGTATGAGGAGAAGCCTGATGTGGGCACATCAGCAATGAACCAGCCGGAATCTGCCACAGAAGTATCTGTGAGTTTTATATTTTAATGCAATAATAAATTTTTGATGTTTAGTTTGGGCTATTCTGTATATAAAACATTTTCTGTAACCAATGAAATTGTTAGTTCTATTTAGGAGTATATTAACTATTGGACATTGTTTATAAGTTTGGCTTTTGCAGAAATCTACAGTAATCTATAATTTGACATTATAGTATTTACTATCAACAAATACAGTATATTTCATTGCATGAAAGGATCTGTTTCTCTCTGTTATATATGTGTACTTTGTATTGTACTTATCATTTTATTCAGATGCTTATAATTATGCACTTAAGGCATACATGGCCTTGTATTCATTTTGTTCTCTTCAGTTTATTTAAGCATATTATCCATATTGCTAGAGTTATAGGTTAAGTACAGCCATTCAGCATAAGAGTAAAATTGACATAATGTTCAAAATGTAACAATGACTTCTTTTCTTTTAGGATGAGGAAGATATAGCAGAAGAGTTAAGGAACAGTGAAGAATATCAAGAGCTTCTCAAACTAAAACAAGTTAAAGCCCTTAAGGAACAGGAGATGAACACAGGAATTATAACTCACATTGGTTTTTCTGTAAGTATACCTGTGTAATGATAAATCCATATGACTGAAAACATTTGTACTTAACTGGGTATAACTTAGTCTGTGTCTTAGTTTTTTAAAAGCTACTTTCTCTCCCAAGTGTCAAGTTTAGCTCCAGGCCCAATTCGTATCTTTATATTCTTCTTATATATTTTAACGGTCAGATATTTTTCATTCTAAATTTGAAATTGATAATGACACATAGCTGAGAGTGAACTAGAGACAAATTATAGTTGTGGCAACTTCATCCGTAAAGAAAATTTGTCATACTGTCAAGTCTGCTTAAAAACACTTGACCAGGGACAATTCAGTTTTCAGGAAGCAGTGATGCATACGTAAATTTTATGTAAACTCCTCTCTGTTTGTGAAATGCTATCACAATTGGTTTAACTTTTGTTTATAGAAAGTGAATGCTTCCTTACACCCTGGTACAGTAATTTATGTTACATACATACAGTATGAGGTCAGTATGCAGTAAACATGTCTGTAATTCTGTATCTTATTTTTTTAGTGCGACAGGTGTGGCACAGACCCTATTATTGGTACTCGATGGCACTGCTTGGAATGTCCAGCTTCAACAAGTCTAGATCTTTGTGAAAAATGTGTGAAAGGCAGTTTTTCTACAGAGACTCACCAAACTGCACATGTTTTACAGCCAGTTAAAGCTCTATGTATAAGAGACACTATGGCAGGGTCCATTTAAATTAAACTTTAGTGATTTGTACTGTTAAAATGTATGCAAAATAAAAGTTTCATGTGACGTAAATATACCGTCTAACAATCTTTTTCATTTCCAGCTTATCAAGGTTTTTTTTCTGAAATTTGTAGTGCACCATTTGATTACTTTATTAAAACTGGCATCTCATTAAAGTATGGTGTTGGTGCCAGAAATAAATAATTTGGATAATGAAGAAAAAATTCTTGATAGAAATTTTCCCAGAAGCATTCAGTTAGTCCACAAAGCTGGTCAACGATACCAGAAATACATAATTTGTAGTAGGAAGAAATATGCTTTCCAAGAAAATTTCCAGGAAACTTTCACCTAATGTTGTTCGCTGATGCCAGAAATGAATAATTTGGATTCTGAAGACAAAAATCTTGATAAAAGTTTTCCAAGAAACAGTCACTTAAACCATAAAGGTTTTCTGATGCTTCCATCAAATATATTGTAATATGAAACTGATATAAAATAAAATAATTCAAAACTAAAAGTGACTTTTTATATAAACACATCACTTTGCTATAACTCTAAATGTGTGCAATCACATTTTCTAGAGACCATCAAAAGTAGAAAAAGAGTTCCCACCTTGTATATACACCTGACCTCCCGAGTATACTCCAAGATAGTAAAATCATACCAAATGTCTGAACTACTCCCAAAAACAGCATGGTTGGGAGAAGGGGCTGTGAAAATTTTCACATAAAGAGATGGGTTTGTACACAATATTAGTATTAAAGAATTGTATTTATTTGATCTTGGCCTTGACTAGAATAGCATGAGTAGCTTTTTACATCAGTCCTACAATGTAAGGTACAATCTTAAGGACCAAAGTGACCATAGGCATTAAAAGCCTAGTGATCCAGAAGATTTTAGGACTAACAAAGGGTCATGAAAATGGACAGGGACCTTCTAGGGCTATGTTTTGTACCGTTCAAGACTCAATTTGACCTGAAAAGAAAGTAAACTCGCCTCATTTATACAGCATGGAAACAAATACCTTAGATTCCTCCACTAAAGATCATGATTAAAAGGTTATGAGGATGAAAAGGAAGACTGAGAGGAGCTCACAAAGAGAGAGAGAGAGAGAAAGAGATGCACAGAAAATTTGGCATCCAGCAATGATAGGACTAACAGAGAAGGGAGTCAAAGGACAGTGAGTTCTCTGAAATACTTTTACAATAGTAATAGGACGCACAACTAACATTAACGTTTGTAGCCATACAGACTTGAAAGGCAGTAAAGTGAATACCAATGACTGTTGACTTTACAATCCAGTGTCTGCGATTCAGTAGTGTCCTGATAAGCATTCAATATGGCTTTCCCAAGCCAATAAAATAATGGAGTTTTTAGATACTTCTGACTTATGCACTCTGGTGGCTAAAAACAACTGTATCCCTCCTTCTAAAGGTATAGTGTTCCGATGATAATTCTCACAGGCCTCAGAGAAGATCTTAATCCCTAGTTTTTCCGCAATGAGAGGATAACAGAAGAAGGAGCAAACCCGGTTTTGTCAATAAAACCAGATACTGGTGTCATTATAAAAATGAAAAGCACAGGTTATAATCCTAGTCAAGGCAGGTGCTCTTATCATATATAATTAATTACCTTTGGTTGAAAGTCGTTTATAAAGTTGTTATGGGAATCGGGAATAAATAAATAATTGTATATATATGTATATATATATATATATATATATATATATATATATATATATATATATATATATATATATATATATATATATATATATATATATATATATATATATATATATAGAGAGAGAGAGAGAGAGAGAGAGAGAGAGAGAGAGAGAGAGAGAGAGAGAGAGAGAGAGAGAGATGGCATCAATACTTCATAGGTGAATTGGGTGAATTGTGCCACATTAAAAGGTCCCGTACATGTGGTATACAGTTTTCATATCCACTTTTCATATTCTGTTTCACAGCACTGTTTTACATAACAGACAACTGCAATTTAAATAGCAATGATAAGCAGTAAATTAAAAAAAAAAATTTAACATAACTTACTGTATATGTGACATGTCTATTTAAAAGACTCGTGATTATGGAACCATCTACAGAACAATAAACCTGCCTAAGGCTTTTTAATGTCAGTATTAATCATTCACGAAAAATAATAACAGCATTTAGCCTTAACTAGCAGTTAGTATACAATGGAAAGCTCAGGGGAAGACCAAGTCAATTGCATTATGGAAGCAACATGCTCAACAGAAATTAAGACTGGCTGTCAGGGTGTCTTGATCAATTAAGCATAAAGTTCCATGAAAATGTGAAAAATGTATGAAGCTATAATTTGTCCTTAAGATAAATTACATACTCCTCGATTTGTGCCTCCTAACCAGTAATTCTGGTTGCTTGCTAATTTCTCGTTTTCATAAGTAAGATGGCGGAAACTTAGCTCACATTAACCCGTAAATGTTGTCTTTATTAAATCCATCTCTATGATTTACATGGACCCAAAGTCTGTTATGAACCAATAAACGCCTACCTTTCTTTACGTCCAATAGGATGGCACCTTTCAAAGCCTTTAGGCTCCTCTTCCAAAACAAAACTGCGTTCTTCTTCTTGATATTTATGTAACGACAGTGTTCTTCTTTTACGTAATCTCGAACCGAGTTTGACGGCATATCGATGACGACGTGAAAGTGCTGAAAGCTATTTGTTAAGAGTTACTAGCAATTGTTACCTACCGTAAATGTGCAGAAGCATTGCGTGAACAATATCATCCTGTAATTTACTTCAGCTTAAAAGCAGAGCAAAGACTTAGGGTATTTGAACCGGGATACATCGTAACCTAACCTAGGGAGCCCCTCAACATGACACTGTGTTTAGCAGAGTGTTTAGCAGAACGGCGAGTTTGAAACTATTCTGCAATATTACCTTAGAACGGGAGTGGAAGCTGTTTTTCGACAGTTAATATTGCGGTCAGTAAAAACTTGACAGAATTTTCACATGTACTCTAGTGCATATTATTTTGCCTAGTTGAAGGTGGTGTAAGGTTTAAAAAAATCATACAGTACATGGCAGCATATGGTTCAAAATGTGCATGTGCAATTGTTAAACTGGCTGCTGCCTCATTTCAAATGTAAATTAAATAAACCTCTTGAGTTCTCTTCCATTTAGGCTACTCCCTTGCCATTTTGCTGATTTATTTATGCTAGCGAGATGTTATGTGTTTATGGATGTAACATTTATATATTTCATAATTTAAGACATGAAAATTTATTCTAATGGGTAATCCCCCATTTCTCCTGGAGCACAATTTTTAAAGTAATTAGTATTTTTCCCAAGTACAGTACTGTATACAATATACAAATCAAAGCTTTTTATCGTAATCCCATCTCAACTGTCCCACTTAGTCCCTGATGCCAAAGAAAAAGTGCTGGCTTACGGTAAGTGGGTGGGCGATGTCCCCTACTAACCCACTTACTTCCATTTAACTACCTTATTAGCCTACCAAGTCTCTGGTTTCTATACCTATGAAAAATACAGAATACTCTAAAAATTTGATACATAAGTAATGCAGATGTATACAAATATCTCTGTCAATTAATATAAATAATGTTTTTGTTTTTCAGAGTAGCAGATATTGAGTTTATGAAGATACAATGGCTCTGTCTGGGTAGAACATAATTCAAGTGAGCTGCTAGCATTATTTATCTTCCTTGTAAATTACCAATACAATTCCTGAACAATGCAAAAAGTGACCACTAATTTGCTATCTGTCTATGAAAGACCAGTCCACAGACTACTATCACATTATGCTTTTGTACCAAAGTATGATCCTTGCAATACTTTGGAGGTGAATAAGTTGCAAGAATTTATTGATGATACAAAAAATCTATTTGTATTAACTGGTGCAGGTATATCAACTGAAAGTGGTATACCAGACTATCGTTCTGAAGGTGTTGGACTATATGCAACAAGCTCCAAAAGGCCTGTTCAGTTCAAGGTTAGTAATAATCAAGTTTATTATTAAAATACTTTGGAAATAGTATTGGTATCCTGAAGTGAAAATTCAAAAATTCAATTACTGTACAATGTAGACATTAAATGTTGGTTATTATGCTGTGTGTGGGGTACAACACTGAATGGTAGGAAAACCAAGACTTTATTGAGTAGCCATTCTGATAATATTCACCATTGCGTTATTTCCTATATTTAAGTAACTTTGTACTGGGTGACTCTAAGTATTACGTAGCACGGGGAGTACGTTGTCCGAGTTGCTTTTGACTCTAAGCTTTCTATTTTTACAGCAATTAAAAATAAGTTTATCATTTCTGTATTTTTAACAATGATGATTACTGTATTATTTAAATCATCATTAGAAGAGACAAACTGTATGGTAATCTTCCTTGAACTGCATCTCATTAGAGTTCGTTAGTTATCTCCTTTAGTGACTATACCTTTATGAATAAGTACTAACCTGCAACTTAGTTTTAATGGGCATTACCATTCAAGTTTAAGAGTTTCTGTAATACTGCTTTTAAAATGTAATGTACCATTATCTTCATTTCAGTGACATTTCTCAAATGCTGTATGCACTGGTTACTTTAAAATATTAGATGGTGAATATGACAGATTTACAGTGTTGGTTAGTCTTATCTGCATATCCCAAACCCTGTCCTAACCCTTGCCAAGTTATAGGCATCACATCAGTGGGACATTGATGTGTGAGTGATCCCCGCTTCTAAATATGTGTGCATAAAATTTGCTTGAGCATCCTACACATAATAAATGTTCATATTCAACCTAAGGTTACTGCCTAATGCAATGGTAAAGTTAGTTAATCCTAAGTTTTTGGGCCTTACGACTATATTTTTTATGACAAAAATATTTGAATGAGATTTTAAGATTTAGAAAGGGGTGTTAATTCCCACTAATAATAAAAATGTTATTGATGAAGGTAATGCTTAATTTTTTCAGGTATTTATGGGATCTGCATCTGCTCGGCAGAGTTACTGGGCTAGAAACTATGTTGGGTGGCCTCGATTTTCATCTTTCCATGCAAATATAGCACATACAACACTTGCTGAGTGGGAGAAAAGTGGGAAGATAAAATGTTTGGTAACACAAAATGTAGACAGATTGCATCACAAGGCTGGGAGCACCAAAGTTTATGAGTTGCATGGTAAGAAGTTAATGCTTCTTCTTTTTAGTAGGTCTTTTAATTACCTTTTAAATTAAATGCAGAACCACACACAAATAAGTTGTGCTATATGCAATATGCTTTTTGTAGTGAATTCTTTGTTTGTAAACTAATTCATATTTTACAAATCTTATCCTTAATGCTATATGCAATATGCTCTTTGTAGTGAATTCTTTTTTTGTAAACTAATTCATATTGTACAAATCTTATCCTTAATAATCACTTAACTGCAATAAATTTGTTTATATTATAAGTAATGGCTATTAGAAATCTTCAATACCTATGTGCATGCAGGGATCCATTTGACTGTGATTAAACACTCGGTACAGTTACTATCACTCAACTATTGCTTCTGTATTTCAAGAAATTGTTTGTCAATTTTACTTCTGTCCCTTTCATCTCTTGTATATTAATAAAGTATAAATTCAGCACAAAGAAATAGTGCAATAAAAGTTACCAAGGTGATACTGTACCCTGACTAGTTTCAGAGTTTGACCATACCTTCTTATATAAATCTCAATATATACGGTAGTATTTAATTGCCATTAATAAAACAGAAGATTATTGGTGAGCTTATTGGTGATGTTTGCATATACTGCAATGCTTCCATACTAAGTGCTCCTTTTCTAGGTGATGGAGGTGGTTGCACACCTTTTGATAGATTTTTTGATAATGTTTAGTTTTGAGATTTCTGGTCAAGTTTCACATGACTGATTATCTTTAAACATTTTGGACCATACAGCAGTAACATGACCCATTCTTTATTTCTTTGCAAACAGGGACAGCATTTAATGTTATTTGTATGTCCTGTTCCAAAATGATAACTCGCCACAGCTTCCAGAATCATATTAGAAAATTAAATCCTCATCTGTCCATTCATTCTGATGATATTCGACCCGACGGTGATGTTGAATTAGCAAAGGTAAGACTGACTGTTAATGTGTTATATTTTCTTTTGTTTTTCTAATTATAGTATTTCTAGAAGGGAATTTATAATTTTATTACTTTTATGCAGAGTAAATAGTTTTAGAGAGATTCAGATCTGTTCAGTTACTAAATGTTTACAATTTGACTGAGCTATTGTAAATGCAAGAGTCAGTGTGCTCAACTCAGCAATCACTAATACAGTATTGAGTTTGTGAAAACAAAAGCAGTTATTAGGTTCATTCTACATTTTAAAAAGGGCAACACTCCTCAGATTTTTAAGCATTGCATTTAATATGGTACCAAAAAATGTTCGTGAGACATAAATACATACTGTACTCCAAGTTTGGGGGCAGCACACACACAAACACACATAGCTCATAGGTTAAACTTGTATATTTGACCCTGACTGTATGCAGGGCACCATGAATTTCCTTGACCTTCTTTGGTGGGAAAAACTTAATCTTTTATGACAGAAAATTTGGTAGTGTAATTTCATCTACAATATAATTCAGAATTTGCTTTAAGTCAGCCTGAAAGCTACCCCTTAAAGCTAAATTTAATTTAAAATTTTAATGAAGAAGGGAACTGTTGTTACATAAGCAGTTACTTGACATTGCCAACAAGAAAGGCAAACTAGAAAAATTAATCTTCACTAAGCATTTTATAAATAATTTCTTGATTTGATTAGCCTGTGCTGCTTCAAAATAATGCAAATGGATTATAATCTGAAACTAAAAAGATATGTTTTGCAAGAAAAACTTTGCAGTGCAAATGAGTTTCTAGTTATTATGTTCACACAACTGCACTGTAGTTTAACTCATTCACTTTATTCCAGGAAGATGTTGAGAAGTTTACTGTACCATCCTGTGGCCAGTGTGGAGGGATTATGAAGCCGTACATTGTCTTTTTTGGTGATAACGTTCCCGCAGAACGTGTCAAAAATATTCGAGAGGAGTTGGCAACTTGTGATGGTCTCCTGGTACTAGGATCATCTCTCTATGTATATTCTGGTTATAGGTAATGTTTAAACATTTGCTTTTGACTTCCTGTTATATAAAGTATATTTTAAAAATAACTTACCCTTGATGTTTTGTTTGGGTTAGTACTATACAGTTATTTAAATCTCAAAGCACCCAGTTTCCTGTTAAATAATGGATGCTGATATTTATCTACGTTGATGGTACTACAAGCTCAAAGGAATCTTCACCTGTCTTTAAGACAATTCCATGAAAATAATGCCAAGTGTCTTCTAATTATAATTTATGATTGGAGAACTTTCCAGGGGAAAAGGTGCAAAAAATGTTAAAATTCGAACACTGTTAGTTTGGCTTTATGTAATAAAAAAAAATGAACAGCAAAATTTTGAGACACACTAGGTAAAGAGGAAGAGATTACACCAAATATTTGAGGATCCGACAAGTCATTTGGCAAGATAATAACACAAACAATTAGATAGGCATTATGAAAGCAGATGGTACTAGAAAGTCACATTGAGCTATTTCAAGAGTTAAGGCAGTGGTGGTTATAGCAAAAGAATTTGAGATAAATTGTTCTCATCATGGATCACCACTAAATCCTTTGCTGTTTATCATAGTACTGTAACAGTAACTGAGGAAGCTATAAAGGAGTGTAGAGAGGGAGGCATTCTGGATATGTTATAAGAATAAGTGAGGAAAATTTGACATTAACACATTAATGATAACTGTGATATCATTTCACTGAGTGTATGACGAAATTCTAGCTCTTTTAAGTAGTTATTTTATGCAGTGTGACGCAGTGTCATAGAAATAGCTACTTTGTAATAAAATTTTTTCTTTCCTGTTGATATTTGATGAAGCTAAGTTGAGAGTAGGTTAGAGCTTGAATAACAATTTTCAGAAATAGTAATGCATAATTTTTTCCCCACAGATTCATCCTACAGGCAGTCGAAGCTGGCATAAAATGCTGTGCTGTAAATATAGGCACCACTCGAGCAGACAAACATCTAGCTTTTCGGATAAGTGGTCGATGTGGTGAAATTCTGCCAAAAATAGTCGTTTAAGAAACTAATTTATACTTGAACAAATTCGTTATGTTCTTCGGTGATAAAATATTAATAAATGGGATGGTGCAATTATCAGCTGTGTTTTTATGATAGATAAAACTACATGACACCAATGTTCGAGATCCAAGTGGATGCATAGGTAAGGAGAAGGAAAATTATTGCAGGCAATCAATAGATACCATGCAGCATTTTCAGTGAAATTTGACCTCATGCATAGGCAACAGGGAATATAAAAAATATAAGAGACAGCATCGATTTGAAAGAAATTATATTTAAAAACCAATTGGAATCTAAGTGCAAATTTAAAGGTAGAAACTGTTAACATTATATTTTGAATACATGGGTAATACTGTTACTTATGACAATGCACCCCTTTGAATAAGGTTTTCTGCAAGAGATAAAAATGTAATTCAAGGCTAAGTGGATTATGAACGCTGAATTTAATGTTTGGAGTATATACTATTTCCATATTCAAGATTATTTTCTAAAATTCTTTACAAAATGCAAGTGAATTAACTGGAAGCCCCAAGGAACAGTTTGCCTAATTATATGCAACTTTTCTTTTTCTCCATTTTGTGGATCTTGCCATTAACTAAGCTTGCAACTGAATCATGAGCTATATAAGAAGTGCAATTACACTAAGTGCCTCAGCCACAAGAAATGATTCACAGACAACAAAGCATAATTAATATCTTTACCTGGCGAGAGAGAGAGAGAGAGAGAGAGAGAGAGAGAGAGAGAGAGAGAGAGAGAGAGAGAGAGAGAGAGAGACTCAATGTTTCTAGAGCCTGAGATAACAAGTCATATTTATAATTCAAATTTTTACAATTAGCCTAATATGTGTTTCCTATTTACCAAGTCTAATGCTTCTAGAGAGAGAGAGAGAGAGAGAGAGAGAGAGAGAGAGAGAGAGAGAGAGAGAGAGAGAGAGAGAGAGAGCTGGCTGTAATTTTATGGAGATGCCAGTTTACATAATTAGAGATATGCCTTTACGTGCTCTCTCTCTCTCTCTCTCTCTCTCTCTCTCTCTCTCTCTCTCTCTTGTAAGAAATGAAAAAACTTAAAGCAAAGAAAAACATTTCCAAACGTTCAAAAGACAAGAGGAAGTTTTGTACAAAGTAAAACACAAAGTTTGGTCGTATGTGTTCCAGCTAGAGAATCACTAACGGCTAAAATATTCCTCTTTCTCGCCTCTGTTAACAAAACCAATTAATTTTGGGAACTAAGAACCACAAGTAATTACACGAGAGACTTAAGAAGAAGGACTTTACGACCGCAGGCGATTTTTGCCTTTCCGCAGTAATGCCTTAGGGCTGAGTTTTATTTCTTTGGAATTTCAAGACTCCACCAACGAAACATCTTTCTATGTAAATTGGTTCATAAACATTCTAAGGAGATGTTTCCTAGGGGCAAAATAACCACAGGAAGGGTAATTAGCCCTTAAAAAGCCCATGCAATATTCGCGTTAAGAAAAAGTAGTGTTATTTGAGCCCTACCGTTGTCTTGTTTATAATGACTTATGTAATATATTACTTTATAAGCGAGTGTTCGGGTCACAACAAATATCAACAAGTCAGTTTACACATTTTTATACTTATTTGTCGCTCTATAACCGAACCAATATCATTTTTATTTAAATTAGAACAGAAAGACTAAAACCTGAAAAATGTAAGCAATTTCAAAAAATAATTATAAAGTCCATGACTTACTATAATTACTATAAATACCGCGCTTCCATAAATGACCGAGAAGTTATCGTACCTTAACTATTTAGTTGCCACATATGAATATATGAACATTTCCACTTTACAAGCCCAATAAATCTTCGTGATTGAATTATCCCACGGACGCTATTTTAATGAATTTCAGGGCAGTCACGGCTTAGTAATAAAAAAAATATATAAAAAAGGTACAAAATAAAAGAGTAGGCTTTCACATAAATCATCAAAAGCAGAATTACATGTACAAAGGTCGTTTGTTTTTTTTTTTCTGAAAGGCAATTTTTTTTTATAGCTGTCGTAATGAATACTCCCCAATTCATGGCCGTCAGAAGATAAATATATATGCATATAAATTCAAGAGAAAGTGCTGTGTGAAATTTCTCATAATAATAATAATAATAATAATAATAATAATAATAATAATAATAATAATAATAATAATAATAATAATATCTCGGATGACCTTTCAACAAACTTCAGTGAACAATGGCCGTCTGGATGCCGTTGAGTTAATATTCCGGTTTCTTAATCTCTCCAAACGGCCATTCTGTTTAATAATAATAATTACAACAGCAGCAACAACAACAACAACAACAACAACAACAACAATAATAATAATAATCACGAACTAGCTACATCGACAAATCAAAAAGTTACCGAATGTTTTGGAAGCATACGACGACACTGAACCCAAAAAGGACCTGACCTGACTTGAGGCTTAAGCAGAACTTGTACTGAAATATCATAAAGCGTTTGTTTCAGTTTTATTTCAGATGGAAATAAATAATTTGAGTGATCAAGAAAGAGGACAGGTAGTGGTTTCTGATCTGAAATGGATAAGATCGATGGTAAATAATATTAACACTTTAATGAAGAGATATACAATAACTGTGATGGTACACCACAAATCTACTATAAATACATGAAGCTGGTCAGTTTGTTTTTTTAAGTACTATTATATCATGCGATGCAAAAATGAATGTACTGGAATCCTTGCAAGCTATCGAAGGGAAACACATTATCGCTGATGTTATATGAAATATTGATTGATAGGCTCAAGAGATTGACATGACCGTCCATTATTTTACTTACTGAAGTGAAAAGAAATAATTGTAGATAAAGAGACAATTGGAAGAGAAGAACAATAGTCTGACAGTCCTGAAGAACATGAAGAATAGTAGTCTGATAGTCCTGAAGAACAGAAGAGCAACCACAACTATAGAATGTCGCTAAATTCCTCTCTTTGAACGTCGACAGGGAACCTAGACAGTTCTCCAGTGTCTCAAACTCAAGAACCAACATCTTCCATACATTCTCTAACGCCATCTTCTTTGACATCTGGACGGAAACCCAAAAGCGCTGGGTCTCTAAACAGGATCACTAACCTCTCAGAAACTTTGTACTGAGAATTTTCCTTCCAATTTCTCTTAATCATTTCATTGCTGATCGGCAGCTGGGGCTCTCATCAGCACAACGACCAGCAGCAGAAGACAGCTGGTCACTGGATTAAGGTGAGGTGTTCCCTAAAGGTCTATGTACGTGATTAATTAACAAAGCAGGGCCGGAAGTAAGACAGGGCTGGTAGGGGCTTCGGAGGCAGAATTTTCAGGGCACCTGCGCCTAAGAGGGCGGAAGGAATTTAAGACGGTTGTTGTCTAAATGTACAATTACGTAATTGTTTATGAACATTATCCTCTAAACTTACTCAGATGTTAACAGAGAGGTAGTGTAATTAAACACAAACTATGTATATATATATATACAGTATACATATATGTATATTATATATATGCATGTATGTACGTATACAGGCATACATACGTATACATATATATATATATATATATATATATATATATATATATATATATATATATATATATATATATATATATATATATATATATATATTATATATATATTATTCATATCAGTGTATTCTAACAAGGTATGAATCTGGAAAGAAAAAGGGACAATGATCTCTGCCAAATAACCGCTGAAATCGTGGAGAGAGAGAGAGAGAGAGAGAGAGAGAGAGAACGCTTTAAAGTACCACCTCCGATCAGTCACACAACTCCATCCAACCCTGTCATCAATTTTCCCCTCTTAATTCTCTTTCAATTTCCTCTCGTCGTTCTTTTCCTGTTCTTGCTCTCCCCTTTTATTCGCGTCCCTTTTCATCCCTCGCGAACTTGTCAAGTTTTTAACAAATTTCCCCCCTTCTCTTCTCTTTCTCTTCCCTCATCCGCTATTTGTTCTGTTTATCCACTTCTCTCCGCCTCCATGTCGATCTCTGGGTTGCCGAAGATCAAAAGGCAATTTCAAGCTAAAACCTACAACGTTTACATTTCTTCTTCTTCAGAATCAAGTTAAATACTTGAAAGCGTTTTTGTAGGTGTTTATCTACAGATGGGACATCTCAATGGGACATCTCAATGAAACGTGAGCTTATTTTTGGTCATCACTTGTTATTGTTGTCTGAGATTATTTACTAATAAAAGCAGTTCCACTTATAAGATCGAAGATACTTTATTTTTCTGTAAATGAAAACGATTGGGAAGGCAATTTGTCTGTCCGTCCGCACTTTTTCTGTCCGCCCTCAGATCTTAAAAACTACTGAGGCTAGAGGGCTGCAAATTGGTGTGTTACTCATCAACCCTCCAATCATCAAACATACCATTGCAGTTTCCTAGTTCCCAGTAGTTTTGATGATTTAAGGTTGTTAACCATGATTTGCGTCTGCATCGCAGGTGCTAATAACATAGGCCAACAACGATCGTGTCAAACTTTCATGCGCTACACTAGAGTCTTTGCCGTGACTGAGAGTTTCATACAGCATTGAGCATACGTACAGGAGTCTGGATGCGCCAAAGAGACTGGCATGTTTCACTTGTTTGTTATATGAATTAATGTGATGGAATCCCATCAAATTTCATTTGCAAGTATAAAATAAATTTCTATTAATAGATTGTCATCGTTATTACACACCCAGCAACTCCTAAAAAGCATTGAATTCATATTTAAAGTATAGCTAAATTAAATAAATAAAATTGTTATTTATTTGAGCAAGTTTTGGCAAAGTGGCAGTAAAAGCATGAACAGGAAGCAGGCATTACATTCATTCTCATAATGTTCCAGAGATCGCATCGTTGTTTCATTCATCTCAAATCCTGCTATGAAAAGGAGAAGAGGCATGCCATATATATAGCTATACCATCCTTAGTTCAATCCCTTCTGTGCCCCTATGGTTTTCAGATATCCTGGGCACGGTCAATCTTGACCCTTGACCTTCCCATTCCTGAACGCACTGCACTTTCGCCATGTCTGATGAAGTGCCAAAAAACTTGCTTTCCCTCAGAAAAATTAACTGTCATATGTTTTTATTAAGCAAAAAAAAAAAATCTTACCAGAAACATTTTCAGAATACATCAATTTGCATTAATAACAACAGATTTACTGATTTGCCTACACACATACACACAAAATATATACATTATATATATATATATATATATATATATATATATATATATATATATATATATATAATATATATATATATATATATATATATATATATATATATATATATATATATAAAGTGCATATGTGTGTGGGTGTACGAAATTTAGTATTTCCTGTACTTTTTATATGTCAAGCGACGTGTAGTGAAGGCAAACTTTCAAATTGTCGAGATGAATTCCAACGATTTCAAATGTATAAAATGAAAATTAATATAAAACATTAAGCTGCAGCATTTAACAGATAATAAGCCAAGTAACATAAAATTAATACTAATTTACCAATTAATTTATTTTTTTGCAAAATTTCTTTTTTTCTTTGGTAACTCGCTATGTTCACACCATACAAGCGCTGGCTCTATGTTGGACCATGATAAGTGTGTGTGTATGAGAGAGAGAGAGAGAGAGAGAGAGAGAGAGAGAGAGAGAGAGAGAGAGAGAGAGAGAAATCATTACTTTCTCGAAAACCGTTTTCTTTGTTGGAATCTTTGCCCCCGCGCCTAATGTTATCTGCTCATTTCAGCCTGGTCCATTTACCCCCGGGGTTTGTTCAAGACACTACCCCATATATAAAGACCACCCGGGACTCACCCCCTCTCCTAAGACCACCTCCTCACCCCAATCCCCTCCCCAGCCCCTTCCTGAAGTCATTTCAAATCGTGAATGGAGCAGGAATTCCAAAAGAGGATCCAACGCAGTAAGAAGATTACATCTAATGAAGTAATTTCCAACTCTTCTTCAGGGTTTAATGGGGCCTCCTGTTGTACAAATAATCCTTTAGCCTTCTTCTTCTGGCCTTTCATAACGGTCTACTTCTTCTTCTTCTTCTTCTTCTTCTTCTTCTTCTTCTTCTTCTTCTTCTTCTTCTTCTTCTTCTTCTTCTTCTTGAAATTTAGGTGTAGGAAGAGTGGTCTTCGGTTTACGCTCTTCATATTCTTTCTTTATTTCGTGGTGTCTCTATTTCCCGGTTAATTTTCATTCTTGCATGTATTTCATCTTTTCTTGTCCGTTAATCTTTTAAATTTAATTTTAATATTGCCTTTACCCCCTCGCTCCCCACACACACACACACGTTTAATATATTATATATATACAGTGACAAGCGTCTCCAAAAAGCGCGAAGAATTTGAGGAGTTAAGAGGCATTGTGGCTATTACAACTACAATATATATATATAGTATATACATATATATATATATATATATATATATATATATATATATATATATATATATATTTATATATACTTTTACCACCAATTCGTCTTTATATTATTCTTTATTTTTCTCAGCACATTGCACGCTTCCTTGCATTTTTAATTATTAAGCATTATCCAGCAAATACAAAAGAGGACTGTTTCAGTTCAAGCAAATACACCAGAATTTGCCTTGTACACATATTCAATGTCCTGGACCTAAAAACAATTATTCTGGGAGTTCTGGTAAGAATTAACTTCATCCTCATAGTTTCCACCATGCACTAATTTTACTTAGCCTTTGGAATGGAATATTGAGTTTAGGCCAAAGGCCAAGCGCTGGGACCTATGAGGTCATTCAGCGCTGGAAGGGAAATTGCGAGTAGAAAGGTTTGCAAGGTGTAACAGGAGGAAAACCTCGCAATTGCACTATGAAACAATTGTTAGGATAGGGTGGACAGCAAGACGGAAGAAACATAATATGAATGGAGGTACAGTAAAAGGAATGAAAGGGGTTGCAGCTAGGGGCCGAAGGGCCGCTGCGAAGAACCTTTGGGAATGCCTACAATGCACTCCATGAGGTGCACTGACGGCACTACCCCTGTACGGTGTTACTTAACTTCTGGTTAAGAGATTCAGCAACTACAGGTTTATACTCAAAAGATGGGATAGATACCAAAAGAGTAGCATCATTTGTATAGGTAACAAGCTGATTTCTAACAAACTAAATATCGATCACTTGAAAATAAAAGCTATGGATCTAGAACACTACCCTGGGGAACGACATAGATCAAATTCCTTTTAAAAATCAATTATAGTTACGGTATTAAGAAATGCTACGCCAAATCCGGTCCATCTAAGTATTAGAAGAAAAATCTCATGATGATTGATAGTCCAAAAATGAGTTGTCTGTGTATGTATATATATATATATATATATATATATATATATATATATATATATATATATATATATAGAGCTCTCTATACCATATATATACATACATATATATATATATATATATATATATATATATATATATATATATATATATATATATATATCTTTATATATCATCACAACTGTTTTCTGGGACAACCAGTCTTTACAGATTGGCTCACAAGGCCTGCCTCTCTCTCTCTACTCTCTCTCTCTCTCACCTGGAGGAGGAGGAGGGGTGGGTAGGAGGAAAAGGAGGTCTTCTAATTTGGCGTTATCGCTCGATTTCTTAATTAACGAGTGTCATTCAGGAAGACGGCCAAGATTGAATTCGATTAGCGGGGGCAATGGATGGCCTCATTAACGTCAAGCTCACTCTCACCTTTCGCGACTCTTGAATCGACGATACAGCTGTTCGGGGAGTTCTTACATGTGCCCCTGCAGGTGCCTATACACGTGCGTATACACGTGAGCTAATTGGCTGACAGGCGCGCAAAACACACCTACCGTTCAGGGCCTCAAATGAACACTTCTTTGCGTAATGGAGACTCGAACGGACATGCGCAACGATGGCTAATTTCGATAATGAATCAGTTTGAGAACATGAATCTAAACATCTCTCCTCTGTATCAAGTTTAACTTCGATTATGAGTAAATTTACAAAATTTAATCTCTCGTCATTAACAAGTTTCCATAGCAGAAACTGATTCAACTGAATAAAATGGAGTTTTTGCGGTTAGATTCCTGCAACAAAATTTCAGAAAGCCAATTCTTTATATTATTATTATTAGATGAAATCTATCCACATGGAATAAGCACACCAAAGGGGCCACTGACTTGAAATTCAAGCTTCCAAAGAATGTTGGTTTCAACCTCCCACCGCAGTCCCGACACTGCAGCAGTAACTGATCGTGATACAGAGCCAGTGATTTCTCATCGCCCTAGGGGAGGCGCGAACCCGCGACATCTGAGTGGCCTGCCACGACACTAACCACTATACCAGCGGATCAGCTAAACCTACAAAAATCACGAAGAGGGGAAAAAAGTAAGCTACGTAATTGTTGCTAACAATCCCTGAGTAAATATATCGCTTGGATAACGAGGCATTTCCAATGACAACCACATAAATGCACCATGAAAAAGGAAGTTTGAACTTAACGTTACACAATTTATGGTCATGCGCTGTACCAGCTGCAAGGGCCTGCAATTGTTCCAACGCGTTGCAGTTATACTAGCTTTGCAATCATTTCACTCAACTCCGTAGGGAGGTAGTGCTGTCAGTGCACCTCATGGGGTACAATGTAGGCATTACTTAAGGGTCTTTACTGGCATCCTTCGGCCTAGCTGCAACTACTTTCATTCCTTTACTGTACCTCCATTCCTTATTCACTCTTGTCTTCCTCCGCCACCCTCTTAACAATTGATTCATAGTGCAACTGTGGGGTTTTTCACTCCTGGTTACACCTTTCAAACTTTACTGTCAATTTCCGTTTCAGCGCTGAATGGCCTTAGTTGCCCCAGTGCTTGGCATGTATGCCTAAAATCTATAAATCAATCAATCACTTCACTCAAGTCGGCTTTTGGGCCGACTTTAAATCTCCAATGCTAATATATTATTTAGGCGTCAACCACATGTTTGCAGGAAACCTATGTCCCTTATTCTCTACCATAGCAATGAAATATGAACTTTTTCTAGCGTTGAATTTTTAAAGATCGTGGACAGCAGTCAATCATCAGAGCTGAACCTTTTCCTGACAGATCTAGGCTCTGCACTAGGACAAAACCACTAGTTTCCTAGAGAACATTAAAAGGGACACTGGAAAACCTATAATAATTTTTACGTGTTTAACTGTTATATTTATTTTTACAGCGTGTGAATCGAAAAGCTTTAACCATATTCATACTTGACGTTTTATTTTGTAAATCCTATTTCAAAGAAAATATTGGAATCCAAAACGCTACTCACATACTTACAAGGTATCTAGTCCGTGCTTTGTTGATTTCCAGTCCAACAGACTACAACGAGAGAGAGAGAGAGAGAGAGAGAGAGAGAGAGAGAGAGAGAGAGAGAGAGAGAGAGAGAGAGAGAGAGAAAATCATACGCATCTTGGCAAAAAACTACCGGTTGTCAATGCAACCCTTACACTCGATAAGATGAATTGATGCAAGAAAAGAAAAATAAATAAATAAATAAGTTAATTAATTAATCATTTCAATAACGTGCCGAATATGAAAGGCAAGAGCCTAATTTAATTACACAGCACTACACACAACAAACATAAAAAGCTGCAATTTATTCACGAATGGGAATCAGCCGATACGCAGAGCGCTCTCAGGAATGAGATTAGCAAGCCTCGTGGGCAAATACCAAACGCATTGACAAATGAGACTGTCGTCGCCTCTACGGAACCAAAAATATCATCATATCTCATCATACATCATCATCTATCATCATCGCGCCGAAATTCAGAAGCGGCTTCAAATGACTCCCGCTCCGACAGAATCATTTGTCGTCGACAGCCACCGCCATTATCATCATCATCATCATCATCATCATCATCATCATCATCATCCAGACGGGAGAAAAGAAGCGAATAATGATGATTACGCTCCAGAGAGGAGAGAATGGAAATAAGCAACGGCCAACTTTGTGTTCATTATTTGTGTGATATGCGTGCGAGCAGAGGGCGGCCGGTGGGCGGAGAGGGTACCGCTTGAAGTAGACTAGCTGGGGATGAGGTGGTTGTGGGAATTGGGCTATGACCACCTGGGCTTTTAGACTGATTATGGTCATCGAAACTGAACATCTTCAAAAGGATATTGGCAAAAGACGGTTCCACAACCTTTGCATGAACCGAGGTCACAAAGCAGTATATATATATATATATATATATATATATATATATATATATATATATATATATATATATATATATATATATTCAGAGTACAGTTGAATCCCCAACAGTGTAGTTCATTTTCCTTGTAAAATCTGCAGGAGGTTACAGTGATAATACTGTATATTTCTCACACCATATGTTGATTCACACACACATTATATTATATTTATATATATATATATAATATATATATATATATATATATTTATCATTACAGAATTGTTCTATACACATTAACACACATATATTAACATAACTTTTCTGAATAAATATTATATAGATACGATCCATTTAAATAGATCCTGTTATATATATATATAAATATATACACATATATTAATATCATAAATTGTTCCTTTGCATTAATACAATTATTTATACTGTTTCTATGAATAAATATCTCTGCTAGATACGATCCAGTTTAAATAGGATATCCTGTTAATATATATATATATATATATGTATATATATATATACACACACAATACACATATAAACGCTATTAGTATCATTATTACTGAGGAGGAATGGCCTACTGGTGCTATGACAAAAACATACTTAGAAATAATTCCCTTGATTCATCATAACTATGAATTATCATATTATATTTGACAGTTTATAGTTCATCTTACCAACACAGTTAAAAACAAAGCTTTCATTTGTCTTATACTGTCGTGCTCACCCTACTTCTCTCTCTCTCTCTCTCTCTCTCTCTCTCTCTCTCTCTTACACACCCTTCCGAAATCTGGGCAACTGCAGATAGAAAGGAATTTCGGCCAAATGCCATCTTTCGAATCTCCTAAACCCTCCCGTAAAATGTGGCTGGGTAAGGTCCCGATGGTGTTACCAGAGTGCAAGCAGATCCTTTAGAGAGAGAGAGAGAGAGAGAGAGAGAGAGAGAGAGAGAGAGAGAGAGAGAGAGAGAGAGGTACGGATCCTGGTTCTCTCTCTCTCTGCTTTATATCTTTCTTTGTCGAAAGCTTGCGGTTTTCCGTGTTAATTGTTGTACATTTGCCTTCAGGATAAAGTAAAGAAAATGGTTAAAAATTTGGCTTCAGGATAAAGCAAAGAAAATTGTTTTGGATTTAGCTTCATAATAATGTAAAGAAAATTAAATTTTAGGAATTGGATTCCTAAAGAAAACATAACAGTTATCAGTCCGTCTCATAAATTTAACTGCGGAATGACATTTATCTTTGAACAATAGTATTTATCAAAACTAAGCTTTATCGAAAGAAAACTCCAGTACGGACACGACTCAGAATCATCCAAAGGCCCTTACGCTCTGAGATAAAAAAAAAAGTAAAAATGCGCCAGTTTCTTCGGCGCAATCGAGTTTTCTGTACAGCATATAATACTGTATGACACTCTCAGCCACGGCCCATGAAACTCTAAGTTGCGGCCCATGAAAGTTTCAGCCACGGTCCGGTGATGGCCTATGTTGTTGACACATAAGCGATCATGGTAACTGATCTTAAATAAATAAAAACTAGCAGAGGCTGAGGCCTGCGGTTGGTATGTTTGATGATTGGGTGAGTGGATGATCAACATACCCGATTTGCGGCCTCTAACCTCAGTAATTTAAGATTTGAGGAGCGGACAGGAAAAAGTGCGGATGGACAGACAAAGCCATCCACCAATAGTTTTCTTTTGCGGGAACTCTAAAAAAGCAAATAAAGCCTATGAGTGTAAAGTACAAAAAGTGAATCTGCGCCAAGAGAAGCCTCGTTAGAATGGTGGAAGATCTGACAGAAATTTCCTCGTCTTTTTAGGAGGCCTAGATGAATGGAGAGTAGAGCGAGCGGGAGTCATATTTCCCCATTCCTCAGTTCCAGCGCGAGTTTCGAGTAACCCCCGACGCTTGTGTAAAATTCAACATTTTTCATGTTACTAACGTGAATTTACAGCCTGAATTCGTGACTGATAAGCCCTGTGTGGCCTTGAGAGAGAGAATGGGTGGGGGAGTGGGAAGATTTTGGGGAGGGGGTTAGGGTGAAAATTTCATAACTGGAAAATATTATGGGATAGAGAAGGAGAGGTTTAGTTCCTCGTAAAATATCAGATTGCTGGTAGCATCAAGCTCAGTGCTGATTTAAGTAATTCGTTTGCGATATATAAAGCTTTTATCTTTCCTTGTTTTACCAAACGACCTCGAGAACTAGAGCAAAGAAAGTCTTGTTTTGCAGAGAGTTGGCGGTTTGTCAGCACGGGCTCTTGCTCCCAAAGTAGCTTATATAGGTACACTCACACAGACAGTCATTCGTTCTCTCGTTCTCTCATGTATTTCCTAAGACTCAATGGCATGCAATGCAGTTCTGTCAATGCTTTTAAAGGAAAATGTAAGAAATATTAAATGAACACACAGTTTTACATGAAGTGGACACGGAACATTTAGGAATTCTTTCCAAACTCACCCTTCTCTTTCTTTCTTACAGGAGTTTATCTCTTTCTTTGGGGCAAAAAAAAAAAAAAAAAAAAACCTAATTTTTCTCACCAGTATGGGGCTGTATGAAGGCGCTGGGTTGTCCGTTTCACCGGAATTCTCTTAAAAAAAATTAGAACAATGTAATATCAGTGGTACAGTTTCAATAATTAATGTCCTTGGGAGACATCAATTTGTAAACCTTCCTCTTACTTCACCTGATTCCTTCAATATTCGGAGTTAACTAAAACACCTGATCTATAACGGTTTCGTTTAATCACGAACGTATGATAATATACGAATGAAGAAAATTAAGGGAACAAGTCATATGAACACGAATTATTACTACGCTTTTTATCGGTTTTACCAATACAAATATTCATCTCTTATCGTCCCCAAAAATCTGTACATAATGAAAGACAGCGACTGTTGTTATTTTAGTTTTATAATAATCATTTTACTGCATTACACCATCATAATTCTATTTTCATTCTACTACAAATATTATTATTACGTTTAATGCCAATATCGATATTAAAGTCGTATTATTATTACGTCTAACACCAATATCGAGATTAAAGTCGTATTGTTCTTACGTCTAATGCCAATATCGATATTAAAATCGTATTATTACGTCTAATACCAATATAGATATTAAAATCGTATCATTATTACGTCTGATACCAATATCAATATTAAAATTGCATTATTATTATTATATAATACCAATATCGATATTAAAATCATATTATTATCACGTCTAATACCAATATTGATATTAAAATCGTATTATTATTACGTCTGATACCGATATCGATATTGAAATCGTATTATTATCACGTCTAATACCAATATCGATATCGAAATCGTATTATTATTACGTCTAATACAATATCGATATTAAAACCGTATTATTATAACGTCCAATACCAATATCGATATTAAAACTGTATCGGACAAGGAGCTTCTCTTTTCACTGCATCATAAATACCATTTCAGTCATTATTGCTTACGATACCAAAGTTCTTATTCTAATTATATTACGGACAAGGACCCATTCGCAGGAAAGACCGAATATTAAGAGCAGCAACAGACTGCTTCAACGACCCCCGGCTTGTTAATTAACTGGAGATTATCTGATGCCACATCCCAGCCCTGATTGAAAGCCTCTCTCCGAAAAGCTACGGTCATTTTCCTTAACGTATCACTCTTCCGTATGTCCGGGCATTGACGAAAGTCGTTGCCGAACGATGCCCAAACAGCCGCGAGAATATGGGAGGAAAAACGCATGGATGCTGTACGATTCCTTTTGCGTCCATTCGCTGCTAAAAATGGAATGTGGTACAATTTCTGTGATGCTGTCCTGGATGAGAATTTAGAGTCACTTTTGGTCGTCTGAATTAAAAAGGTATTGGATGAAATGACTGGGAAAGCTGAATTGAACTTATTTTTCCGAAATGGATCACGAATCAAGTGAAAGTTGACATAAAATGAATATGTGTTAGGGGTACAGTATTTTGATACACAGTGAAATGATTTTTACTGAAGAAATATTCTCTCCAAATGGTTATTATAAGAAGGTTCGTCATTCCTGCTTTACTGAAAACAAAGTATACTCTAAATAAATAAACGAAATAAAAAATAACTTCAAGTTTCTTTCAGGCTATCAAGACTATATTTCACTCTACACAGAAACAAACAAACATACGAAATCTGAACCTTATCTGCTCGATCAGGTTCACTTTCTCTATACATAACATGAAAGCAAAGTGTAATTACGCAAAATATTTGGAGACTTTTTGCGGGAAATGCTGAAAGAGAGAGAGAGAGAGAGAGAGAGAGAGAGAGAGAGAGAGAGAGAGAGAGAGAGAGAGAGAGAGAGATTTTACGCGACTTAGACAAAATTTTCAACAGCTTGCATAACTGATCTGAGTAAATTTTCGTATATCATATAATATAAATAACAATACTTTCCTAAACTATCCTTAGGAATAAACAAACGAAGAGTTGAAAGAAAACAAATAATAAATATTAACAGAAGCAAAAAAAGAGAGAAATACTTGAGTATGAAACTAAAACAGAACTATTTCCCCAACTCGGCGTTTGATATCCGAGGCTGCTTCGTTTCCCGAGAGATACGCGCATAGAGTTTTAATGAGACCTCTGGAGCCAAATTGGCATCTCTGTAAGTCTCCCGCTGCCTGAAAGCCGATGACGTCACGGCTGCCTCAAAGCCCATGACATCCCACTCGATAAACGGAAAAACTTTTTGGTCAATCCGACGAACTTTCCTTTTAACTTCCTCTTTTTTTTATAGGAATGAATGCACCGCGTTCCTCCCGAATTAGCGAGCAGGAAAACTATGATTACGAGGATGATGATAACTTTAGAAATGAATCGACGACATTGCTTCTGTGGAGAGAGAAGGTAGTATGTGATTAAGCGCGGTACTTATTGCAAAGGCTTTCTGCTCATTTAGGGACAAAAATGGTCGAGTTTTTCGTAATCTCCTGAGCTGAATTGCCAAATGCATTTTCTTGGCATGTAATTGCCGAGCTGTTATTGCCTCTCCTTACAAGATATTCATAAACACACGCACGTGACATTGTATTATTTGTTTTTTTGTTCACGCAACGGAATTTATCCCATCTATATTTATAATATAAATTTATCTGTAAGAGAAGAACTAGAGTTTAGTGACTCAACCCTTTATATTTTGATGTTCGTTTGCTTAAATAGAGAATTAAAAGTAATGCAATGTCTCACGTAATTCTGTCAAAAATTCCTGTTCTCGTGATTAAAGCGAACCTAATGACACAGCTCTTTTGATGTTGTCAAATAAAGCGACAATTAATAAGCAAAATAGAAATGAATACGTAAATATTTCCACTCATAATGATTTACATAGGCAATTAAAAAAATTTATTCTTTATTCCAGATTACAAGAAGATTAATATAAGCGTAATTACCTCCACAGAGGTTTTTTTTTTTTTTTTTGTTTTTGTTTACCTGTTTATTTATTTATTTTTTTTTTGACCACTGGTGGGCCTCGTGCCTGGCTACAAGTAATTAAATTCTGGGAGGTACAGGAATGCACCTTTAAGGTTATACACCCCCCAGAAAATACGGGTACGTTTTTGGGTCGTGTTTGTTTGTTTGTCTAACAGTTGGCAAGATTACTCGATATTTGCGTGTGAATTAAAAAAAAAATTTTATACCCAATGGTGGTCTTTGTGACTGACGACAACATGAGAATGACTTATTTTGAGAAACTTTACCCAAGAGGAATAATTAGGCAAGATTCGAGCTCTCTTAAGGAGAGAAGAAGTTACAAACCAGTAAAAAATGCGCCGAAGTTTCTTCGGCTAATCAGCTTTCTGTACAGCCGCTACAGCGTATAATCAAGGCCACCGAAAATAGATCTATTTTCGGTGAATGCTCCGTATAATCTGTATGAGCCACAGCCCATGAAACTTAACTACGGCCTGGTGGCGCTTCATATCCCTATAGTTACCAGAGTACGATTATGGCTAACTTAAACTTAAATAAAATAAAACTACTGAGGCTACAGGGCTGCAATTTGGTATGTTTGATGATTGGAGTGTGGATGATCAACATCCAAATTTGCAGCCCTCTAGCCTCCGTAGCTTTTAAGATCTGAGAGCGGACAGAAAAAGTGCGGACGGGCAGACAAAGCCGGCACAACAGTTTTCTTTTACAAAAAACTAAAACCAGATAATTTTCACCAACCCTTACACCAAGGTACAAGTAAGATGTTTTATATCATCGAATCACTGATAAATTTCTATTCCAGATACTTTCTCTCAAGAAAGTGCTTCAACAACCTACAGAAGTGAGCTAGAAGACCTACTTTTACCACAAGTTACAGTAGAATAATTACAGATGAATATCTCAGTCCTTTGAGCTAGAAAATCTGCTTTTACCACAAATTGTAGTAGGATAATGTCTGACGAATATCACAGTCCTTTGCACTTATTAGTTTCACAAATCTACAAACATTTTCAGTTTAATGATGACTGGAAAGACAAAGTCAGGTAACCCAGACTTCTCGTTAATAATAGTAATTGGTTTTCTTTAATAATTTTTAATTCATATAAAAATACATTCACTGACAACACATAACAACTACAACAATTTCGATGAAACGCCAGTATCCTTTTTTTTTTTTTTTTTGAAAGTCATGTCTTATTACCTACGTGCCTCCGAGACAAACTTTTGGTCCTAGTGACAAATTAACCTCCGTTCAAAGTGACAAAATTGGCTGACACAGGAATCATCCCTCTAACTTTCCTTAATTTTCCCGAATCACGAAAGTTAAATATGAATTGTTAAAGTCATTAAATGAAAGTTAAACATGAATTGATAAAGTCATAAAAGGAATTAACGTCTGACAATGGATCCCTACCATTCTCCGATTCCTGTCACCTGTCTTTGGCCTTAGCCAGTTCATAGTTTCGTCAGGAGTGCTGGCTTGATTGACTGACTTACGTCAAACTGGCGTCGCAACTACTATAGTTACGGAACCGTGAATATATTTTAGAAGCAACCGCAGACACGTGCTTCGTTATTTATTTTATTGAATTTTTTATACCGTAACCTGAAGTCAATTCGCGCTGCTTCGAACGAACATATATATTTACATACTAACTCAGTTTAAGTAAACACAAGTTTAAATACTGACTTATTTACCCGGTCCTGTTTCATTACTGCTATAATGCAGACACATGTCACTGGGGAAATTGCAATTAAAACCCGGGCACAAATTACAGCAAACAGGAACGACAGTCATTGATTACAGATGCCATTACAATGATTAAAACTCTGCGCATGCGCAGGTATTGATCAACAGTCGAGTACTCGACATTTTCAATTAAGTTCTTGTGTTTACTTTTGGATTTGACCCCTTGTCGAATATTGGAGTGGTAATAATTAACCCTTGTGCGTCTATCGTTCACGAGCTGACAGGAACTCTCTCTCTCTCTCTCTCTCTCTCTCTCTCTCTCTCTCTCTCTCTCTCTCTCTCTCACACATACCTGTGTACCCTCGTATTCAATTAATATTCTCCGTAGACGAACTATGGGCAGGTTTGTGCCTAAATATATTGCACAGGGACAGACCTGTTTAATATTACGTAAAATATTCAACTATCTGTACTCTTTTATAGGTTACATTATGATAAAACATAACAGTTTTTTACCAGTTATTTATGCAAGGCATTCCAAATTATATAATTATTCTTTTATTAATCTGTTTATTAGTTTATCTCCTTTTTAGCTTAATTTAATTTAACTTTATTCTCTGCCAACAATTTTTCCGTTTTTGTCACATCTGAGTAATCTTGTAATTGTCTGTCAGGTGAACAGCCCGAGGACATATTATAGCTAGATTAAACGATGACAAATAAGCTAATCTCAAGAAGCGTATATGACTCGGGAACACAGGGAATGCCAGAGAATTCTGCGTTCCCGAAGGAATGGCAAGAAAGACTCATCCAACTGAATAACATCAAAGTACCATAAAAGCTAAAAATGGTGGTGAAATAAGCGAGGTTCGAAGTGGCAGGTTCCTTCCCTAGAGACGAAACTTACAGCCCAGATTTCTGAACTGATTTCTGATGAATATTTCTAATTCCTAACGAATATTTCTGAATACATTTCTGAACTGATTCATGACGAATATTACACGATATTTCTGACTCAGAGCCCATTGTATAAACGACAATAATATTAAATAAATAAATAAATAAACAGTGGGCCTAGCGACACACTGGCCCACATGTCATAGGCGTGAGACCTTTCCCCACTGGCTGTCGGACTAAGAAACAGGAGATCAGCGCCTGCCCTATGAGCCCACAGAGGCCCAGGAGGACTTAATATATATATATATATATATATATATATATATATATATATATATATATATATTATATATTCTTTATATATATATTTTATATATATATTTGATTAATATTGTTGGGATTTATAGAATGGGCTCTGAGTCAGAAATATCGAGTAATATTCGTCAGGAATAAGTAACATTCACAAGGAATCAGTAATGATAATATGACAATCACTCACAATTCGTGACAATCTGTAATATCGATAATGTGGACATCTATCAACTGCGATATGACAAACTTCTGATAATGATTACCACATAATCATCAATGACGCTGTTCTGAAAAGCATCACTTATAAATACAGTGACAGAATACACAGAGAATTACCTACACTCTCTCATTTCAGGTAACTGGGAACATTTGCCACAGAGGAGATGCTCGGAAACTAAAGGTGAATTAGGAAACGTTTTGCAAACTTCAAAATCCTGCATATCTCTCTCTCTCTCTCTCTCTCTCTCTCTCTCTCTCTCTCTCTCTATATATATATATATATATATATATATATATATATATATATTGTATATATAGTTTTTATTCTATAAAGAAAATGGAAAACTAACGCTAAATAATCTTACGACAGAATGAAATGGTCGTTGTGAAGAACTCGCTTGACCACCTCCCCTCTGCCCCATCTCCCACTCCACCCTTGTTTTTGTGCTCGAAAATACAGCTAATCACCATCTGATTAGAAGGGTAATTAACGTGTGTTCATGTAGCATTTTGATTTTAAATGCTACGTCAACAAATGTTAATTACCCTTCTAATCAGAGGGTGATTAACTGCAATTCGAGAACAAAAACGATGGTGGGTCGGCGCGGGGGTGGAGGGAGGGGGATGGATGGTGGGGTGGTGGTTGTGGGGGGGGGAGGTGGTCAAGCTAATACACAACAACAGTTTCATTTTGTGTAAGATCACTTAGCGTTTTACGTTTTCCCTTTCCTCTATAGAATAAACTTTTTTCCCAGGGTTTTGCTTATCAAATAGGCTCAGTATCTTATCAACATTATAATTAGTTTTGTTTCTTCATTATTTCATTAACTGGTCACAAGATTTTATTCTGGCTCTTTTATTATTTTTTATCGTGTTAAAAGATAACCTCTGATGATACGTCATCTTGGAGAGAATGGATTCAGTTTGACAGATATGATATATATGAGTTCAAGTACTTTCTCTGTAGCGATTACAAGATATATAAGATATATATATATATATATATATATATATATATATATATATATATATATATATATATATATATTATATATATATACAGTATATATGTTTATATATATATATATATATATATATATATATATATATATATATACATACATACTGTATAATTACCACATTGTGACTGTAGACGCATCACACAAGAGCATAAACGAACAAATATGAATTAGGTACCAGGCATATCTCAAACAAATACAATAAAACATAGAATGTTATGCAAAAACAAATGAAAGCCCAAAGATATATATATATATATATATATATATATATATATATATATATATATATATATATATATATATATATATACATATAGAGTCCACATCGAAGATAAACTCACATGACTACAAAAGAATCTCGAAGGAGGGAAAGTCTTCGAATACCCGTGAAAAAGGACGAACCTGAATAATGAAGAAATGGGCTCAAAATAGGAAAAATAAGACCACAAACACACAGAAAGGCAAACGAATAAGGAATAAGCAGGTAATAAACAAAGAAACCAAAGAAGGAGAGAGATAAAACACAGAAACAGGCAAGAAAACACAGAGAAACAGGGAGGACTTTAACGAAAGCAAAAATAATCACAAACACAAAAAAAGAGGTATCTGAAAAACAAATAGACAAGTAATAAGCAAAGATATCAAAGAGGGAAAGAAAGACCAAACGCAGAAACAGCAAACATACAGAAACAAGGCCTTTAAAGAAAGCAAAAAATACGATCACAAAAAAAAAAAAAAAGGCGACTGAAAACGTACCAAAAGTAATAAACAAAGAAATGAAAGAAGGAAAGAAAAGAAAGACAAACAAACAAACAAACGGAAACCGAAAAGAAAACCCAGAGAAACAGGGAGGAGGAGGAGGAGGAGGAGGAGGAGGAGGAGGAGGAGGAGGAGGAGGAGGCCTTTCAAGAAAGCCTCCTTCTCTTAAGGGCGGACAACGAGGTTGAGGAATGTCCTACGCCTTACCTCAAGGGAGTATTAAGTCCTGTCTGAACACCCTGGCGAATATTCCGAAGGAGGAGGAGAAGGAGGAGGGATAGGAGGCGTCCTTTGAGCAGATATGGCTCCCAAGGGGCGAGTACGGATTGCCCAAAGACGCGTCTCTGGATTTCCCGCAAGAGGAGATGTGTGTGTGTGTGTGTGAGTTTACAGGGTAACAAAGTTATTTTATGTTCTAGATTTCTTTAAATATTTTGGGTGGATTTGGCGTTAAGAGGTTAGAATCTGTCTCTGTGGATGTTAGCAATGTATGTTTTTGATAACTGTGATAAGCAAATTGCGCTTACGTATGTGTTTGTATATATGTATGCATATGTATATATATATTATGCAAATATATTTACATTTATAAACATACGTGTATATATATGTATTTATAAATATACGTATATATACATCTATATATACATACATATAAGTATTAAGCTACAAATGTCGTTTAATATCCAATTCTCTCGGCTTACACACACCACACACACACACATTATTTCCGAGGCAGAGCGAATAGGATATTAAACGACATTTGTAGCTTAATGCTTGTATATAAATCAGGGTAATGTGATAAAAAA
This sequence comes from Macrobrachium rosenbergii, assembly GCF_040412425.1. Lineage (NCBI taxonomy): Eukaryota > Metazoa > Arthropoda > Malacostraca > Decapoda > Palaemonidae > Macrobrachium > Macrobrachium rosenbergii. Next base: position 26,639,887 of record NC_089771.1, read on the forward strand.
TCATATATATATAAATATATATATATATATATAATATACTACATATATATTTCATATATATATATATATAAATATATATAAGCAAATAAATACACAGATATATATATACAGGAAACCAATTACATATTTTTACAGAACCCAGATTTTTGGGAGAGCGCAAAAGGAAATCACGCACAGAAAAGGGAACAAAAGCGCTGCAGTCACGCCTGACTAAATCGGGACAAAACCAAAGCAACAAAGATTAAAAAACAAAACGAATAAAAAAAAAAATGATCAGCTTTATCTGCCTTCCTTTTATGCCTCCTCCAACCGTAAAGGGTCAGGAGTCTGTGGGGTGTGTGTGTGTGTGTGTGTGTGTGTTCCAACATAAGATATGTATATATATATATATATATGTATATACTGTATATACACGTGTATATATATATATATATATATATATATATATATATATATATATATATATATATATATATATATATATAAAAATATATATATATTCAGCATAGGTCTTTTCCCCTTCAATGGGGTGGGTTTGGGATGGGTTAACCTTCCAGTTGTAAGTTAGTCTTTTGGGCAACCCATTTGTGATGCACAACACCCTACTAACAACCACGTACACAATTCAATGCTTAGATTAATAAAGTTATAATTGATTTTTAATGACGGTTTGGCCTAATGTTGGTTCATGGGGAAGATTTACAACTGGGTCCCCTTAACGACAAGACGAGAATGCTACTGAATACATCACTTAAGCAAAACGCTTTGGCAACCTCTCAACCACTGCAAGGTGTGAGGGAAAGCTCTCTAGTGGTGAATTACACCCTCCCGCCCTCCTCTTCCACCTCCTTCAACTCTCAATCCCAGGAAACAAAAGACTGTCCCGCAAGAAACAAAAGCGATGTGTGGCGGTCCACGAAAAAGAGCCCTTTTCGAAAATAATGCCTACAACGTCTCCGAATGTATGACGGAACAATGGGCCGAGAGTGTGTTCCTTCTGTTGCATTTCTTAAAAACGTTCTTGGGAATTTTCCACAATTCAAGGAAGGGGGACTGGACTACAATTCTTTTCTCGTTTCTATGTTTTCACGGAAAGAAATGAAGTTTTTAAGCTTTCAAGCGTCTATTGTTCCTGCAAGGACTCACTCAACAATCCTGTCCATTCGTGGTGCTTCCGGTTCATAAAAATCTTGATATGTATATATATATATATATATATATATATATATATATATATATATATATATATATATATTCTACTTTTTCCCAGCTGCTGTCTTCACTGCGTTACTGGACTGCGTAAATGAGTGGGTCCTGGTTTCTTCGGAGTTGGCCCTCAAGCATTTCCTTTTCCCGTTTTCTTTTAAAAATGTTGCTTCCCATTTTCTTTTAAGTTCTTCCTTTCCCGTTTACTTTTAATTTTTCCTGTTTTCTTTTCGCTTTTCCCTTTTCCGTTTTCTTTTCACCTTTTCCTTTTCGGTTTTCTGTTCGCTTTTTCCTTTCCCGTTTTCTTTTCACTTTATCATTTCCCGTTTTCTTTCCCCTTTGTCCCTTCCCGTTTTCCTTTCACTTTCTCCTTCCCCGTTTTCTTTTCCCTTTATCATTTCCCGCTTTCTTTTTCTTTTGCCAGTCCCATCATTTTCAGCAGAAAAACATCCAGATCTTAACAATAAATGTGAATAACGTTCTTCATGGATTTTCTGTAGAATTAAATGTCTATCTCTAAAATATCACTATAACACGAAAACACTATTTTTGATAAGGAAACAATAAAGAAATATTGTGATCAGTTGACATCAAACACTTACTACAAATTATTTACAACACTTACAACTATTAGCATTCATAAAAAAGTAAAACATCACCTCCAATATGTCTCAAAAAATAATATTCATAAGGGCAAAAAAACATTCAGGCATCTCCAGAGAGAGAGAGAGAGAGAGAGAGAGAGAGAGAGAGAGAGAGAGAGAGAGAGAGAGAGAGAGAGAGAGGGAATAAAAGCTGGCTTTACCTGAAAACAAAAACACGGTGTAACAATTAACAGGACAAAAACAGAGCAGTGAAAAGCGTAGACCTCTCAATTAGTTGGTTGTCAATTCTCGAAAACAGTGGGAAAAGTTCACTGGTCTGTGTGGAACTTACTCGCATGCTGCATTATTTTGTTGCCTCGGAATGAGTTGAATTTTATTCTGTGCCCAGAAGGAATTTAGTGATATATATATATATATATATATATATATATATATATATATATATATATATATATATATATATATATATATATATATATATATTCCTAGAAATAAATTGAGTTTTAGTCTATATCCAGAAGGAATTTCAAGAATATATATATATATATATATATATATATATATATATATATATATATATATATATATATATATATATATATATATATATATGTTCTTCTGATATATATATATATTGTTCTGTGACTTTTTGAAATAAAAATAAATAAAACAAATAAACAAAATAATTAAAAATAATTTTTTAAAAATAAACAAATGATTTTAATTGACTGAATGATTGATTTATGAACATATGGCTATAAATCTGTCTTTTCAAAATATACATAAAATAAAATATATAAAACACCTTTAAAAAATAAATAAAGGATTTTTAATTGATTGATTGATTCATAAATTTGGCAACAGCACCAAGCTGTGGGGTACTTTCAGCCATTCAGTGCCCTAGACAGTAAAAACAGGGGGTTAGAGTGGTTGTACAGCAAGCTGGAAGAAAGAGAATATGAACGAAGGTAAAGTAAAAGGCTAAAAAGTGGGTGTAGCTAGGGGCCAAAGGAAAGGTGTAAACATCCTTTAGTAATGCCTACAGTGCCCCACGAAAGGTTCACTGATGGCACTAACAGCCCCGCCCCCCGAAACAATTTTTTTAGGAGCACTGACCTACATAAAATTGAAGCCGTCCCAGGCAGAACTATTTTCAGAAAATAGATAAAAAGAAAACGGGAAAGGAAAAAGTGAAAAGAAAACGGGAAAGGAAAAAGTGAAAAGAAAACGGAAAGGGAAGTGAAAAAAACGGGAAAAGGAAAGGTGAACAGAAAACGGAGAAGGAAAAAGTGAAAAGAAAACGGGAAATGTAAAAAAAATATAAAAACAGGAAAGGAAAAAGTGAAAAGAAAGTGGGAAGCGAAAATAGAGGAATAAAATGATCCCTGCAAGGAACACCAAAGTAAAGATCACTAAAGAAAAAGGATAAAAGGAATAAACACAAAATACGAAAATCAATAGATAAGAAGAAAAGAGAATCTTTCATGGCTCTTGGAGAGAGAGAGAGAGAGAGAGAGAGAGAGAGAGAGAGAGAGAGAGAGAGAGAGAGAGAGAGAGAGAGAGAGAGAGGGCCTTTCCCAAGGGGAAAGTTGTTGGGCATTTTCTGTCACTACAACCGACACCTGGGTCAAGAACCCGGGTAAGATTGTTTGTGACGGGTCTTATCAAGAGATGGATGTCTCCCCTTTCTTCTGTTTTCAATTTTCCCCCTTTATCAGTCTCTACAGTATTCCTTGGGAGGTTCCTTACATTTTTAATACATTGGAAAATGCATCCAAAATTACCTAAGTCTTTTTAGCTTAAATGATTTTTCATTTACTGTCTAAAGTTCGAATTTTCTTTTATTATTTAAAATTTATATTTTCGCATTTCCCATATCGACGTTTACATCCGCATCTCCATAGAAATTGCTTTTAAATATCCCAAAAATAAGTAAATGTTTAAGTCCACGTACTTATTTAAGTACATAAAATGTACTTAGATACATGTTCACTCCCAAAATCTTGTAACCTTCCCTAAAATTACTTGAAAAACAAGATTGAGAAAAAGTCTCTGATTTTAGTGTTCTGGCCACCTTCAATTCACAATGGACACGAAAGGTTTCTCAACAAGAATTTGGCGACTGGTTTCTTGAAATCAAATAAAAATGAACTTCAACTCCTCCTTGTCATCTTTTGTCAAGTGAGGTGAAAGGTAAACTGTGGTCATTATATTCTGTCTTTTCGTTAGTGGCCATTGGGATTTGGACGATAGTTTCTGGTCTTTCATATTTCATATAATAAAAATATATATATATATATATCTCTCTCTCTCTCTGTATATATATATATATATATATATATATATATATATATATATATATATATATATATATATCAACTGGCAGATGATAAGAATGGTAATCTATTAAGACAAATTAAGATATATTTTTTGCTTTTGCCTTGAAAACTATACTATCAACACAATATGTGGTTCTTCATCTTTTTTATGACTATCATTATCCCGTTACAAGAACTCCATCACCTCTATATTTCATCATTATACCATCATGAAACTCTGGTCAATCTCCACGACATCTCAACAAAATGTAGATTATCCCAAGGTCTACCCAATCGGGTGGAGTCACCTCCCACCTGGGGTAACTACGTAGGCGATGACGTATCTTAGAGGTACCCACTAATTACGGCAATTCAGCTGCTGACGCAATAAGGAGGTAGACAAAGCTCCGCCTACAGGGGGGATATGGGGGGAAGTGAGCAGACCTTCTCTTTCTCTTCGCCTTGGATTATCGTGTAACCCCTCCCACCACAAAAACGCCAAATTAGACATCTCGAGTGATATGTAGTTCCCCTTAAAGTAACTAATAAAGTAATTACAGTAATGGTGTATAAACTACCTCCCGAATTTCCATGTAATGAGATTTTAATGAGCAACAGATGATCGCAAATGTGAGGGAATATTTCCAACATGAACTATAATCCACTACAACACAGAATGCTTCAGAATGTAATAATAGTACATTAGATGCTCATGAATGAAATAATAATACATTAGACTATTTAAATAGTTTACGACTATCACCATAATAGCTGTTACGGGCTAAGTAACTACCAAGTTAATCATTGTAAATCACGAAAAAGATAAATAAAAGTAATTTACTAAACCTATTTTTTCATGTGAAATAAAATTTCAAAAGTATGGAAGTCAACATTTCATGGAGAAAATTGAACTTATTTATTGATTAAGTTCAATAAGTAAATAAATTCTTTGAATGAGCGAAAAATAAATAAGTTCACTATTGCATTTAGCCGCCTTTATCCCAATGCACTGTGTGAGCAACTAATTTTCTAACCACCTAAAATAAAATAAAAAAAAAATAAGGCTGTAACGAAAATATCCACCATCAAACAAAGTATTATACAATTCCACCATCTCTCTCTCTCTCTCTCTCATTTTTTAGATACCCCAAGGGAGGCAAAACCTGCAGAGTAATAATTACATTCGCTTGTTCCTAACCTTCAGTGAAGCTTCCACTGGTGCTAAGTTTGTTTATTTTTAGAAGTCCTTGGCAACCTGAATGTTACTTCAAAATTCAAATTCAAATTAAAAATTCAAATTCAAAAGTAAAATCCAAATTCAGAATTAAAATTCAAAATTCAAATTCAAATGATTTATTGACAAATATTGCATAATTCAAAATGCAATAAACGAGCTGGATCTTCATATAATATTTCGCTTTCGGTTTGTCTAATTTTTATCATTCATTTTTAAGTGAAATGAGAGATTTAATCATTATTATATCATGAGACTTGAAATATCATTACCTCTGCCACTAACAATTTCGGTCCTTCACAAATAATTTTGGCCCGTCACTAATAAATCAGCCCTTCGCTGATAATAACTTCGGTACTTCACTAATTAATTTGGGCCCTCACTAATAATTCGGGACCTTCACCAATAATTTCGGTCCTTCACTAATATTTTATGTTACTGCACTGACAATTTCGGTCCTTCACTAATAACTTCTGTCTTCACCAATAATTTCGGGCCTTCACTAATAATTTAGGACCTTCGTTAACAATTTAGGAATTTAGGACCTTCACTAATAATTCTGGGCCTTCACTGATAACTTCGGACCTTCCCCCGTAATTTCGGACCTTGCCCCATAATTTCGGACCTTCACTATTAATTCCACTCATTCACTAATAATTTTTTCTCCTTCACTATTAAATTTGAGCTCCACTAATAATTTTGTCATTCACTAAAAATTTCGATCCTTCACTAATAATTTCGGACCTTCACTGATAATTTCGGTCTTTCAACAATAATTTCGGGTGTTGATGACCATCAGGGCACGTGAGGGAAAGACCCACCTGATGGACATTTCCAAAATAATATTCCTCTGACATTTCATCGCCTCTGATAACAAGGCGCTTGACGTCCAATTTACCTGGACGCTGGTAAGAGTCCCACGCTCGCTAATTACAGGTGAGGTGAGAGCGAGAGAGGAGTGAGGAGTGAGAGGTGAGGAGAGAGGAAAGCGAGGGGTGGGGAGAGAGAGGTGATAAGAGAGGGGAGAGGGGAGTGGGAGTGAGAAGGAGTGAGGAATAATAATAAAGATAAATCTAGAATATTAATAACATCTAGTAAATATAAATACCGATAACAGATAATAATATAATAATAAAGATAACAAAAACATGAATTAAATCAAACAGATATTATCAATAAAAAATGAATTAATCAAACAGCTGTCCAAATAATAATAATAATAATAATAATAATAATAATAATAATAATAATAATAATAATAATAATAAACCCAGAATCCATCTACTGGTAAAAACGAAGGGGTCCAAGAAAAGATACGTTGAACTCTACGGATTCACAACACCATATTTCAGTAACCTGCTCTTTTTGGAATGAAAATTCTGCTGTAGAAACGCTGTTTAAATCCACCGACATATGGACACTGGCCAATTACCGGCCAATATTGACGTGCAAGAAAGGAGAATTATAAGAAAAATTGAAAAAGCACAATATAAAATCAATTCGCACAACGCAGCCACGCTTTTCAACAGAATAATAATAATAAAAATAATAATATTACTACTACTGCTACTAATAATAATAATGTTACAATCGTCACTAATATCTAGCAAATGTCAGTAACGATAGCTGATAATATCACCAGCAAAGGGGAATCAATCATACAGTTATCAATAATAATAATAATAATAATAATAATAATAATAATAATAATAATAATGTTAAAATCGTCAATAATATTTGGTAAATTTCAATAATGACAGCTGATATTATCAATAGCACAGTGGAATTTTAAATTAAAATTGCTGATTAGACAAGCATCATAACTGATAATCACGATTTTCTTTTTAAAATCTGACCGCAGTAACAATACAGATTCCTTGAGATGCATCAGTAATCCGCAATGATGTCCTGCCAAGATTCACCCATCATCTGTCATTTTCAGAGGCTTCTAAATCAACGGCCAAACAGGATGTGAGGCGATGTTATAATGATGTTGATTCCAATGCCACGGCTACATATGTTGTTAATTTTGTTAATTAACCTGCTAATCAAAGGGGAAGGTGAAGGACTTTTTTTTTAAACTGAAGGAGAGATTAAAATGACAACATCCGATTCAAATCCAGTATCGATTTCTGTCATGCTTGCAAGGCCCCCTTTGGGTCAGCTCTCCACTAAAACTGTGCTTCGCTTTCTCAAAGGAGCTTAAGCATCGTTTTCCAGTTACTCGTCTTCTTGCAAATTAACACTATTAGGATAAAAAAAATCCCCTATCTTTATCATAGTGGTAACTATAGAAGGAAAATTCAGGAAATGATAATGCCATATTCATGATTAAAACTTTTGAATTCTGGATGATATATTTGTAAGGAACAATTCCACGATATTATCTTTATACACCCACGTAGAAAAATCACCTACGGCGTACCGAAACACCTATACATAACTGTCCCATACAGCAGCACATATCAAAGAAACATATAAAGGGAAGCACGCAAGCACACCAATTAGACAAGGCGTATTGCTCGCGAGAAAAGCGCGCGCGATTTCCCTCCCAATCCTCCAAACGTCTCCAAATGCATGACGGGACAATGGACTTTACGTGTTCCTCCATTGTTGCACTTCACAAAAATAATTTCGGGAACTTCATCTTCCCAGGAAGGGGGGCGGGTTTCGGACCCAAATTCTCTCTCATTTTCGCGTTGTCGCAAAAAATAAAAATAAATAATAAAAAAATGAGTAAAGCATGAGAACCTCCATTGTTCTGGGATGAGAATTCTTAACGGAACAAGTTTCTTCGCTGGTAATGCTTCCGTAACATGAAAGTCGCGATGCGAGAAATACTGAAATACTCTTCTAGATTCAAGGTTTACTTTCTAAAGTTAGTTTTCAATCTTTCTTCCTTTGTTCCTCTCCTTCCTCTCTTTATTTACCTTGCTGCCCGTCGCAGTGAATACAGAAGAGGTAAACAAACAATTAAACAAGACAAACAGTGTAAAACAAAGTTTAGATTTTAACAGAGACTAAAAAGGTTTTCGCTGGAACCTTATCGTTTTAGAGACATTTTCTTTCATTTTACATATACAGTATATATATATATATATATATATATATATATATATATATATATATATATATATATATATATATATATATATATATATATATATAAACACACATATAGATATGTACACACACACACACACATATATATATATATATATATATATATATATATATATATATATATATATATATATATATATAATAACAGAAATAAGACATGAAACAGTTTTCATTGGCTGAACTGTAAAACGAATACGACACATCACATTCTGAAATGAAAGTAGGTTACAGTGTATTTCAGAAATACAAACTATAAGTAATTCTCCTTTTCACTACTTCACGAAAGGCGGAATGTGTAAAACACAACGAATTTTCTTTTGCTAAGCAGCGATAAATAATTTTCTCTCCATATTGCCGCTTATAACCCAAAGAGCTTGGAAACATTGCTGTTTAATTCTGCTTATTCTGCCTTCAAAGCCAATTACTGAATAATCATGATGAAGTTTGCTGTTGCCATGCATAAGCAACTACCATGCCACGTAATGCATTGTCAATGTTTGTTTCATCATTTATGCATTTGAACAGAATTATTATTATTATTATTATTATTATTATTATTATTATTATTATTATTATTATTATTATTATTATTATTATTATTATTATTATTCAGAAGATGAGTCCTATTCATATGGAACAAGCTCACCACAGGTGCCATTGACTCGAAATTCAAGCTTCCAAAGAATATGGTGCTCATTAGGAAGTAAAAGAAGAGAGAGATCACTAATTAAAAAGAAAAATAATAATAAATTAATAGATACATAAATATGTATTAAAATGCAAGGAGAATAGTTTTAGGGTATTAATGTATTACATCTTTGCTTGAACTTCTGAAACTGAACTTCTTTATGAACTTCTGAAACTGAACTTCTGAAACTGAACTTCTTTATGAACTTCTGAAACTGAACTTCTTTATGAACTTCTGAAACTGAGCTTCTTTATGAACTTCTGAAACTGAACTTCTTTATGAACTTCTGAAACTGAACTTCTTTATGAACTTCTGAAACTGAACTTCTTTATGAACTTCTAAAACTGAACTTCTGAAACTGAGCTTCTTTATGAACTTCTGAAACTGAACTTCTTTATGAACTTCCGAAACTGAACTTCTTTATGCATGCATAAGCAACTGCCGCGCCACTTAAGGCATTGTCAATGCTTGTTTTATCATTTATGCATTTGAGCATAACAAAATTAAATCAATAAAAACGAAACGAAGGAAAAACATCCATCAACAAAACTCGTATACGCGCATTAGCTCTAATGACGAGGTCATAAAACATCTCCATGAAAAAAAAAAAAAAAAAAAAAAAATTAGTTTTTTCTCTCGGTAATCAGAAAATGATGTTGATATACTCAGCAACGCAGTGGAGGTTCAATTGACATCCTTCTTGGTGGAAAACGCATTTATCATCATTGCTTAATTACATACGACATCAAACGTTTCGACACTCTATCAGGCTTCACCGATCTCACAGTCAAGTATAGTTTTTAGTTGTCTGTCCGTCCGCACTTTTTTCTGTCCTCCCTCATATCTCAAGAACTATTGAGGCTAGAGGGCTGCAAATTGGTATGTTGATCATCCACCCTCCAATCATCAAACATACCAAATTGCAGCCCTCTGGCCTCTGTAGTTTTTATTTTACTGAAGGTCCAAGTTAGCCATAATCGTGCTTCTGGCAACGATATTGGATAGGCCACCACAGGGCCGTTGTTAGAGTTTCGTGGGCCGCGACTCATACAGCATTATACCGAGGCCACCGAAAGATAGATCTGTTTTCGGTGGGTTTTATTATACGCTGTAGCGGCCGTACAGAAAACTCGATCGCGCCGAAGAAACTTCGCGCACTTTTTACTTTTTAATAATTTTTGTCAGGGCAGTGTTCTCGCTCCAGCATCTTTCCAGCAAATATAAAAATGAGAGAGAGAGAGAGAGAGAGAGAGAGAGAGAGAGAGAGAGAGAGAGAGAGAGAGAGACGCCATGCTGTCTGCCAAGAGAGGAGGAGGAGGAGAAGGAGGAGGTTATGAACTTTGATTATGGGAATGTCAGAACAAATTTCCCTTGAGAAGCAAAGATACATATCAGGATTCGTATGAGTAATTCTCCTGAAAACGAGAAAAAGACACTGAACTACATTCGTACAAAGGATCCCTAAGGACCCCAAAGGATTTATAGGACTGTAGGACTCATATCACTTGGTCACTTCATTATGAAATTGTGTATGAGGGAATTTTGCGAAGTTTGATTTAATACGTAGAAAATGCACACACAAAAAAACTGAGATTTATGAATGCTTATATATTACCATCAGCGGGGGCATTTGATTTGAGGTTTGAAACACGTATTAAACAGAACTTTTCCCATATATACACTGATATTCTTGGCGAAGGATGAGACGATTACCAATCAACACAATGACCCTATGCAAATTATTCGTATAAAATTATGAAACTCCGGTTTTATATTACAGCTTAATGTATAGGCAATTATTTCATTTGGATGGGTTGTTTAAATACTCATTTTTATCCTAAAATAAAAACCTTCATTTTTAAACAAACGCTACTAGAAATTTGAGCCGAAATATCCGTGCAAAAAAACGTCCGAGAATTCAATGATATTTTAGGTAAATTTGTATGCGCGTAAATTATGATGCATATACTTCTAATTATACATGCACTCAGAATAAAACATAAAGACGTTTTCATACATATTCTGGTTTACTCCTTCGTGTTATATGCATACCAGAGTACTTGAAACCAACAAAACTGATTAAATCTTAAATCATGAAAACCTGAAACATACAAATTTTACCAATATGAACTCTGCAGGAAAATCCGATTTCTGTAAAACGCTTTTTCATGTTGCAGATTATTTAAATTCTTGCAACATCCTGAAATTCAGTTCCGTTGCAGCGAACGCTCCCCTTATTAAGTATCAACCGTGGTTCCCACACCGCCCGGGCCATGTTTAAGAATGAGCTTTCGGAAAAACGCCTATGGGAGTTAAAGACTGCGTAAAGTTCAACGGGTTTCCACGGGGTTACCAGCTTTAGGTGACAAAGCTGCTCTTGATATATCGTAGAAAAGATCTAGCATCGCTTGCAACAGCGGTTCCCACCCTATGGGTAATTACCCACATGGGTAATTTGGATAATCTGTGTAGGTAATGGAAGGCTACTATATGATTTATAATTTGTATCTTAAAATTTAGAAATTGAACAAAAACATGAGTATGATTTTGGAAATAACCCTTATTAGTTTATTTTATTACAGATTCATAGACTCTATACTACTGTAATTACGCTTGATGATGTGGGTAACACAAACTTGAAGAAATCAGTAAATGGGTGACGTAATGAAAAAAGGTCGGGAACCACTGACTCACAGGAATGGTTTCTTTCGAAAGTATTCGGGGGACTTTTCTGTTTTCTCCCATTTACTTTCACGGAGTGAAAGCACGTAGGATCTGCCTTATAGATATAGGAGCCAGAAATTGAATGGAAATTCGAAGGAAGGCATACCATGACCTAAGGAAATAATGACAATTACTTCTTAGTCATGCCCAATATGTAAAGATCTCCACAATGATATTTTCTGTCTAATAAATTCATTTAAGTCGTATGAAAACACTTAATTTCAGTTCATATTTTCCATGTAAGTTTTCCCCCTAGTAAATAATATAAATTGAGATCATTATAAACTGTATTTATTTTGTGATTTTGGTGAGAGAGAGAGAGAGAGAGAGAGAGAGAGAGAGAGAGAGGAGAGAGAGAGTGTTCAATATTCTGTCGTGTCTTCGACCAAAACGTCCACTAACATTCTAAGGACATATTCATTTTTAAAACTTTATTTTACCTTTGTTATAAAGTCAGCTAAGCAGAAAACGCAATAGAGAAGAAAAAACTTTGAAACGAAAGCCCAATGACATTATTCATTAATATGTACACAAAGAAAGGATTTCTATCATAACAAAAAGGTACACATCATTCACCCTTATTCAAAATATATTTTGACCTCTAACATTCTGAAAGAGTTCTCTGCCTCTCTCTCTCTCTCTCTCTCTCTCTCTCTCTCTCTCTCTCTCTCTCTCTCCCACTTCCCTTCTTACAGTACACCGCGAGCACCGAATAAATTCCGTGAGAAACGACAAAAGTTTCCTTATCAAGAGGTTGTTTATGCCGGAGGGGTTGGTAGGAGGAGACCAGGGAAGCTACCTTATCATGCATGTTACACAGGTCCTTCAGCCAAGGGCGTCGTGGAGATATGTTAAAGGTGGGAGCGAAAACGAGCATAAAAAATGACGGCCGTCATTTTTCGCGCGGGGACAGAGAAGAGAAGATTTTTTTTTCTTTGGAAGTGATATTAGGGCAAAAATGTTTCGTACGTATGAGAGAAAATGTATTGAGTAGTAAACCTCTTTAAATGCTGTAAATTTATTTTCACTTGTAAGACTTCATTTCTTGTTGGGTTACCAAGGGTATTATTACTGCAGTCTTTATAATTCACAAAATAATTATTATACGACACTACCGTTGAATACTTTCATTTACACAATATCATACAATATCACTACTGGCATTGTTACCTATAGTGGCATTCGAACTACTGTCATTATTACTTATAGTGGCATTATTATTATTACAAGTCCAATAACAAGACCGACAGAGGGCATCAGCTTTCCCGAATGGTTAATTAACTGGAGATTATCTGTTACAACATCCCAACCTGGATTGAAATCCCCCCCTCTCTCTCTCTCTCTCTCTCTCTCTCTCTCTCTCTCTACGGCTAGATTCAATTTGATATATTTCACTTTTCCGTGCAGTAGTCGGGTTATTATCAAGTACAATTCAAAGGAATTGCTTGAATATATATACATATATATATATATACACACATAAATATGTATATTAATATATGCATATACTATATAAATATAATATATATATATATATTTTATATATATATATATATATATATATATATATATATATATATATATATATATATATATATATATATATATATATACTGAAAACTGTATAGCTTATTTACACCATCTCAAGCTTTGTTAACCATTATGAAGACAAATTCTGATTTTCATAATTTTTTTTTAACGTAAAGTTCAAGAGAAAACTTAACATCACTATATACTTTAAGCAAAAATTCCGTTTCATTTCCTGTGTCTTGAGTAATAGAGAAAATGACATAAATAGACTAACTGAACGCAGTTCTATTTGACATTAGAATAAACACTTTCTCTTCTTGAAGCTTATTACCTTTTGGCTAATTCGCCGCCTTAGTTTCCTAAATGAAACTGTAATAAAACTCAGCTCTTCAAAAGAATGAAAAAAGAAAAATGACTCCACAACTTCACTAACCCTTTATTACTTCTAGCATTTTTCTATTCGGCAGAAAATCTCTTCAGTCATCTCGACATTTCTGCTTGCTATTCCATTAATAACTAACAGCTTTCTCTTTCCAGCCTGCTATTCCATCAGTAGGTAATAGCTATCTCATTCCAGCCTGTTATTCCATCAACAGCTAATAGCTATCTCATTCCAGCCTGCTGTTCCATCAATAGTTAATAGCTTTCTCATTCCAGCCTGCTATTCCATCAATAGTTAATAGCTTTCTCATTCCAGCCTGCTCCTCCATCAATAGCTAATAGCTTTCTCTTCCCAGCCTGCTGTTCCATCAGTAGCTAACAGCTTTCTCTTACCAGCCTCCTATTCCATCAATAGCTAATAGCTTCTCTTTCCAGCTGCTATTCCATCAATAGGTAAACACCTTTCTCTTTCCAGCCTGCTATTCCATCAATAGCTAATAGTTTTCTCTTTCCAGCCTGCTATTCTGTCAACAGCTAATAGCTTTCTCATTCCAGCTTGCTATTCCGTCAATAGCTAATAGCTTTCTTATTCCAGCCTGCTATTCCGTCAATAGCTAATAGCTTTCTCTTCCCAGCCTCCTATTCCATCAATAGCTACTAGCTTTCTCATTCCAGCCTGCTATTCCATCAATAGCTAATAGCTTTCTTTTTCCCGTACTTAAGAAGTCTTTCCTTCATGAATCTCTCACGTTCTTAACGACATCTGAGTTCTTCCACTAACCTCTTCATTCTTTTGGTAATCTCTCCATTATTTTAATAATCCCTTCGTTACCCCCGCTTAATCTTTCCAGCCTTCCAGTAGTCCATGGATTTCCAGTCTATTTCCAGATCTCGAGTCGCACAAAACAGCCATATGTCTTCGTAAAACTTAATGATGATGAAGCGTCTCAATTCCTTGAGATCTTCGCTCTCTCCCAAGACGAGGATTGAGAATAATAGTTATCACTATCACTGAAGTACTCTCGCCAGTTCGTTTAAGTTCTTTCCCGGAAAGAAAATGGTTCCAGACTTTTTAGTTTCCTGTAAAAGAAAACTATTGTGCCGGCTTTGTCTGCCTGTCCACACTTTTTCTGCCTGCCTTCAGAACTTAAAAACTGCTGAGGCTAGAGGGCTGCAAATTGGTATGTTGATTATCTACTCCACAATCATTAAACATACCAAATTGCAGCCCTCTAGCCTCAGTAGTTTTTATTTTATTTAAGGTTAAGGTTAGCCGTGGATCGTTCGTCTGGCAGCGCTTTCGAGAGGCGAGCGACGCATTTTTACTCGACCGCATCTGGGGAGTACCTGAGCGTTGCGAGGTCGTAGCTGATAGTTTTATACAGCGTTATACGTTGTACAGAACACTCGATAGCGCCGAAGTTCGCTTGTTGCTCTTTCTCCAGTGACGGAAACCTTTTGTTTATATATATATATATATATATATATATATATATATATATATATATATATATATATATGTATATATAGTATACATACAGTACATACATATATATAAATATGCCTGTCCATACTCACCGCATAAGTGACTCATGATTCATACTCTAGTTGTCTGACCATCAGAGAAAGTGACTCTCTCTCTCTCTCTCTCTCTCTCTCTCTCTCTCTCTCTCTCTCTCTCTCTCTCT
>NC_089771.1:26667883-26810383 GCF_040412425.1 Macrobrachium rosenbergii
GACCTCATAAATAAAAGAATAACGAGGAAATAGGACATTAGCTGGCGAAACATATTTGCTATAGCCATCGTGAAAGTAATAATGTTTTGAATTATGACAGTAATAATGTTTTGAGTCATGATGTAATAATGTTTCGGAAGCCGAGATAAGTTTGGCAAAATGAAATCGTATTTCAGTATAGGTTTTCAAGAGAATCGAAAAGGTTTCATTATTATATTATTATATATTTGATATCTTTAATACCAGGCGTTAAGAGAAAGGATTTATCGGAGAAAAGTTGCAATTACAACTTTCACAAGATAAAAAGGTCTGTTCCAAAATACGACCGACAGTCTATAACAAAAACGGGTAAAAAATGCGCCGAGGTTTCTTCTTCGGCGCAATCGAGTTTTCCGTACAGCCGCTACAGCGTATAATCAAGGCCACCGAAAACAGGTCAATCTTTCGGTGGTCTCGGTATAATGCTATATGAGCCGCGGCCCATGAAACTTTAACCATGGCCCGGTGGTGGTCTATCCTATATCGGCTCGGTATAATGCTATATGAGCCGCGGCCCATGAAACTTTAACCATGGCCCGGTGGAGGTCTATCCTATATCGTTGCCAGAAGCACGATTATGGCTAACTTTAACCTTAAATCAAATCAAAACTACTGAGGCTAGAGGGCTGCAATTTGGTATGCTTGATGATCGGAGGGTGGATGATCAACATTCCAATTTGCAGCCCTCTAGCCTCAGTAGTTTTTAAGATCTGAGGGCGGACAGAAAAAAGTGCGGACGGACAGACAAAGCCGGCGCAACAGTTTTCTTTAACAGAAAACTTAAAATGCTAACAAGTAAGCAACAACATCAAGTTGGTAGCCGAGCACTTTTCCATCATTCCTCTTTTATTGGTTTTCCCATTTTTCCTCTTTTATTCATTTATTCAATTACTGCTCTCGTATCGCTTTCCGAAAACAACTGGTTGAACTGGGAAGTAACAACACGCTGAGACGAGACATTTAACGCGGACAAAAACACTGAAAGCATAGATCTCCAATTAGGCCTTCGTCAAAACACTCAAAACAAAAGCAAACCGTTCGTTAGGTTCTACTGAACAATGGACTTGGTAATTTCATTCCGATAAATATTCTTTACGACGGAAAAAATACAGAGAATTAGATGCATATGACTGTTTTGTTTATCTTTTCTAAAATGCAATCAAGAGATAGATTCAGCACCTTATACGGAATTAGACCACGATTGAGAGTGAAGATCACAAATAAGCTAAAAAAAAAAAAACATTAATAATAATATTGAAAAGGTCAGAAGTTTATGTCAACTATATACAGGAGATACTGATCACATAACCCAAATATCTGGAGGTCATTTAAGACGTGAAAAAAATAGCTAGGAGCCGAATTAAGGGACCTTACTAAAAATATGGAACTGACATGAGCATTGTTGCCAGAACATCTATTCGCACAATGAACTCAGAATTTACAGTATTGCCATAATTAATGCTACAAACATGACATGGCTAAAATAACTTCAACCAAACCCTTCAAGATTTTTTAATGTCCAGAGAGAATTAGCAGAAGCTCCTGTGAAAAGACACAAACAAAAATAATTAAGAAAGCAGTGAATTTGTCACGGAAAGGCCATCAATAAAGTACGTACACACACACACACACACACACAGAGAGAGAGAGAGAGAGAGAGAGAGAGAGAGAGAGAGAGAGAGAGAGAGAGAGAGAGATAGTGTTTCTCTTCTTCCGCTCCATTTCTCGGGTCTTTTCCATTATTACATCTGACACAAACGTCAGGTATGAGACGAAGATTATCCGTGACGGTTCCATACGTTCAGTATCCTCATCTTTATTCTATTTCCCACAATTTCTTTTATACATTCTGAAATTTACTTTAAACAATATTCAATTTACAACCTGATGTTTTTAAAATTTGTATAGTTAAAATGAACCATGTTTTTAATGAATGAATATTGAGTAATTGATGACGACTGTTTTAGTGTCGGTGAAATGAGATGAGCTGGATTTTTAAATCAGCAGTAAGATAGAAAGAAAGAAAGGAAGATAGATAGATAGAAGGATAGATAGGATAGATAGACGGATAGACAGTACAGAAGGATAGATAGACAGATAGATACGTAGATAGGTAGATAGAAGGACAGATAGGCAGATAGATAAATAGGTAGATAGATAGACAGATAGATAGATAGATATACAGACAGCTGATAGATAGATATATAGAAGGATAGACAGACAGACAGACAGATAGATAGACAGACAGAGAGATAGACAGATAGATAGACAGATAGATAGATAGATAGATAGCAGATAGATAGACAGACATATAGATAGATAGATAGAGAGAGATAGATAGGGCAGATAGATAGATAGGACAGATAGATAGACAGATATACAAATAGATAGACAGACAGATAGACAGAAAGAAATGAAATGAAATTATGTACTCACTTTGCGAAGCAGGTGTTGGCCTCCATCGGGTAACCTGCCTGAAAAAAAAAGAAGTTAATTCTGTTTAAAAATAAGAAATTACTTTAAACATCTTAGTAAATTATACAGTATATGCCTGATAAATAGAATTAACAAAATGAAAAATCTATTTCAATGTATTTTTAATTCAGTTATATCAAACTTTAATCCTGCATTCAACCTGTCATACATCGAAATCTACACATCTAAATTTATAAGTATTTTGTTGAGAGAGAGAGAGAGAGAGAGAGAGAGAGAGAGAGAGAGAGAGAGAGAGAGAGAGAGAGAGAGAAAGTTATATTACACTCTAATTCTATGTTCAAAGCTGTCATATTCAGAAATATATATTTATAAGTATTTTGTTGAATCTATAGAGATAAGAGAGAGAGAGAGAGAGAGAGAGAGAGAGAGAGAGAGAGAGAGAGAAGTTATATTAAACTCAATTCTATATTCAAAGCTGTCATATACCGAAAGCTATTTTTATAAGTATTTTTGAGAGAGAGAGAGAGAGAGAGAGAGAGAGAGAGAGAGAGAGAGAGAGCAAAACACAACTGGGAACCATGACTTTCCAAGCAATTAAGCCCCAGAACAGGATACCATCCAGAAAGCACACCACTAAGAGATAGCACCCTAAATTCCTAGACCAGAGCATCATCAGAGCCACCTAGCGGCAACTCACTCGAACCAACTCGGGATCTTGAACAGACTCCAACTTCTTAACACTGGCCACTTTAAGGCCCTTAAAACTCTTTATGGATATTTTCGGGGCCTTCTTGAGTCCAGAAACAACAGCTGCTGTTTCGGATGATCTCTTAAGGGATCCGTTTTCTGATAAAGTTCAATTTTAGCTTCCGCTGGAATCTCCGAAATGTTTGGACTGTCTAGCTGCTCATGGCGAGAATTCCCGAAGTTAAGGTGGCAGTTGGGGCCTAAGGATTTCGGCAGTTTTTGGGACATTTTTCGCTTAGTTTTTTCTTAAAGGATGTCTATCAAAACGCAAAAAAAAGCCATTGATGATACATTGTCAAAGTGCTTTTACATTTTTAAATTTTTTTAAAGTACTGATAGCAGTCAGTTATTTTTTGTTTGTTTGTTTTAAGATTATTTGATATCCCGAAAGGCAGAACTTTTTCATTTCTTAGAATATTTAATACCGGGTGGTGTCACTAAAATCAATTTTTATTTATATTTAAGGAAATATTTCATTTTCATCAAACACTTTAATAAAAAAACTAAACGATCCCCAAATCTTACAGTCCGTTCCACTACATTAGTATTTCTCTAATAAAAACAAAAGTACGACTAATAAAAGAACAAGAATATCAGTGACCTAATAATCTGAAGATGTCAAAACAGTCCCTATAAACAATTATGGAAACAAGGAGGAAAACAGAATTCCGCATCAAATGAGTATGAATTTCCTTCCGACACGACACATCACGAGCAATTACCGCATCACATAACTAGAATTACCGTTACCCAAGTTACTCATAATTACCTGTGGAGATTAATACCCGAGGCATTAAATGGAAAGCCCACCTGCAGGACGGTTATAATTAACACTTCACCTGCGGGCTCCAAATGCAGGCTGCACAGGATTCAATTACAGGTGAGGAGTGAGTAGATTTATTTGCAGGATGGGAGGAGAGGATAGGAGGGGGGATAGTAGGGAGGGGGGGAGGAAGAGGGAGACTTTGGAGATGAGGGAGATCGGAAGGCGATGGAGGATAAGATTACTGTTAATTACCGTAGTAAAGTACTGCTATATATTAAACTTAATCTGATTGACTGAATTCACATACGCTTATATAAAAGTGTGAATTGATGATTGAAGTAGTTATAATAACTGATTAATAAAGGTTTATAACATTACCATCACCTGTCTGAGGAGATTAGTGTTAATCCCGCGTCTTTCCTATTCTGTTTAATTAACAAGATCGCGTAGAATCAACTCTGTCTGCTGAGGGATCAAATACCCACTGGATACTGTGATTAATTGAAAGTGTCTTCAAATCCTTTGGTTAACCGATGACACCTGTTCGCGACGCTAAAAATGACATGGGTATCTGTATAAAAGAGTGATATGGAGTAAAAAAAATATATACTTTATTTTCATCTGTACCTGCCACGATTATAGCAGATTCCGCGAACTGTTTAACCTGAGAGAAGACACCTGTTTATGACGCTAAAAATGACATGGGTGAAGACACCTGTTTATGACGCTATAAATGATATGGGTGAAGACAACTGTTTATGACGCTACAAATGATATGGGTGAAGACACCTGTTTATGACGTAAAAATGATATACAACTGTTTAAGACGCTACAAATGTTAAAAGACATCTGTTTTTTTACAAGGGTTAAACATCTTTTTTCTCTCTAAAACAGTGAATTGAGTTTAGAACTATATATATATATATATATATATATATATATATATATATATATATATATATATATATATATATATATATACATACATACATATACATATACATATACTATCATCTATATCATCTGTATCTGCCCCTGCATCTGAGGGTGCATGTTGAGAACGGAAAAAAGCAATTGAGTGAACGGAACGGGAACAGGATGGAGTCACATTTTTGGTTTTATCGTTTGCGGAGAGAACCAGTCACTTTAAAGGGGGGAACATTTGCTGCTTCTATTGTAACTCTGGGAAACAATAGGTAGGGGGATATCAGCTGTGCAATCTGTCCTGGTACAAATTCTAGAGCTTTTATAATACATAATCATACACATAAATGCATATATACTGTATATATATATATAATTACATATATAAGTGTATATAAATATATAAATAATTATATATATAAATATATTATAAATATACATATAAATGAATGTATGTATATATGTACATTTATGTAAACACACACACATATGTATATATATGTGTGTGTGTGTGTGTGTGAGTTTGTGTGTGCATAACCATTAGAGGCAAACGCGAAGGACCACACCATTCTGCCAAGAACCCAACGACAAGGGGGTGTTTGTTATTGTGAGAAAAAAACACTCGACGAACACAACCCTTCAGGGAGGCTGAAAAGACACTCCGCAGTCAGAAACAAAAGCGAGGTGTTGGGCTAAAAAAAAAAAAAAAAAAAAAATATTTCCCCTGATTCCCCTACCCTCCCCCAACCCCCGAAAGTACGACGAGACGATGGACAGCGTATCACACAGCATATTCCCCCATGCTGCATTTAAAAGAATTATTTTTGGAACGACATCATTCGAGAACAGTCCCATTATAGGGCTAAACATCTTCCTCATTTCTGTACTGTTGAGGAAATAAATGAAGAAGAAATGATAAATAATAATAATAATAATAATAACAATAATAATAATAATAAAAATATTCCTATTTATCTGTCTATATAGCAGGTCTATGTTGGGTTGGCAGCCCCATAAATTTGTAAAGTGACAAAAGTTCCCATTATAAAACCAGACGTCACAATTTAAAGGGTGGGAAGAAAAGGTTTATGAAGAGTCTAAGCATCAAATTACATGGAAACAAAGCAACTCCGAAGAGAAAAAGCAAAATTGAGATATATGACAGAACTCTGTGGGACATTACTGCAAATATAAAAACCGCGACAGACTTAGAAGTCACAGAATAAAATTTATGTGTGGAAAAAACACTACAAGTGGTGTTCCAGCTATCATAATAACTCCGACCAACCCGCGTTGAAATTCCTGAGACGTTGCAATGAAAAAGATCCTGTTCCTAGGAAGCAAAGTATGATACATCGCTTTTAAAGTACACGGAAAAGAAAAAGGAAGAGAGGAAGGAAGTGGATTTTTCATAAAAAAAAATATATATAAATAAAACCATGGTGTCTCCGTACCATGTTTGTCTTCTCAGGCGTCCTTTCTCAAAGAAGAATTCGTTGGGTGTTTTCACAATGTGCAGCCACACTACACACATACATACATACACACACACACACACAGAGAGAGAGAGAGAGAGAGAGAGAGAGAGAGAGAGAGAGAGAGAGAGAGAGAGAGAGAGAGAGAATGCAGTTATAATTTCCATAAAACGAGACGTTGAACAATGAGAATGAGAGGGATGAAGATGATGAAAATGAGAGAGAGAGAGAGAGAGAGAGAGAGAGAGAGAGAGAGAGAATAGAGAGAGATATATATATATATATATATATATATATATATATATATATATATATATATATATATATATATATGTATATATATATATATATATATATATATATATATATTTATATATATATATATATATATATATATATATATATATATATATATATATATATATATATATATATATGACATAAGACGTTCATGTGAACGTAACCGTGCCATCACGGGTATAAACATCCTGAAAAGAGAGAGAGAGAGAGAGAGAGAGAGAGAGAGAGAGAGAGAGAGAGAGAGAGAGAGAGAGAGAGAGAACCTCGCATCTCTCAAAATCTCCAAGCATCATCAGAACCCTCCAGCCTCCGGCTTTACCCGTCAAGAACACAACTCGAAAAAGAAAGTCGAGATTCTGAACTGACTCCAACTTGGTATCTTCAGGTCGGAAAGCTGGCCATGTTAACAAGACCCCTTAAAAAAAACTTTACGGACGCTTTTGGGCCATCTCGTCCAGCGGAGAACAACTGAACAGCTGCCTTGGGTGGTTGCAGAAGGAGTCTAATTTTGGTAAGCTTGGGAATGTCTAGAATAATTCCTGAACTCAGGAACGTTTCGAATATTTCCTTCAGGTTCAGCTGACGTTATAACTCACGAAAGGCTTTCATTTATATTACAAATTTCCTATGTACAGGGCATAGTTGTGAGTTAGCTTGATTCTTCTATGCCTTATTTATCTTTTACCAAAAGTAACATGAGGAAAAAGTCTGGATTACGTAACCTCTTGTAGTAATATATATATATATATATATATATATATATATATATATATATATATATATATATATATATATATATATATATATATATGTATATATATATACATATATATATATATATATACATATACATATATATATATATATATATATATATATATATATATACATACATATACATATGTTTTTCTTAGCAAGGAAGTCACGGAAAATGAGAACATTGTGCACGAAAAAAAAGTCCAGTACTTTTATAAGAAAAAACAAAAGTTCAATACTTGTATAACTCAGTCATCATGATGAACTGGTCAAGTTTCCGTTACGCCTCAACGAAGACTTCCCTATTGAAACTACCTATACAACAATGATCAATATCATAAATCATAACACACGTGGTTCCTTTGTGAGTGATCTCCTGAACTCAATCACATGAAATTCCAGGGACTAAAACAATACGTTTTTGAGTCAAACTCTTTCAAGATGGCCATGTTTTTGGGCTAACTGATGGCACATTCGTTTATTTCCGTAATTTACTTTTAATTATTTATGCTAACCAATACTTCTAAAACCTAGAAAAACAAGTCAAAAATGCCGAGAGTTTTCTGTACAGCGTATAATCAAGGCCGCCGAAAACAGATCTATCTTTCGGTGGTCTAGGTATAATACTGTATGAGCCGCGGCCCATGAAACTTTAACCACGGCCTGGTGGTGGCACGGCCTATATCGTTGCCAGACGCATGATTATGGCTAACTTTAACCTTAAATAAAATAAAAACTGCTGAGGCTAGAGGACTGCAATTTGGTGTTTGATGATTGGAGGGTGGATGATTAACATATCAATTTGCAGCCCTCTAGCCTTAGCAGTTTTTAAGATCTGAGGGCGGACAGAATCCTTATTTACTCGACCATCCATGTAGCACCCATAAGGTCACCACTTCACACATTTATTCAAAGGCGATCAGCAATTCTGGCATTGGCTCGAATCATACACTGGCCACATCTATCCAGAGCCGAGATGAGGAATTCTCTACTATCTTCTGTTTTCCCAGGATCTATACAGGGTTCTTCTATCCACATCCAAGATGTGGAAGTCTCTCTTGCATCTTCAGTTTTCCCAGAATCTATAAAGGCTCCTTTCTCGCCAGATCCAAGGTGAGGGATTCTCTTCTATCTTCTGCTTTCCCAAGATCTATAAAAGTTCTTTTCTCTCGAGATCCAAGATGCGGAATTCTCTTGCATCTTTTTCCCAGAATCTATAAAGGCTCCCTTCTCTCCAGATCCAAGATATGGAATTCTCTTCTGTTCTATCTTCTGTTTTCTCACGATCTATGAAGGTTCATTTCTCTCCAGATTCAAGATGAGGAATTCTTTTCTGTCTTTTGTTTTCTGTAGAGGATCCTTTCTCTCCAGATCCAAGATGAGGAATTTTCCCAGGATCTTTCTCTCAGATCCAAGACAAGGAATTCTCATCCGTCTTCTGTTTTCCCAGGATCCTTTCTCTCCAGATCCAAAATGGGGAATTCTCATGTCTTCTGTTTTCCCAGGATCTATAGAGGATCCTTTCCCTCCAGATCCAAGGTGAGAAATTCTCATCTGTCTTCTGTTCTCCCAGGATCTAT
Source organism: Macrobrachium rosenbergii (assembly GCF_040412425.1). Taxonomy (NCBI): domain Eukaryota; kingdom Metazoa; phylum Arthropoda; class Malacostraca; order Decapoda; family Palaemonidae; genus Macrobrachium; species Macrobrachium rosenbergii. Next base: position 26,676,907 of record NC_089771.1, read on the forward strand.
AGAGGATCCTTTCTCTCCAGATCCAAGATGAGGAATTCTCATCAGTCTTCTGTTTTCCCAGGATCTATAGAGGATCCTTTCTGTCCAGATCCAAGATGAGGAATTCTCATCTGTCTTCTGTTTTCCCAGGATCTATAGAGGATCCTTTCTCTCCAGATCCAAAATGGGGAATTCTCATCAGTCTTCTGTTTTCCCAGGATCTATAGAGGATCCTTTCCTCCAGATCCAAGGTGAGAAATTCTCATCTGTCTTCTGTTCTCCCAGGATCTATAGAGGATCCTTTCTCTCCAGATCCAAGATGGGGAATTCTCATCTGTCTTCTGTTTTCCCAGGTTCTACAGAGGCATGTTTTTCTCTAAATTTAGGGTTGGGGCTTGCTTTTAATCCCTCTCCAATTCCCTTTCATTCTTCAATAGATCAGGAAAATGGGTTGTCTAAAGCAGCAACCTCTCAAACGCAGATATAAAGACATACAATGAAATTGTATATTTTGCATTGAAATACCTTTAACAACAACACAAGTATAAAGACATACACTGAAACACCTCCAACAACAACAAAGAAATAAACACATACACTGAAATACCTTTAACAATAACACAAGGCTCTGCAGGCAAGGGTTTTAGTGTAGCTGAAGGGTTTCCATTTAGCCCAAGACTTCCCGTCCGGTATTTTTCCCTTCCAGGACATAACACCAATGGACGTTCCATTAAACGGAAGGGAAGGATTACCGCAGGATATGCTTCCTTTGGTTGCCTTTATTCCGCCGACACCTGAGGATGTTTGTTCTGATGTTCTGTTCTGTTCTCTATCTCTCTCTCTCTCTCTGAGGATGTTTGTTCTGAGATTCTATTCTCTCTCTCTCTCTCTCTGTGAGGATGTTCGTCCAGAAATTCTACTATATCCCTTTCTCTCTGAGGATGCGTGTTCTAAAATTCTATTTTCTCTCTTTCTCTGAGTATGTTCGTCCAAAAATTCTATTCTCTCTCTCTCAGGATGCTTCTTCTGAAATTCTCTCTCTCCCTCTCTCTCTCTCTTTGAGGATGTTCGTCCAGAAATTCTATTCTCTCTCTCTCTTTCTCTCTCTTTGAGGACGTTCGCCCCGAAATTCTGTTCTCTCTCTCTCTCTCTCTCTCTCTCTCTCTCTCTCTCTCTCTCTCTCTCTGTGAGGATGTTCGTCCAGAAATTCTATTCTCTTTCTCTCTCTCCCTCTCTCTCTTTGAGGATGTTCGTCCAGAAATTCTGTTCTCTCTCTTTTTCTCTCTCTTTGAGGATGTTCGCCCAGAAATTCTATTCTCTCTATCTCTCTTTCTCTGAGGATGTTCGTCCAAATATTCTATTCTCTCTCTCTCTCTCTCTCTCTCTCTCTCTCTCTCTCTCTCTCTCTCTCTCTCTCTCTCTCTCTTTTTGCAGGAAGACCTTTGGATTCGCCTGACTCTAAGTCGCTTCTGTTTAAACATAACACTGACTAAGGAATGAGATAATCTGCACGAGATAATTGCTGTATTTTGGATAACTGCTGAACATAGAGAAGGTCTTGGGAGTATATAAACAACTGCATCCTCAAAAAAGTTAAAAAAGAAGTTAATTTTTATAAAGCCTTTTCTCTATTACTGATCTTTGTCATTACACGGAAAACTACAATCAGAAAGAGCCTTGAGAATCTCTCTTTTAAAAATATTTCTCAAATAACTAATGTGATTTTGTATTTTATAACTTGAGCATTTTAAGCTACACACCAAGATACATACACATATACATACACACACACACACACACCCAACATCACCGCAGTCAAGGAAATCAGTCAGCCTCCAAAAGTTAATAAATGGACGGATCCTTTTCTGCAATAATCGAAAAATATTAGGCTCTTTTTTTTTTTTTTTGACGTCGAGAGGGAGCTATTCCGAACTTTTCAAGAGAAACCTCGGGATGAAAAGTTGTGAGAGCTGTCACAAGTTGAAAATCTCTTCCTCTGGAGACATTTTTCTCCGTTTCTGAGGTTTGGAATGAGAAATATTTCACCGCACTTAAGTCACAATTTTTCGGAGTGTATTACGTAAACGCAAACTCCTTATCAACGCTGACGGGAGATAAAACCACTACAGTAATTATTTATGAACAGAAGTTATAGCTTTGTTTTGAAATCAAAGTTATCTGTACATTCTGATTTCTTCCCTTTTATGAAGATATCAAGTTTTTTATATACACTAATTTACTAGGTAAAATTAGGCTCCTTTATTAATGGAGCTATACAGTATAAAAATACAGATATATATGTATATATATATATACATATATATATGTTTATATATTTATATATAATTATTTATATAGTAATTTTTTTATTTTCACTTCTCTTAACTCCATTATATTCCCACCCAGAAACATTCCTATGATCATAGTAAAACATTTTCTATGAAACTAACATTGTAACATTTTGCTAATACAAAAAAAAAAAAATAAATAAATAAATAAATAAAATAGAAAACCTTTCTCTATAAATTAAAACAGACGAAAAATAGAAACTTTCTCTTGACTTTTTCGCAGACTGCGTCAACAGCGACATATATCAATTCTGCTGAAGTGAGACTGAAGATTATCCTCAATTATTAAAATGAGTTCTTTCTGCTTTCCTCATTACAATATTTGTTCATCCTCTCATCCCGCCAATAATGTCTCCTATATGTTGAATGATCTCTGAGAGTTTATTGTCGGCCTCGGAGAGGCATTGCATCCTCTAAGAGGTAGACTGGATAATTCTCTTGTACTTGGAAAGAGGTCCATTTGGTGAAAATTCACGTGCATTGTATTTCCCAGGGTGAGAATATATTAAGTATTATAAACTGTATATATATCGAATTCATCTCCTGAATAATAATAATAATAATAATAATAATAATAATAATAATAATAATAATAATAATAATAATGATAATAATAATAAGTATTATATACTGTACATTACAAAGAGTTTATCTTCTGAATAATAATAATAATAATAATAATAATAATAATAATAATAATAATAATAATAATAATAATAATAATAATGCTCCCAAACATTTGCATTTTTAACCGCCCCTTCACAGTTGATTAGATGAAATGACATATTTGTAACATACTCATTATGACCCTAAAATGAATACGTAACATGACTATCTTTTTTTTTTTAAACACTGGAAATATTAATATCTTAAAGATAAACTAATCATTTCATTATGGACTAAAAACCCGAGCCCTGGGTTCGGGTTCCAGGGAGGAAAGATGCATATAAATATTAGGTCTATATTATGATAATATTACAACTACTGAATAAAACAAAAAAGTACGTATTTTAACACTGTACATATTATTATTATTATTATTATTATTATTATTATTATACAGAAGACCAGCATTATTAACAAGCCCACAAAGGGGTATTATTGTTATTAAAGAATCATTAGAAAGATTATTATTATTATTATTATTAACAGCTTATTATGGCCCGATTATTATTTTTATTATACAGAAGACCAGCATTCAAACTTCCAAATAGAATATATCACCAGAAACAAATGTTTATTAGAAAGAAGTAACCAGAAGGTAATGGGAAATACAAAAGTAAATACGAGATCACTTATTAAAAAGAACAAATAAATGACCAAATTAATAAATAAATAGATAACAATGCGAGCAAATTATTAAAACACAAGCAGAACTGTATTAGGGGAGCAATGCACTGCATCTTCGCTTGAACTTTCGAAGCTCCAATTCAACGACATCCTCAGGGAAGCTGTTCCAGAGTCCAACGGTGTGAGGAATAAAGAACCTCCAGAACTGAGATGTTCGAAAGCTGCTGGGGTATAGCAATAGCTCCTCTGATTCCTTTTAAATCAGTTAATTCAGTCACATGACCCTATCTCGAATCTCCTTTTAAATCCCCAACGATAAAACAATGTAAGGGCAAACGTCCGCTATTCATTTCATCGTAATTATGGTGCGCCTCCTTTGATAAATAACTCGATAATTACGGAAAAAAAACGTTAATCATGCCAATTACGGCGTAGGGAAATAGATCCTCCGTAATGATACACTTTTAAGATCGCTTATAAACGGTAAGAAATATATTTAAGACAATAAGACTGAAACAATCAAATGCGGATTTTGTGGGATAAATCAGCAGCACTTCGAGATTACGATAAATGACGGCAGTGTAGTTTTTCTTTCTTTTTTTTTTGGTTCACAGGGAATTAACGTGATGAACATAAATTAACGGAAAAATACACTCAACATGAAAAGAGTGATTGATGGAGACTATTGTTCTAAATGAAATTACTCACGTACAAACAAATTATCAACATGTTATGGTCCGTTTGTTTCAAAAGCCGTTGAATGAATTCTTTTAGTTAAATCAGTAAAGCATGTTTTATTAATGCCTACGGTAAACAGGGGAAAAATATCCATAATTCCAGAGAGAGAGAGAGAGAGAGAGAGAGAGAGAGAGAGAGAGAGAGAGAGAGAGAGAGAGAGAGAGAGAGGCACTAACAAAAACGAATTTGAAGGAAAACTGTCAATAATTCCATAGAGAGAGAGAGAGAGAGAGAGAGAGAGAGAGAGAGAGAGAGAGAGAGAGAGAGAGAGAGAGAGAGGAGGCACTAACAAAAACGAATTTGAAGGAAAACTGTCAAAAATTCCATAGAGAGAGAGAGAGAGAGAGAGAGAGAGAGAGAGAGAGAGAGGAGAGAGAGAGAGAGAGAGAGAGAGAGAGGAGGTTAACAAAAGGAATTTGAAGGACAACTGTCAATAATTCCATAGAGAGAGAGAGAGAGAGAGAGAGAGAGAGAGAGAGAGAGAGAGAGAGAGAGAGAGAGAGACTAAAACAAGGAAAGGGTTTACTACCACGAGAGAATTTCAAGTGTCATTCATCTCTTCCGTTCCATAACCTAAAACCTGACGTTCCTTTAGACACTGAATAACCTACACGATCTTTAAAGCTTCAGGCACGGAACACGGAAACGCCTTGTGGCTGTTTGCGCACGCGCGCAATCGTAGTGTGTGTGTGTGTGTGTGTGTGTGTGTGTTTGGGAAGGAGAATTAACAAAGGAAATTTACCCTTCAGTCTCCTGTGTTTGGATAAGTATATTGTTCGCTCCCAGGCACAGCAAACACGGAGTTGCCGAGTATATTATACAGAAACTGTTACATGGGTAAGGCTGGTATCTATAGAGAGAGAGAGAGAGAGAGAGAGAGAGAGAGAGAGAGAGAGAGAGAGAGAGAGAGAGAGAGAGAGAATGATATCACGGTTGAAATATTTTATTACATGGATTCATTTCAGCATCTTGAAAGAGACATACTAAATATTTCAGTTGAAGGGAAAAGCATTGATGAAATCAGTTGATTCTGATGAAGGCACAAACAAATGTGTATTGATTACAGTACAATAACATAAATCAAAGTCCTGACTGACCAAGAGGTATGCAAGCAATTCTCTATATTTATGTTACTTTTTCAACAGATGCTTAAGAAATGGTTACTGCTTCCTGCCTCCTTATTTGGGGATTTTGGTTCTTTGCATTTTACAAGATTTGAAGGAATCACACACACACACATATATATATGTATTAAACTTGATCAATCATATAACTGCTCTGTGCATTAATGCATTAATACAATTGAGAACAGGACCTCACTGAAACAGGATGGTATCTAGCGGAGATTATTATAAAAAAAAATTACAAGCTTTCGAGGGTTCTCCTCATCGGCTACCAGACGATGAGGACACAAAGGTCCTTGAAAGATTGTGACTTTGTTTTAACAAAAATCTCTGATAATACTTTCCTCTTTAAATGAGGACGTATATATATTATATTAAATAAAATACAAGCTATATATCCTATATATATATATATATATATAAATATATGTATATTATATATAAAAATATATATATATATATATATATATATATATATATATATATATATATATATATATATATATATATATATATATATATATATATATATATATATATATATACACACACATGCATACATACATACACAAACTCATTTACATGCACACCACTTAACGCCTACCATAAGAAACACAAACAAAACCACACCAAATATAAAAAAAAAAAAACACTGAAAACACTGCATGCGTCACTTAAGCTCCAGCAGAACAGAATTCCAGTTGAGCGAGACAAAAGGAGAGAAAGAAAAAAAAACATTTACCTTCCACAAAAGAATCATCTCGTTCCGGATGCATTCTGTCTCTCCAAAGTCTCTCAAAAGGTATGTAAAACCAGACAATGGACTTCACGCCTCTACTTTCTTCCACTCAGCAAACAAAAAAAATTAAAACGAAAAAGTACTCTCGTGTAGTGCCGTTCACCACGTGACGTGGAGCTTTGAGTTTTCTGAAAAGAAAACTACAGTATTGTGCCGGCTTTGTCTGTCCGTCCGCACTTTATCTGTCCGCCCTCAGATCTTCAAAACTACTGAGGCTAGAGGGCTGCAAATTAGTATGTTGATCATCCACCCTCCAATCATCAAGCATACCAAATTGCAGCCCTCTAGCCTCAGTAGCTTTTATTTCATTTAAGGTTAAAGTTAGCCATAATCGTGCTCCTGGCAACGCTATAGGATAGGCCACCACCGGGTCGTGGTTAAAGTTTCATGGGCCGCGGCTCATACACCATTATACCGAGACCACAGAAAGATATATCTATTTGATTATACGCTGTAGTGGCTGTGCAGAAAACTCGATTGCGCCAAAGAAACTTCGGCGCATTTATTACTAGTTTTTATTATTTTTCATTTTGGTGAAATGGCTGTGGGTCTTTAAATTGTTTCATATTTTTCAGTAAAACAGATTTATTTTCTTAGATTTATTTTCTTTAAAAATTTCATGAATGAAGATCGAAATTTAAATGTTTTCAGGGTCAGAGGTTTGAAAATGACGATTCACAGCAGCAGCTTCGGACTTCGTACTTTTCAAACCCGCAGCCGACTGATTTGAGAGGAACATTTGCTATCCGTGTAGACATCCCGGGATTATATATGTAATCAAATTTTGTTTCAAATGGATGTTACAGACTAAATACACACACAAAACAAAAGCCACTACAACACCTTCTAAATACATAAAAACATCTCATTCTCGAACTATTTTAACTTTGCTGGAAAGAAACGGCGTTGGGTCGGGTATGAATGAAACATACGTACCGGGGTGTAATGTTCGAGACCACAGGTCTACCCCAAAGCCAAATCAAAAAAGTCCTTCAAAGGGGCATCGGTTTAAAATAATAAAAGCACGTTAAAAGAAAAAGAAGAAGAAGTGGTTTAATTAAATCAGATTATTTAGCAACATTTCAGTTAATTTAAATTCAAATACCTTTTCTAGTATGAGAATCACTTTACACAAGCTTCTACGATTAACAAAATACGATTATAAAATTGCGATTTGTACAATAATATATTATTATTTCAATATTTCATAACGAAAAGTAAGACCATCTGGAAAATCTTACCAGCTTCGTTATCTAAAGTTACAGGAAATGTTGTAAAAAACATAATGTCAACTTGCTTAATATGACAACGCCTTCCTTTTTAAAATGTAAACAACAAAACTGTAGAAAAATTCAACATTTTAGCAGATCAGAATGTGCAGCAGAGTCAACTGTAGTTTGTACATTCACTAATATATGAAATATGATCTTTCTTCTACGAAAATATTACCTGATTTGCATATTGCCTCTTTTGCAATAAGATAAACGTCAGCTTACAATAACGATTACGTCTGTCCATTCAATACAAAACCTTTTCAGACAACAAAATTGATTACAGCCAACCTTAATCTCATACCTACTAAGGAGCTACAGTTACAAACACATCAATAAAATTACCATTCCTGTGAGTTTACTAACCCTCCAAATCTATTTGTAAAGAAAAACACCACGACAATGAGCCAAGCTCCAAAATGAACTGAAAATATGCAAGGCACGACTTATACAACGAGAGATAAGAATGCGACGGAATTCGGTGAAAAGGGACAAACACAAACAGTTCTTAAAAGAACTGGAGTAACGTTACAGATTTTCGCTCATTTGCGGAAACTTTCGTTCGCTGATGCTTTTACGTTTATAAGGCATTGTTAAGCATAATTTATTTTGTCATTTAAAACTGCTTCATAATATTAACCTGGTATGCAATCGCATACTTTTTATTCCTGTAATATATATTCCATATTAATGCCTAATATTTACCTCCTTTCTAACTGCTTTTCTCAGTAATTATAATAAATAAAGGTATGAAATGACAGCTTACAACTCTTGAATGCGTCTGTCAAAGACAAATATATCCACAAAATTCAGAATTCGCTCCATACCTCAGTATTCACTAATTCTTGTGACCTTCCCAGACGAGGGTAGGACTGGTGAGCATCCATCCTAACACTTCCCCCCCGCCCCCGCCCCTCCTCAACCCACTCCAACCCCAAATCCCACCCCAAGGGTGCTGATAATGGCCAGTTGCATTTCCTCCAGAGACTAATACATCTGACTCCTTGAGAAAACTGAGATATTTTATTCCCAAAAGAGAGCACGGAACATCGTTTTCCTTAGACAAATTTGATTTACACAGCACAACGTTTCATAAAAGAAAGAGCCATAAAGCCTTTAAAATATGAAGAATTTTGAGGGAGTTTACCTGAGATATAGCCCTAAAATCTTGAAAATACTAAGAGCTTTGTGGACATTCCTTTGGACGCTGGACACAAGGATAAAAAGACGTCATATTTAGCACCAGCATGCACCTGTATACATACATACGAATAAATAAAGATATACAGTTATCATTACTAATGTTATCTGCCCAGTTCACCCTCTAGAAACATCTAGTAACTGAACTACATGCCGGTCTGTCTGTCAGTATGTCTGGTCCTCTTGATGTTCGTACGATACAGGCAATTTCTTTTTCTCCTAGGTCATGAATTTTGAATGATAAGAGACAGACGCTTTTTATTGCACTCTAATAATTAAGCCATTACGTACAGAGTGTTCCTGGTTAAAGTTAAGGTCATACTTAAGATGTCAAAATGTCAAACAGGAATTTCCCAAAAGCTCTTCTTATTACAGGAATTTCCCAATTATTATTATTATCATTATTATTAGTATAATTCTGCGCAAAAAAAAAGTTTTCTTATGGAGCAAACTGGAAGGTTAAAAAACAAGACTGGAAATCGCTTAAAAAAGACATTGCTCACAAATGACAAAAATTAAATACTGGGCTAGAGGCGATAAGTAAACAAATCAATAAATAAATAATTTAATTTGTTAAAAAAAATGCAAGAAAAAAAGCTATCGCAAACGAGCCTAGCTCAGGTTCCTCCCGAAGACTTCGGAAGGGCGTCCATTGTGGCGACTAAGAATAATGGGGTTGTCTAAATCACCGTGAGAGAGAGAGAGAGAGAGAGAGAGAGAGAGAGAGAGAGAGAGAGAGAGAGAGATTCAGTCTAACGAAAAGATAGTTCTCGGAAACAGATGGTGATAGCGTTGGCAGACGACCAAATTTCCTACAGAAAACACTGGGAGGAGGAACTGACTAAAAAAAAAAAAAAGTCTGTAACACCCGAGTTTCCTTCTCTCCATCTGACCTAAGCACAGAGAGAGAGAGAGAGAGAGAGAGAGAGAGAGAGAGAGAGAGAGAGAGAGAGAGAGAGAGAGGACCTGACTAAAAACACTACGTAAACATGTCTGGTTTTATTTTTTTCTTGTGCTATTTTTTTCTTTTCCTTTTGTTTACTTTTCCAGATTTATTTCTGCTGATGGAGTTATCTTAGAGTTTATAGTAGAGGGAGGATTAGTGATATAGCAGCACTGAGGACGTGAGAGCACATTGTTAAGAGTCAAAATTTACGGATGCTACATTTCTCCCTTTTCTCATTCTTCCGTAAGATGTTTTCTGATCATCAGTATTATTATAACGTCGACTTCGAGGACGATCTCGAGGGCGACTTCGAGGACGACCTCGACGTCGACTTCGAGGACGACCTCGACGTTGACTTCGAGGACGACCCTCGACGTCGACTTCGAGGACGACCTCGACGTCGACTTCGAGGACGACCTCGACGTCGACTTCGAGGACGACCTCGACGTCGACTTCGAGGACGACCCTCGACGTCGACTTCGAGGACGACCTCGACGTCGACTTCGAGGACGACCCTCGACGTCGACTTCGAGGACGACCCTCGACGTCGACTTCGAGGACGACCCTCGACGTCGGAAAACCAGGCCCCCCTACTTTCCCTCAAAACTATTCAGAACGTAAACGATGATATAAGTAATGCTATAATGATACATATCTATGTCTTCATGGCGAATTGGAATAATTGATATTAACTGTTATGAATAAGGGTATTAATATCGCCACTTCAAATATGTTGATAAGCGAATCTCGTCAAGCCCTTACATTAACATCACCCCCTTGCCCATCACCTTTAACCTCCTTATCATAATATCCTCCTACCCCCCAACCCCCCGTGCTCGGTGCTTAAAAGAGATAATTAATATCGAAATAAAATACGATTACATTTCTTAAAAGAATAAAATTCTCTCTCTCTCCTTGAAATATATTTCAGTCATTATTGCACTTTTTTGTATGAATTTGGTAATTTCTCTCCTTCTCTCATTCGAACCATCGTAACTACGCATTGGTAGTTGGAACTTCAGCTCCCGTTCAGAGCAAGAAGGACATGATCTCTCCCAGCAAGGTTTGGCGAGGCGACATCGGTGTCTTTGGTGGGTGTACACTGACAATAACAATAAACGCACTAAGACAAGGAGAGACAAACAGCAGAAATATACAACGCAATATGTCTGGAAAACATCAGGACATCTTAAAGCTATAACGGATGAACAAGCCTTTCTTTTAACTCTCTCTCTCTCTCTCTCTCTCTCTCTCTTCAAAGGGACCACAGAGCCAAAACAAGAAATGTTAAATGCATTTCTTTTTATTTTTCCATTTCTGAAGAAAAGCTTTTTAGTTCACTCTTTTTTTTTCTCCTCTGGTGGAAAAAACCCAGTACGGCTTTTCACTAGAAATACTTAAACATAAGACTCACATCAACTACTGAAAGGTCGGTAAGTAGTTCCTTAGGCGTCTGAAGTGCTTAATGGATAAGTTCAAAGTCAAATCTTTCGTTTAGGGAACCGAAATCTGAACGTATAGTCATTTATTTATTTATTACTTAATTTAACTATGAATGAGTTATGAACTATTTTTCACTATATATACACACATATATATACCGTATGTATATATATAATATATATATATATAGATACATATATATATACATACATATAAATATATATATATACATAAGTTTTACCCATATTCCTGACCCACTGGGACCCAACTGGGTAAAACTATATGAAAAACCTAATATATATATATATATATAAATATATATATATATATATATATATAAATATATATATATATACATATATATAAATATATATATATATATATATATATATATATATATATATATATATACATACACTGTTAGGTAGGTCAATCACAACTGACCACAAGTATGATACTTGTAGAACAGAACGAAAGTCAGCCAAAACCAGGTGTGTCTAAAAATCAGTTGAATAATTAAATACTCGAGACGAATCTTTGCTTGATCAGAGTAGCATCTAGTAATGTAAAAAAACCAAAAGATGACTCCTGAAGATCTAAAAAAAAAATTTCTAAAGTGTACAAGAAAGAGATAACTCCAGAAGAGAGATAAGAAGCGACTATTAATGTAAAAGAAAACAATAGCTTCTCGTAATACTATATAATAGAATATATATAATAAATATAATGACCACAAGAAATGAACTAGAATATAATCACTTCCTATTGACAGCTGGCTTTAAATGATTCAGGACAGGGCAGAAGAGAGATAAGAAATAAATATCAATGTAATAGAAAGCTACAACTTTTCGTAATACTGTAATAACCCCAAGCACTTTATTAGACAATAATTACATTCCATAAGAAGGCATCGTGCTTACCCCATACAAAAATGGGGAAAAAAGCACGTTAAAACGAAGAAGAAGAAGAAGAGGAAGAAGAAGAGAAGGCTTTAAGTAACTGAATTAAATGGAATATAGAATTTAAGCCATAGGCCAAGCACTGGGACCTATGAGGTCATTCATCGATGAAATGGAAATTGACAGTAAAAGGTCTGAAAGGCGTAACAGGAGAAAAACCTCGAATCAGTGCTAGGAGAGGGTGGAAAGTAAGATGGAATAAGAAAGGAGGTACAGTAAAATGAGTGAAAGGGTTGCAGCTGGGGCAAAGAAAGAACCTTAAGTAATGCCCGCATGAGGTGCACTGAACTAACCCCTACGGGATTTTAAAAACAAAATGCCCAAAGAATTTAGATAAAATACAAGAATAAAAAACAGGAAAACGAATTCTCACCACTTTTCAAAAACTCTGAAGTGGGGGGGCGGGGTTGGGGGGTGGGGGGAGATTAGATCAGCCGACCGACGGAAGAAGCTTAGCAAAGTTAGGAGAGGAGGCTGAGTTCGGAAAACTTTGGCCCACCCAAATTGGCGAAACCGAATGAAAGAAGGGTCAGGCAAGACAGTGTGAGGAGGAGGAGGAGGAGGAGGAGGAGGAGGAGGAGGAGGAGGAGGAGGAGGAGGAGGAGGAGGAGGAGGAGGAGGAGGAGGTTTCTCACAACAATTCGAGAACTGACGCAATGAATAATCATCTGCATTCAGGTACAGAGTAATGGGTACAAATGGAAGCGTCTGAGTGGAGCAAATGCATTCATTAAAGGTCCCATCTGTTCTTGGTATTATAATGAAGAGACATGGTACAGTGAAATGATGTCATGAAGAGACGTGGTATAATTAAATGATATAATGGAGAGGCATGGTATAATGAAAAGATATAATGAAGAGACACAGTATAATGAAATGATATAATGAAGAGACATGGTGTAATGAAAACATATAATGAAGAGACATGGTATAATGAAATGATGCAACATACTGGAATGGGGCTGAATAGGACGCGGATAGGACAGGGTTTATTCAAGAGGTCTGGATTAACTCTAAAGTGACTGGGTAGAGAGAGAGAGAGAGAGAGAGAGAGAGAGAGAGAGAGAGAGAGAGAGAGAGAGAGAGAGAGAGAGTTTTCCATCATATTACGAGATATTCCTTTAATGTATATAAGGTCCCAAGTATTGCATTTCAAGGTATTATTAGTTAACAGAAATGTATTTCTTTATAAGTAATAAAATTACATGAATATTTACAAAAATGAGGAATTAATAATATTTGAATCCATAATATAAAAAAAAAAACAAATACAATAACATGAAAATATTATGGGACACAATATTTTTCTTGTAAATTGTGTGTCATCCAAGATGTTCCCTGTCTACTGGAGCAGTTTAAAATACACAAAGCAAGGTTAAGGAGCTAACGACAGCATAATAAACAAAGCATCAGAATAACTTTACTAATAACTAAGAACTAATCTGAACAATTACTAATAAGGACATCATCATCCAACAGAAATATTGTCCATCAAAAAGTAAAAAGCACTTCACATAATATCCTTTGAGAGGAAAAATAAAAGACTAAAAACATATGAAAATAAAAAAGGCATAAGTTTTATGCTCCTCTAACAAGATGGACGTAATTTGATTTGCATTCCGCTTATGAGAACTTCAAAGTTATAGAGCAGTTAAAGAAATCTGGAGCCAGACGAGAGAAAATCCATACATTTTCTGGGGCAACTGAGGACTGATGCTGTGTATATTATATATATATATATATATATATATATATATATATATATATATATATATATATATATATATATATATATATATATATATATATATATATATACACACACACAAACACATTCTTCATATTCTTATCTTATTGCATGTGCAGAACTGAGAACTATAACTGCTCTTCAAACTGATAGCTTAAAAATTACCTGCTCCAATTGCATAACCAAACGCAGCCACTGGGGAGAAATTCGCTTTACTTATTGGCAAACGTAAGTAAAAGCCAACAATTCACCCTGGAAGTGCAAACAAACCAAAGAAAATGATTTATGAGAAACTAAAACTCCAATTCAAACCTCGATTCATTCATGACTCCCGGAAAAAGGGAGGAATTTTCCGTCAAGTTTTTCCCCACCTGGGCAATGGCGTTCCGCCTTCGACACAGGTTCAACTATTCTCTTTTTACGTTTCCTTATTTTTTTTTCTTTCCGTTTTTTTTTCCTTGGGACGAACGTGCCTTTGGATTATAATGGGTCACGTCTCTCTTCGTGTTTTCTGTAAGAAGAATGAGAGGAAGGATATATATATATATATATATATATATATATATATATATATATATATATATATATATATATATATATATATATATATATATATATATATGTATATATATATACACATTTTCTGTAAGAAGAATGAGAGGAAGGATATATATATATATATATATATATATATATATATATATATATATATATATATATATATATATATACATAAATATAAGCCCTACTAATAATTTCATAATATAAATTTTCGATTTTATGGAGTGGGCAGGAATATAAGATTTAGGCCAAAGGCCAAGTGCTGGGACCTAAGAGGTCATTCAGCGCTGAAAGGAAAATTGAGAGTAAAAGGTTTGAAAGGTGTAACAGGAGGAAAACCTCGCTGCTGGACTACGAAACAATTGTTAGGAGAGGGTGGAAGGTAAGAACCTTAAGGAATGCCTACAGTGCACCGCATGAGGTGCACAGATGGCACTAACCCCCCCCCCGCCCCCTACGGGGACAAGGACGGAGTGAGCAATCTACAGGTGTCAGGAATACCCAAACCACTCAGGTGTTGAGGAAAGTGGAATAAACTAATCCGACCTTCCCATGAGAGTCATGGCTGACAGCTGGTCACAATCATTTGTGCTGTACATTAACAACCATTTTCCGTTTTTAATTCCCAGAAAGGAAAAAAAGATAACCACCTCTCCTACAAGGTAAAGGACACTTGCGAGGATTCTTCATGTATGACCCAGATTTAATGCAAAGCTCAAATATCTGAAACACTAAAAGGATCTTGGAAGTTCTTTTACTAGAAGAGTCAAGACGTTGGTCAAGACGAAACTCACCCCTCCCCCCTTCCCGCCTGGACCAATCGTGGCCACCGAAGCTCCCTCTCGGTGGCCAAGGGCCAATCCCTTCTAAAACGGCCAAAAGACACGTAAAGACAAGAGGGGGGGCCGGGGTTCCTCCTTTCACTCACCAAAGATATCTCGTTGTCAGCATGTCATCGACCTAACCAAGTGTTCGAAAGATACTCCCGCATATAAATACAAAGGTTTATATTCTCATAATAACAAGTTAAGGTTAGGCAGAGAGAGAGAGAGAGAGAGAGAGAGAGAGAGAGAGAGAGAGAGAGAGAGAATGAAACTGTAGCACAAAACAGTTAAAACGTATGCCGTCTACGCACCAGATGACGTAACGGAAACAAATATACGAAACAAAATCTTCACGAGGAAATATTTCCCAAGACTTCGTTCGCCTCTCCGAAAATAAACAAATAAATAAAAAGGGGAAGAAATCTGCAGTTTCTGTGGAAAATGAAGGTATCATTAAGGAGTGATTGAGCGCAGTATATATTTTATACTAAGCGTTCTCGGCCTATTCACGGGGGAAAAATCCGGGATTTTCGCAGTAATCTCCTGAGCGGAGTTACCGAAAATATTTCCTTGGTAGAGGATGCTCAGTGGTTATAGCCTCTCCATTATATCCCTCTTTTAGGATAATTTTTCCTATTTTAGCAGGGAAGAGAAAATTAATAAAAAGTTCGTTATTAGTTTTCTGTAAAGGAAAACTATTTTTTCTGAAAATAATTAAATAATCTGGTAGAATGTAAAATAACGCATATAATCATTGTCTTGACGATTTTAGTTTTACCCAATTATTTAAATAGCAATAAACATATTTCCAGATTTAACAGAGATGAGGAAGTTAATAAAAAACGTACTTTATGTTTCGGAAAATAATTATCTATTAATCATGGAAAGATGTAAAATACCGCAAATAATATTTTTGTCTCTTCATGATTTTACGTTTACCCCATTATTTAGATACCAAAAATTATAAATGAAAGTAATGATTAAGGGACGCTAAATATGATTTAGAAATTTGCAGTGTAAAGTATGAAAAATAAATTCATATAAACAATCAATAAAATGGAACCAGGAAATGCAGTTTTATTACATCCACACCGCAGAGAAGAAAAATACTGAACGTTTTTCCAGACAACTTTTGTAAATAAATAAAAATACTTTTCCATTTGTTCTGTATAAAAACAGTGTCGACAATAAAACAATCAACGGAACTAAAAATACGGAAACAAAACGTATTGTCAACAACACGATGGAAATGTCTGGACAACAAAAGACAGCAGGAAAATAAAAAAAGAAAAAAAAAATCAAGCTAAATGCATCGGTTAAGGTGGACCAAATATAGAAAAATTGCTTTCGTAGTAAAAGCCATTCCTGACATTCCAGTTTTCCTGACATTCCGGCTTTCTTGACATTCCAGATAACATTTAGCATTCAGTGATGAGTGAAACCCAATTTTAACTAATGGCCCTCAAAAAAAAAATAAATAAATAAATAAATAAAGCAAAATTCCACTGACGTATGAATGACCCAAATTAAAAAGAAAACAAGACACGAATTAAAAAGAAAACGGGAAGCCGCATTCCGTTATGAAGAGCGACAACTGAAAGAAAACAAAGATATAAATTTATAGAAAACGGGAACCAGAGTCTCGCTATGATGAGTGACAATTGTCGGCATCTCTCTCAGGAATTTTTCATTCCAGAACATTTATTTAATAACACCGGGAACAGTCATTCGTAAGTCTGATAAACTTCAAAACATGAAGTTTACAAGTTTGCAATAACTGGAATGAATAATTGAATCAAGTACAACTTCTGGTATTAGTAACTGACGCTCGACTTGATAATAAAGCAAAACAAATCGGTGAAAAAATTAACATGCTCTTGCCTTTCATTTTATTTAATTTTTTTTTATTTTTGTTTTATTTATTTTTACAATACGCCAATGGGCTTGAATAACAATGGGAAATGGAATCCAGTCTTTAAATTTTTTTTTTCATAAGTTCATTTGAATTAACGGTTTTCCTAAATAAATATGCTTATATTACTGTGTCGAATTATACAGACCGATACAATAACATAAAATCACTATGTTTAAAAACGTATAAAATATATTTATATCACATTACAAAACTAATGTATAATTTAGTTTTCTCTGATTTGTTTAATTTTAACAGGAACCTCAAGTCATTTTAAAAATACATTTCATAAATAAAAGTAGACACAGAGACATTTATTACTAGCAATGCCACTGAATAAAGTTACAGTAACTAATGATCTTTACATACAAGTACTGCATCAGTGTTTAATATTGGACACTGTCAATTAGTGTTCCTATATTTGCCCTTTGGAAATGAATTGGCGTTGAATATTGCTGTGGCAATAATTGTCCTCACCTGCCTATCGCTCACAGACAGACAATAACTTTCTCTCTCTCTCTCTCTCTCTCTCTCTCTCTCTCTCTCTCTCTCTCTCTCTCTCTCTCTCTCTCTGTATCACGCACGGGCACACTCATATTCAATAATAATTTCCTGTTTTTGGAAACTAGACTTTTTTGGGTCAGTTATATGTATACATGTTGAATCTTTCTATAAATAAAATCTAATCAGAGGTGTAATATACTGATGTATGTAATGTATGTATGTATGTATATATATATATACATATATATATATATATACATACACATACATATATATATATATATATATATATATATATATATATATATATATATATATATATTTAATTGTGTGTGTGCGTGCAATAAACAACTTGCTCACCACACTGGCTCACTAGCAACACGGCTAGAATTCCACACAAATAAAGAACCCACTGTATCCGTGTTAGGTAGAAAATAAGGCAAATCTGCAGTAACTAAACTTGATCGGTTTCTCAAAGCCTGGGATGAGAAAGTGCATGGGGAAATGGAACGTAATAAAAGTAGAGCGAGCATTGCAGTGCAGCACCTTTGGCAATGATACCTACCTATGAAAGAGAAGCAAACATAAGATACTGCCCCTTACTCCCTGCTGTGGGAAATCCTCATTCACATTATTAAGGAAAAGGATGTCTTGGAAAAACATCAAATACAATGAAATCACCTCTAATAATATTAATAACCTTGAAGAACAAATTAAATGAATGGGGGTTTATCTTCTGAAAATAATAATAATAATAATAATAATAATAATAATAATAATAATAATAATAATAATAAAATTACATAATAATAATAATTACAATAAAGACAAAGGTAAAACAATATATGTAGGTGAAATAATAATAATAATAATAATAATAATAATAATAATAATAATAATAATTATAATAACAAAAGCAAAACAATACAAGGTGAAATAATAATAATAATATAAAAACGTGAAATACAATATTCAACGCCAATCAACACACGACCCATCCAAAATTACAGAGCCTTCGCAGAGTCTGTCTCCGGCCGTGGGACGCATGCAGAGCTGATAAGCCCTATCGCTCTAATGCCATTGGCTCCACAAACAATAGTTACCAGGAAACACAATCCCCTTTCCAATATGACTGGGGCACGACGGGCCAGGGTCACAGGAGGGTTTCATGTCCATAAGGGATTTGCGACCTGAAATACAAAGGTATTTGGAGAGTAGGAGTCAAATGTTGTTATAGTTACTGTTTATTATTATTATTATTATTAGTTTTTTCCACAATATATTTTATTATTATTATTATTATTATTATTATTAGTAGTAGTAGTAGTAGTAGTAGTTTTTTCCACAATATATTTTTTTTTTATAATTGTACTTAAGGAGTACGAGTCAAATGTTATTATTGGCAATGGAGATTATTAATATTGATAACTTTTTCGGATATGTTTTGTTAATTATTGTTACTGGAGGTTACTGTTAATATTAACTTCACACATATATTTTCATAAATATACTTAAATTCTTTTTTATTTAAAGACAGTTGAGAAGAACAGTTTAATGCCGATAGCCTGCCCATAACTGATTGAGGGGGAAAAAGCAAAAATGCGCCGAAGTTTCTTCGTAGTTTTTCTGTACAGCGCATAATTCTGTAATGAAGCTTCAGCCACGGTCCATGAAACCTTAGCCGCAGCCCATGAAACTCAGCCACGGTCCGGTGGGTGGC
Organism: Macrobrachium rosenbergii; assembly: GCF_040412425.1. Classification (NCBI taxonomy): domain Eukaryota; kingdom Metazoa; phylum Arthropoda; class Malacostraca; order Decapoda; family Palaemonidae; genus Macrobrachium; species Macrobrachium rosenbergii. The sequence goes on from NC_089771.1 coordinate 26,696,272, forward strand.
CTGTGTTGTTGTTGTCATAGTGGTACTTGTGAAGTGGCCGATTATGCTAACTTTAACCTTAAATAAATTGAGCAGACTGTTAGATGGCTGCACTTTGTTATGTTTGATGATTGAGGGTGGATGATCAACATATTCAATTTGCAGAGCCTCTAGCCTCAGCAGTTTTGCAGAGGCGACAGAAAAGTGCGGGCAGAAAAGGTGGACGGACAGATAGTTACTGGGCAATAGTTTTCTTTTACAGAAAACTAAAAGGAAGATTCCAAGGAAATTGAATTAGAGATTTACTTGATAGGCGAAGCAAGAAAGGTAACAAGTTGTATACAAATGATTAGATAGAGACTTTAATTATCAATGGAAGCCCAGGTGGGGATATATAAAGACTTTGTTGAGCCAACTCTCCTTTATGGAAGTGAAATGGGGATGTTTCATAAGGCAAGAAATTTATAGCCTAAGTAACTAAATACATCAAATGGTGTTGTACGTTGGAATGTAAATGACACAAATATTTATGATTTAAATAAAATTTATTTACAAAGATTTAATACAATATTGTATTCAATACAATATAGGATATAATACAACATCTCTCTGGATAAGCTAGTACTCATTGCATGAATAAATCAACAATTCTTTTTTAAAGAAAATGATCATATTCATAACATAAATAAATCACTTGTTGGGAAGCACCACTAGATTTAACTAGAAACTGTAATAATATGTTTGCCACATAATAGGACAGACAGTTTATAATACAAATCCCTCTAATCATCAAAAAGTCAGTTTTTCTCACAAAAAACAGGATCTATGCTAAGAGCAGCAAAGCAGAAATTTCAATACCATGCCAATTAGTGTCTGATGTTAAAAAATCGCATGATACTGGAATTACAGAGACAATGCAAAACTATGGATAGAACATATTTTTCTCTGTGCTAATGATGCTTTTTAGTTGTGTAATCACTCCAGCAAAAATACAGTTTCTCATTTACAGGAATTTTTGATAACATTTGTTTTAGTTGAGGATAAATGCTGGGTACATTTTGCAATAAAAACATGGCACATTTTCAAATAAGCGTAATGGTCTTCCGTGCAATAAAATGATAAAACTAGCTTTAAAATTCTGAATTATTACCTCATAGTTGCAAGCTCTGATAAAGCAGTAGAGATGTGAAAGAGGAAATAAATCTTCATTATCAAAATGAAGAGAAAAGTTGGAGTCAACATTTATATTCTGCAATAATACGAAAGAACTGCAGCTGCAATATCTCAGCCATGCAACTTAGAAATATATAATAATGCTAATTCTGCAAAGTGATAAAAGTATGTGTTGAAAATCACTGATGAATGAGAGACTGAAATCAGGCAAAATTTTCATACGATTTATATGACTCACAAAAAATTAAAACAGAGAATGTTTAATTTTAAATATGAAAAATATTTTTTGCATACAGATACAACTGTTCATAAGGTGGAAACATAATAACATAATAATAACACACACACACACACATAATAATACTAATAATAATAATAATAATAAGAAGAAGAAGAAGAAGAAGAAATCATCATTATGTCGATGCTCTAAAGATTACAAGACTAAACCTTGCTCAGTGTCAAAATCTAATTTTTATGTGGTTAGCAATAATAGCTCTAAAATTATCCTTTCATATGTGAAAAATGAACCTTCTGGCACCACTCAACAACGGAAAATTATTCCTCTTCTTTTATGTAAAAGAAAAAAAATGTAAAAACTAGTAATGTTTTCCTCTAGCACACAGAAGGAATGTCATTCCTGATGATGATGATGATGAGAGAGAGAGAGAGAGAGAGAGAGAGAGAGAGAGAGAGAGAGAGAGAGAGAGAGAAAAAGCAACACTGAAATATCAAACCAAGGCCCTCACTCCTAGAAGATGGAGAGAGAGAGAGAGAGAGAGAGAGAGAGAGAGAGAGAGAGAGAGAATAAAAAGACACTATTGGTAAGAAGATGGAGAACACAGAACGCTATCCATTCGGCCACGGATGAAACTATTGGCTACATCGAAAGAGAAGAGAGAGAGAGAGAGAGAGAGAGAGAGAGAGAGAGAGAGAGAGAGAGAGAGAGAGAGAGAGAGTAATTCAGTGAGTCCGACGTCCCATCATGATCCCTGTTATAATAAAACTCTCTTTCAGGGCGAAGCTTTCGGAACCCCCTTTATTTGTGGAAGGATCCACAGGCCAAATTTACTGCTCACTGTCCCGCGCCGGGACAAATGGAAAGGATTTCCTGTCTCTCTTCCCTCTGGAAAGCCCGCCACAACATGGCCTTCGTATTTCTTCTTGCTTGTCATAAAGTTTTTGTCCTCTCCTTTTTCTTTTTGCTATAGTCGGTTCCGTTCTCTAACTTTCTTTCCTTCCCATATTCTACTGGGGCTGCATTCTTCTTTTGTGTCAAATTCTTTTCTTTTATTTTTCCGGTTCCTTATTAACTTTTCTATAATCTGTATTTTTCCCATCAACCTTTTTTCATAGTTCCTTTCTCTAACTTTTTTTCTATTGCTATTGTGTCTCGTATTTTCTTCCTATATCATAAATCTTTTTCTTTTCTTTTACCATAATTGGTCTTTCTAACCTTTTTTCATTCCTTTCTCATTATTTTTCATTATGGGGGTTCGTATTTCTTCTTACTTGTTATAAAGTCTTTTTCTTTTCTTTTTCCCATAATCGGTTCCTTTCTCTAACCTTTTTTCATTCTTATATTTCTATTATATTTCTATTATGGGGGTTCGTATTTCTTCTTACTTGTCAAAGTTTTTTTTTTTTTACTCTAATCGGTTCCTTTCTCTAACTTTTCTTCCTTCTCATATTTCTATTGTGGAGGTTCGTAATTTTCTTCTTGTTATAACCCCTTTTCCTTTTCTTTTTTCTATAATCGGTTCCTTTCTCTATCCCTTCTTTTCTTCTCATATTTCTATTATCGGTTCCTTTCCCTATCTGAAATATTCTCGCTTCAATCATTTTATTCCACACAAGCGACGATGCAAAGCATTCTTACCCCAAACCAATTCACTTCATACTTTAATAATTTATTTATAATTTTATCCATTTATATATTAATCTATTAATTTATCTGTTTTTCTCTTCTAATAACTGATCTCTTCTTCTGCATTTTCTATTATCTTCTGTACCTCATTTCAAAAGAACGCCAAATTCTTTGGAAGCTTGAATTTCAAGTCAGTGGCCCCTGTAGGTTGTTCTATATGAATAGGGCTTTAACTTCTCAATAATAATAATAATAATAATAATAATAATAATAATAATAATAATAATAATAATAATAATAATAATAACAAATAAATAATAATCCCATTATCTTCTGTATCTCATTTCAAACGAACACCAAATTTTTGAAGCTTGAATTTCAAGTCAATGGAATAGGCTTATTTCATACGAATAGGGGCTTATCTACTGAATAATAATAATTAATAATAATAATAATAATAATAATAATAATAATGTTTTATATTTCCCTTGCTTTTATTGCTCTTTTAACTATAAATTCTTTCTACGTCTCAAAACAACTTACAATCATTTCTAATCTGCACAAGTTTCGACGGTTTTCTTTTCGTTAAATCACTTCAATTTCCCAGTCCGTGAATTCTTTTACTCTCATAATATTTCCTAAAACGGTGGGTCCACTTTCAATGAAGCCCTGGACAAACATGGGTGGATATCTTCAATAAAAGGAAAGGCTGTGGTCTGAATCTTTACTTAAAATGAAAACTAAATGGACCAAAATAACTTACAAGGAAAGGGTGACACAAATTTTAATGTATTTATCCAACACAGAATTGCAAAACTAAAGTCTGGGGGAGCGGGTGATAAAAGTTTTAATATATTTATCACAACACAGAACTGCAAAACTAAGGTCCTTGGGGAAAGGGGTGATAAAAATATGAATATATTTATTACAACACAGAACTGCAAAACTAAAGTCTGGGGGAGGGGGTTATGAAAATTTTAATATATTTATCACCACACAGATCTGCAAAACTAAAATCTTCTATAATTACTATATTTACACCCAGAATAAAAAAAATATTAATAGTATCATGCATGCTGTAAACGACATCTGATTCCTCAAACCGAAGAACACAACATCCTCATTATTTCCAGAATGATACACAATCTGAACAAGTTAAAAATGCGCCGAGGTTTCTTCGGCGCAATCGAGTTTTCCGTACAGCCGCTACAGCGTAATCAAGGCCACCGAAAATGGAGCTAGCTTTCGTTGGTCTCTGCATAATGTTGTATGAGGTGCGGTCCATGAAACTTTAACCACGCCCAGTGGTGGCTGCATCCTATATCGTTGCCAGAAGCACGATAATGGCTAACTTTTTAACCTTAAATAAAAATAAGAACATTGAGGTTAGGGAGCTGCAATTTCGTACGTCTGATGATTGAGTGGTGATGATCACATACCAATTTGCAAGTTCTCTAGCATCAGTAGTTTTGAAGATCTGAGGGCGGGAGAAAAATGAGTGACAGAATAAAACGGACGACAGACAAAAGCAAGCAGAATAGTTTTTTTTACAAAAACTAAAAATTAAACCAATATACTGAAGGATTATAATAGCATCCTGAACCATCTGAATCTTCATTCACTGCAAAAATTTTTTTTTCTCACTGTCAAGTCTTTTTTGACAACTGGAACTCATCTAGCTGGCATTACTGTTACATTAACGAAATTCTCAAAAGGATAATACTTCATTACCTTAATTATATGTGGAGAAGTAATTAACCGACGGGAGATTTAATCTAAAGAGCTTCATAAGTCGTTTATCTTTAGCTGAGGCAAACGTCATTTTGTAGTACGATAACACTAAAGACTTCATATGTTCCACGGTAAGTTTTTTAAAACCATTTGCACTGAATACAGAATTTAGGTCAAAGGCCATGCACTGGGACCTATGAGGTCATTCAGCGCTGAAACGGAAATTGACAGTAAAAGGTTTGAAAGGTGTAACAGGAGGAAAACCTCAAAGCTGTTGCACTATGAATCACTTGTTAGGAGAGGGTGGAAAGTAAGGTGAAGAAAGAGAATATGAAAGGAGGTACAGTAAAAAGGAACGAAAGGGGTTGCAGCTAGGGGCCGAAGGAACGCTGCGAAGAACCTTAAGTAATGCCTACAGTGCACCACTTTAGATGCACTGACGGCACTACCCGCTTACGGGGTTTTAACTAGGCGAAAGTATAAGAAAATTTACTTTATGTAAGTTGAAATATATATAAATCATTCCAGGAACAGATTTGTAGGATAAAAAATATTGACACCGGTTAAATACCCGTTACTCATGCTTTCCTCCTCTCTCTCTCTCTCCTCAAAATAGAGAATAACGGTAACCATGTTGATTTATTACTATCCTCTGTCCCATAATATACAGCAATGTACCTTGAAAGGATCTCTACCCTTCCCTGGGGAGCCATCACGGAGTCCTACGACCATTCCCTTACCCAAGAAATCCCTAGGGATGCCGAGGGAGTTGAGAAAAACTTATGGTGGTTATTTAAAAAAAAAAAGTTTTCGGCTAGGCCTAAAGAGAAGAGTTGTAACGATACATTTTTTATGTGAGAGCACTTTACAACCGCTTCTGTTTCTCATTCCTGCAAACATTGCCTTTCACTTTTGTCTCAGTGAGAAAACAACTTTCTTCCTCCCCTTAAGCATGTCTGCTAGCGCGCGCGCACACACACGCACACACACACACAAACATAATATATATATATAAATTAAATTTCTGACTCACGTCAGGATCGAACCCGGGTCTTTCAATTGAAAGACGCTGGTATACAAGCAGTTAGCCTGTCCAGGTAAAGCCTTAGGTACAGTGGGTACTCAGGTTCCAACCTCTTTTATGAGTTGTGTGGCTTGGTTCGCAGCGGTTTCGTCTTTCAATTGAAAGACCTGGGTTCGATCCTGATGTGAGGCAGAAATTCATTTTGTTCCACACGTGACTGTGTGTTGATGTTTCTATAAAATTCTAATGCATACATACACACACACAAATATATATATATATATATATATATATATATATATATATATATATATATATATATATATATATACAAAAATGAATTCTTGATTCACATCGGGGATCCAAACCCAGGCCCTCAACTGGAAAACCAGGCCCTACCAACTGTCCACCAGCTGGTATCGCCCTGCTCTTCCAACCAAAGACCTGGTTCGATCCCGATGTAAGTCAAAATATATTCTATTCCACACGTGATTGTTTGTTGATTACTTGTATATATATATATGTATGTATATATATATATATATATATATATATATATATATATATATATATATATATATATATATATATATATATATATGACTATCCCTACCTGTATCAAATTCTCATTAACTTTATAAATTTCAGACCCAGAAAGAATAGACGTGGGCCAGTAAATTCACTGCTCCACATCACGGATTAATTTTGGACAGGGGAGTAATTTCACTTATAGCTAAGTTAGCGCTCATTCTCTGACTTTTTTTTTTTTTTACTTTTACAAATTTTCTCAAGAACGAATATTGTCCTTAACTAACTCACTAACTTTATATATATATATATATATATATATATATATATATATATATATATATATATATATATATATATATATAATGTTTGTATATATTTTTTTATGACGAATATTCGTCTCAGCTTTTCCATATATATATATATATATATATATATATATATATATATATATATACAGTATATATATATATGTTATATATATATATATATATATATATATATATATATATACATAATATATATATATACAAATTTTCTTATGGACGAATATTCCCCCCTGACTCTTCAGAACTCACTGATTAATATTGATAATTTCTGTACGGTGAAAAGAAATTAAGAATGTTTCCTTCACATTTTTCTTAACATAAATCTCATATAAGATTTTCTACACCCCAGTTTATTATTATTATCATTATTATTATTATTATTATTATTATTATTATTATTCAGAAGATGAAACCTATTCATATGGAACAAGGCCACCAATGGGGCTACTGACTTGAAATTCAAACTTCCAAAGAATACGGTGTTCACTGGAAAGAAGTACCAGAAGTTAAAGGAAATACAGGAAAAAGAGAATCAGTTAATAGAGAAGAAAAATAAAATAAATTAACGAAAACAAGATGCTAGGATTACACAAATTCCAATTTCATGACCCAAAGACTTCACTGGAATGGCCCAAGTAAATATTATTAGGATGTTAACATCAAATTACCCTTCACTAAGCTTCAGCATATTTACAAGGACGAATGCTGAGCCTCTTGTATTTAGTGATGGGAAATAACCCTAACGAGTATCTACGCAATTCTCTCCAAAATGGAGACAATGTGAGGTTATTTGAGACATGGTTGTGGTGAAGCTGACCTGAAAATGAGACAAGATATATGGGCCTGTGTTCTGGACGGGTATTAGAATAGAACAGAATATAGAATTTAGGCCAAAGACCAAGCGCTGGGACCTATGAGGTCATTTTGTGTTGAAATGGAAATTGACAGTAAAAAGGTCTGAAAGGTGTAACAGGAGAAAAAACCTCTAAGCAGTTGCACGATGAATCAATTGTTAGGAGAGGGTGGAAAGTAAGATGGAAGAAAGAGAATATGAACGGAGGTACAGTTAGAGGAAAGGGTTGCAGCTAGGGTCCGAGGGGAACGCCTGCAAAGAACCTTGATTATAATGCCTACAGTGCACCGCATGCATTGACGGAACTACCCCCTTACGGGATGGACGGTACTGGTTTGTCATCCGCTTTCTACCCCGTCAATTTTGACAACATTTCAGAGAAGCATTACCAAAAATGACATTTCAGAAAAAGTATTACAAAACGACATTTCAGAGAAGCATTACCAAAAATGACATTTCAGAGAAGCATTACCAAAAAATGACATTTCACGAAACCTTTCAAACCCGAAAGGGAAATTTTAATTGTGGCTTCTGACGTAAGAGTAATGGCCCGCCTTCCAAAAATTAATCAGCGATCAGTCCATAAAATTAATCAACAGATGTCACCGGCATTTTCTTTGAACGACCATTAGCTAGAGAGTCATTTATAAGCAGAAATCAAATATTATTTCAGCCTAACCACACCTAACTACCGTCGTGAACAAGACAGCGATGAACCTTGAAATAAAATAATGGAATTTTATTTTCGATGAAGGTTTTTCCTCACACAATAAAAAAGTTGTTTTCAGATATAGCAGCACATGAAAAAAACTTTCTAATTATAACTTTAGATAAATGAGCAAAAACACCAGTTAACAACTATAAGGGTAATCAGATTCTTCAAACCTCCGATAGGGTTTGTAGACAAAATTTTTAAAATAATTACTTTCTCATGAATATTATATGACATATAATTTTTGCAGGAACTTAAAAAAAAAATCCAGATCTTTCAAGAGTTAGCAGGTGGTTAACGCCGAACCCCTGCTTCTTGTGATTCAATTTCGAATCTTTGCATTTACACATTAGCAAATATTAACGCTGGATTTTTTTCGCGTGCAAATTGCGTGACAGGAGAGATAATGTGCAGTTCTAGAGAAGATGGATAGGTTAGCCAAGTAGTAAGGGAGATAGACAAATAGACTGGTTTACACAATGATGTAGTTTTTGATAAGTCATAACAGAATTATGTAAAATGGATACGATGTCACTGACTTCCTGCTGATGGCATTTGATAATATGTAATATGGATAAAGTTAAAATGTACACGTAAGATTTGATAAGGCAATCAATCATAGGAGGAGAATTTTGAAGAACTTACCAGACTTTTGAAAGTCCAACACAAGCTAACCTGACCGTCAATATGGCAAGGTATAAACATTTTCCTGAGGTCTAGATGCAAACATTCTCTAAGGTCAAGCAATTCATTTAGGACATGTAACAGGGAAAGGTTCTACATTATCCAAAGCCGTCAGCAGGAAGTCAGTGACATCGTATCAAGTTCTCAAAAACTAAACAGAATCACAGGGAACTCTGTAAAAGTACTCCACTTCTGAGTTCTAATGAAAAATACCAACCAGCGACTCTGATAACATAAACATGCGCCCTGAAGGGATCATTTGACTGGACCGTAATTAACTCTCTATTGCAATCAGCTGGTTCAAGATTGTCTTCGCAAAAGCTACATGCCTGAACACTTGACATGAACTAATGGTTGCACTGGGGGTTACATTTCAATTGCCTTCATTGGATCCGGCTGAAGGAAGTTTTGTTTGGCCTTACATAATTATCGGTTACATGAGCTAGATTGCGTGCTGCGATGTCCTGGAGAGAGAGAGAGAGAGAGAGAGAGAGAGAGAGAGAGAGAGAGAGAGAGAGAGAGAGAGAGAGAGAGAGAGAGAGAGTTTTTAGATGCACTTCAACACGTTAACAATAAAATTGGTAAAATAACGAAATACGTTGGAGAGAGAGAGAGAGAGAGAGAGAGAGAGAGAGAGAGAGAGAGAGAGAGAGAGAGAGAGAGAGAGAGAGAGAGAGATTTTCAGATGCACATCAACAATTTAACAATAAAATTGAAAAAAATGAAACTTTGGAGAGAGAGAGTTGGAGAGAGAGAGAGAGAGAGAGAGAGAGAGAGAGAGAGAGAGAGAGAGAGAATAAAAAGTAAAATAAGAGAGAGAGAGAGAGAAGAGGAGAGAGAGATTAAGAATTACTACTTTTTTAAAACATTGTAAGCGAAATACATCTAAAATCATTTAAACAGCGAAAAGAAAAAAATAAAACAGCAAAAGAAAAATAATTTGAAAACCTAGTAAACACACTAATAACATTACATCGAACTGTACTGCGATAGATGGAAAAGGTCTTCATATGAAAAAATTGGATTTTGATGAAACAAAAACACAAAGTCGTCTAGAGTAAATCTTCAAGGGTTAAGAATTCCCCCTCCCCTCTTGCACGCTCATGAACTCCCCTTCCACGAACTTGACCATTCCCTCTTTACAAAGCCTTTAAGCCTTACTGTACTCCTGGAGGAACGTAGAAGCAGAGGAGTAAGGAGTAAGTAATCCTACTCCTTAGGGATGTAGATCGTAGGATGTACGAAAAAAGGATTAAGAAAGGGCTCGGGATAATGAGAATTTAGGACGAGGTCACGTCCTTCCCACGAGATGGCCCGAAAAGTTGAAGAAGATATTTCATTAGTTATCGAGTCTCTTGACGTGGGTTCACTTAAGATGAAGACAAAATGGTATTACAAGGAATTGGTTAATGAATAAAATGTTCACAGATCATTCAAATACTTTAATAAAACTCGAATAGATCAAGAAAGGGATTCTAATTACTGGATCACCGCATATATGGGACAGCATGAATTTTTGTTACACATACCGTGGCATTTTTTATATTCGCAAACCTTCAGCTACAAACGTCTTTTAATATCAAATTCACTCAATCCCAGAATAAACACCGAAGGGGAATTTAAAAGATATTACCGATCCGTCGCCAGATGGACTCGAACCCCCGAATGGTTGGGGAACGCTGACTTTTCAGTGACGCTATGATTCGTGTATCAAGTGAGCATACACTACGCTACTTGATTAAAACTTGTAAGATCTGATAGACGGCATAATAAATAAATGGTTAATGATACGAGAAGGTCTCGTTAAACGTAATCCTTCTGAGAAGACACCTGGATAAAAATGGGAAGAGAAATGGCAAAATCAGTAAGAAGCAACTATGATAAACTTAATAACCACAGATCCAAGGCACAGAAATATCCTTTTGGCTTCTTAAATGAACTCGACCTTGAATAAAAATGGGAAGCGGAATGACAAAATCATTAAAAAGCAACTATGATAAATTTAAAATAAACCACGGACCCGAGGCCCAGCGAGATAAATTTTTTCTTACCTTCACTCGAATGAGGTCGTTCTGCAAAAACGTGGTTGCAATGCCTCTTAAGTTTGCCACGGGAAGAATCGAGCCCAAGGGGCGTCCTATAAAGGCAGTGCGGTTGAATACTGATGGTAAGGACACACACAAGTAAAAGTGCCGGCGCAATCGAGCTTTCTGTATAGCGTATAACGCTGTATGAAACCTCAGCCGCGCCCCAGTGAAACTTTCAGCTACGGCCCGGTGGTGGCTTTGCGTTGTTGGCACCTATAGCGGTGCCACAGACGCACGATCATAGCTAACCTTAACACTGAATAGAATAAAATTACGAAGCTAGAGGGCTGCAATTTGTAAGTTTGATGATTGAGGTTGGATGATCAACATACTCAATTTGAAGCCCTAGCCTCAGTAGTTTTTAAAAATCTGTGGCGGACGGAAAAAAGGGCAGAAAAAGTGCGGACGGACAGACAAAAGCCATCTCAATAGCTTTCTTTTACAGAATACTAAAAATGAGCTTGGGAGCAGGCACTGGAATAAGTGAACGGGTATGAATGACGCAATAATGGAGAAAACAAGTCTTATTTGAGCTATAAAATTTTAGTTAAAAAACAAGAGAAAGTAAAAAGAAATATGCTCACGAATTTAGGATAGATATAAAAAAAGAAATAACATGCAAAATAATAAAAGTGAAAATGAAAATTAGCATTATAAACACAAAAATTCATAAAATCCAAATGAAAAAATCAAAATTAAAAATGATTAAAACAATATGTATAAACGAGGAAAATACACGTGAAGACGACAATAAATACCATAGACAACAAAGACAATAAAAACATGGCATTAAAAACACCAATAAAAGAAAACATCCCTCGCCCTTTATTTGTTATCATTATCTAAAACAAAGGTGAACTTTGAAAAGAAGTTACTTAATGAAAAGGGGGATATAAAATTGTTTATTTTAAGAAAGTAAAACGGTTCTGGGAATTCAGAAAAACTAGAAAATTACAGAATAATATTGAAACGTTGTAAAACGCTTCTCATAATTCAGAAAAACTAGAAAATTACAGAATAATATTGAAACATAGTCAATTGCTTCTCAGAATTCAGAAAAACAAGAATATTAAAGAATAATACTGAAACATTTTCACTATAAAAAAATTCACCTTTGATGAAAAATTAAACACTACATTAATCATAATCAACTAAGCAGGTGAACATTACATCTAATCTTCATAACCTATGTAAGTGATTAATCATCCATATATTCATCACCTGTATAGTGAATTTATAAGTCGTGTAAAAGCAGATTGAAGATTTCTCTTTAGTAGTGTTCATACTGACATATTTTCCTTTGCTCAAAGTTCATCATTCTGGTTTTATTTCAACGAGAGCAAAAGAAAACAAACGATAAATGTGAAAACATAAAGAATTATCGTTTCAGAGAATCGGTTTCATTTCCTTCTCTATCAAAGAAAAAGTCAGATATTTTGTCTTTGAATTTTCTAGCACCACCTTGTTCATCAGCCCTCTATGAGAGAGAGAGAGAGAGAGAGAGAGAGAGAGAGAGAGAGAGAGAGAGAGAGAGAGAGAGAGAGGTTAAATTAGAGATTATAACTTTAAAACTAGGGAAGAGAGAGAGAGAGAGAGAGAGAGAGAGGTTAAATTAGAGATTATAACTTTAAAAACTAAGGGAAGAGAGAGAGAGAGAGAGAGAGAGAGAGAGAGAGAGAGAGAGAGAGAGAGAGAGAGAGAGGTTAAATTAGAGATTATAACTCTTTAAAACTAAGGAGAGAGAGAGAGAGAATGTTAAATTAGAGACTATAACTTTAAAACTATGGACAGAGAGAGAGAGAGAGAGAGAGAGAGAGAGAGAGAGAGAGAGAGAGAGAGAGAGAGAGAGAGAGAGAGTTAAATTAAAAGATTATAGCTTAAAACAAGGGGAGAGAGAGAGAGAGAGAGAGAGAGAGAGAGAGAGAGAGAGAGAGAGAGAGAGAGAGAGATGGAATTAGAGCTTATACCTGGAAAACTAAGTTGTAAATCAATACTAAAGCCTAAAGCACAATACTGCAGTCAAACTGCGGAGGCAGGTCGAAAGCAAAATTGAATCAAACATTTTAATCAAACTTTTTAATCGAACTTTTTATACCATTTTCCTTTCGTTTATATTTGATATAGCCGAATCTTTTTTTTTTTTGTTTTTAACCGAATTGTTCATATCAAATAAAGGAAGTTATAGTTCCCTTGTGAAAGCCATCTTCTTTGCGGTAAATCTGCGTAGCGTAGGTGAAATGGCGTTACGAGAAACTCGATTCTTGGACAAATAAACTTACATGAATGAACAGCCATGCGCATAAGCTAGCGCACGCGCATACACGCGACAGGCACACAAACACACGTATCTCTCTCTCTCTTTTAACCAGTCGTTTCCAGCACTCAGATCTCTCTCTCTCTTTTAACCAGTCGTTTCCAGCTTTCAAAAATCTCTCTCTCTCAACCTGTTATTTCCAGCTGTCAGAAATTCTCTCTCTCCGAGTAATTAAAGGGCTTTCAAACTCTGGAAGAGGGACTAATTGCGTGCTTTACATACCTGAATGAGAATCTTCAAAGCTGGAGCCGGAATTATTATTCCCTTTTGTTATCGACTTCGGCCATATTTCAGATCTTCTCTCTCTCTCTCAGCAACTGAAAGCTAAGGCTTATTGCATGTCAGGTTGTTTGTCGGAAAAGGCGCACCTATCGCTGTGTGGTTTCCTGATGGTTATTATTTTCCGTGGTGTGAAGCTGATTATTTTTGTTTTTTTCTTGGTTCTTTCATTATTCGTTGTTTTATAATTATTCAAGTTTTTCATTATTCATAGTTTTTCAATTATAAAAGTTTTTTTTTTATTTTTCATCGGTTTTTAATTACTCAAGTTTTTCAATTATTCATGGTTTTTAATTATTAATTTCTTTCAATTAATCATGGTTTTTTAATTATTATCCATGGTTTTTAATCATTCATGGTTTTTTAATTATCCATGGTTTTTTAATTATCCATGGTTTTTTAATTATTCATGGTTTTTAATCATCCATAGTTTTTCAATCATCCATGGTTTTGAATCATCCATGGTTTTTTAATTATTCATGGTTATTTAATCATCCATGGTTTTTTAATTATTCATGGTTTTTTAATCATCCATGGTTTTTTAATTGTTCATTGTTTTTTTAATTATCCATGGGCTTTTAATCATCCATGTTTTTAATTATTCATGGTTTTTAAATTATTCATTGTTTTTTAATTATCCATGGTTTTTTTAACCATCCACGGCTTTTTAATTATTTATTGCTTTTTAATTTTTAGTCGTCCATGGTTTTTTAATTATTCATTTTTTAAATTCATGTTTGTTTATTTATTAATTTTAAAAAATTATATTCATGGTTTTTTTTTAATTATTCATGCTTTTTATTATTCATGGTTTTTAAAAATAATTCATCGTTTTTCATTCATGAGTTGTCGGTTATTGCTGAAAATAGCATTATCACTAATTCATTACATCAATCTTTTACGTTACGAAAAAATGCCTTAGGTAAGAGCTATGTTATTATTGATTTGATGTTCTAACGAAAAGAGTACCTGATATTATTATTATTATTATTATTATTATTATTATTATTATTATTATTATTAAGGAACCTATATCTCATACCTTCTCCATTTCTTTGCATCTGATTATTTGATATGTTTACTTCAGTAAGCCGTGAATCCCAGTGAGACACATGAAGAAACTCTTCCTTTCAAAGTGTGATTCGAATCCAGGCTTGTTATGCTAGAGTTAGGTTGTACAGTGGGTAAAGGTTACTTACTTAGTGGTCTCTACCAGCGGCCTACAACAAAGCAAGGTCACATATAACAAACAACAAATAACATCCACCTGAAATGATATCGTTGGTGCCAGAATCACAATACCCAAAACCTAGATAAAGCAGAAAACGCACTGTTGCCAGAAGCACCATAACCAAAACCTAGATTAAGCAGGAAACAATGTTGCCATAAATTTCATTTCAGGAGAGAACCACAAAGGACGAATGTGGCAAACACGATCCTGTTCTGAATTCCGGTCCGCAACGGACCAATCCTCCCATTTCTTACGCAAAGGGTTTTATTCGCAATCACTCAGTGCAAGCGGACGGAAGATTGCTGACCCACCGCCGATGGAAGATGAGAACGCCGATACGAATACAGCTTCATTTCGGTTGCAAATGGGCTGACAGCCCCTGGGTATTCTCGTCAAGGTTCCCAGTACAAACTTCCTTTTCCCAGATTTCGGGAATATTGTTCCTTGTTTAACTAAACCGTTGGGAAAGGGAATATACGATGCCCTGCGTTTCGACGTTTACCTATGTAGACACACGCACGCATATACACATACACACGCACACACTCACTATATATAAATATATATATATATATATATATATATATATATATATATATATATATATATATATATATATATATATATATATATATATATATATATATGTATATATATTTATAAATACAGGCACGCACATTACACACACACACACTCACTATATATACGTATATATATATATATATATATATATATATATATATATATATATTATATATATATATACATATATGCATCTATATACATACATATTTATTTTTCTTTTATTTTTATTCACCTTTTATTTTACAAACTGGTAACTCGTACGAGGAAATAATGTCTTTATATATATATATTATATATATATATAAATTATATATATATATATATATATATATATATATATATATACATATATATATATATATATATATAATATGATCTGACAAATAAAAAATGCACAAAAATGAAGTGTCCATGTTGGGAAAAAATAAGAAAAAAATAATATAACAAAAGGAAAATAACAAAATACACTGGAAAAATACCCGGGTAAAAACACGGAAAATTACGGAAACAAGCATCAAACCAAACATTTCCCAAAGAAACATTCCACATCTGAATCAGATCTCCAAACGTAGATGCGAAGAGAGTCGTTATTTAATGAGACCATCATAAGAAATATTCACGCACATAATAAGTCTCTGGTCTTTCGACACCGATGTGATGAATTTCCCGATACCGCAAACTGAAAAGTTTCCTCAGTAACCAGCAGAATTTTCTCTTCCTAGGAATGAATGCAGTACTCTCCTCCTGCATCGAGGAGATAATGACGACGATGCACAGAGAAATGAACCGGAGTTTCGTCTTCATTAATCTCTCATTTGCATTCTGGGGAGCAAAAAAAAAAAAAAAAAAAAAAAAATTAAGAAAAAATTTTAAAAAATTTTAAAAATAAATTAAATAAATAAAAAATAGAAAGCAGAAAGATATCGGCTCTTCGTTATGCAAGGGACAATTTTCGAATATATCAGGACGTGCATGAATAATCGTGAAAGTATGATAAATAAATGCATACATACATATTACTCGTGTTAGGCTCCAATGAGACTTCACTATATATATAGTATATATGAATATATGTGTGGCTATTTTGCGATACATAGCCTACATACATACATACGTACACACACATACATACATATTACTCGTGTTAGGCTCCAATAAGACTTCACTGTGTATATATATGTATACAGTGAAGCTGTGTGGCTATTTTGCGAAACATACATACACACATACATAAATACATACATACATTCATATATAAATACATGCATACAAGAACAAATATATATGAGTAAAAAGTTCATATGAAAATTAGAATAAAATCAATTAATATACCTCCAAATTACAGCATACATTCTGTGTAATAAAAAGCCTACAGATTTGTAACTACTCAACTGTTTATAATAGAAAAATAAAAAAAAAACACCTAACACTGCAATATTTTTCAGTGACACTGGTGAAAAAGAGAGACGAAGCTACCAGACGTGTTTTTTTCTAAACTAATTAAAAATAAAACACTGACGTAAAGTCTTTCCTGTTAAACAACTGATTGTTTATGAAAAAAACAAAAACAAATAGAGGTTAAATGAAATGTAATGAAATGTAGGAGTTGTGCAATATTTAAGAGAAGATTACCTCTTTCAATCATCCAGGTAAAACATTTACAAGAGCATAATTTTGATTTACAAAAAAAAACTTTAAAAAGTGAATTTTACGAAAATGAAAACATCCGCTTGAACCTCACTCTGAGAGAGAGAGAGAGAGAGAGAGAGAGAGAGAGAGAGAGAGAGAGAGAGAGAGAGAGAGAGAGAGAGAGAGAGAGAGAGAGAATTACCTCTTTTCAATCATTAACTGAAACATTTTACAAACATAATTTTAATAAAACAAAACTTTAAAAGTGAATTTACGAAAACGTAAACATCGTCTTGAACTCACCCTGAGAGAGAGAGAGAGAGAGAGAGAGAGAGAGAGAGAGAGAGAGAGAGAGAGAGAGAATTACCTCTTTCAAAAATTTAACTCGAAACATTTACAAAAGCATAATTTTAATAAACAAAAAACCTTAAAAAGTGAATTTTACGAAAACGGAAACATCGTCTTGAACCTCACCCTGAGAGAGAGAGAGAGAGAGAGAGAGAGAGGAGAGAGAGAGAGAGAGAGAGAGAGAGAGAGAGTCATTTAACTAAACATAAAAACAGAATAATTTAACATACGAAACAACAAAAAAATTTAAAAAGTGAATTTACGAAAAACAGAAACATCAGATGAGGGAGAGAGAGAGAGAGTCATACGCACCCAAAGAGATGAGGAATGAGGAATATACGTCCTATTCTGAAAGCCTTTCATACACACACACATGCCTCTTGAAAATAAGCGGAATTTCTGACAAATCTTTCGCCATTAGGGTAATAGAGTTCCTTCAGGCACAGATTCGACTACGCTCTTTTATATTCTTTATACGTTTTCCTCTTTCTTTTTTTTTTTTTTCTTTTTTGAAAGAACGTGCCTTCGGATTATAACAGGTCACGCTTTATTTGCGCCAAAAGACGGGAGAGAAGAAAGGTGAGATTTCATATGTTAGTTATAAGAGGAATATATATATATATATATATATATATATATATATATATATATATATATATATATATATATATATATATATATATATATATTTATATATAAATATATATATATATATATATTATATATATATATATATATGTATATATATATATTTATATATATTCATATCTGTATATACTGTATATACATGTTAATATATAAAATTATATATATATATATATAATATATATAATATATATATATATATAATGTTTCTGTATGTTTGTTAAAATCATCCAAAATTATAATACCGATGACAATAGTAACAATTAAATATTCATAGTAATATAATTAACAGTCATACCGTTATCAAAGAAATAATAATAATAATAATAATAATAATAATAATAATAATAATAATAATATGTACAAATTCCATGGAAAGGACTTATTTTTCTGTCAACGCAAATGTGGCCTAAGGGTTAGAATTCATCGCAGTATAATAATAAAAAAAAAAAATTTTAAAAGAAGTACAGGAACTAGAGTTGAGAATAATAAAAATATATATAAATTAAAAATCTCTATACATAGAAATTATAAAAAAGAAGTACAGAAACAAGAGTTGTAAATACAAAAATATATCTAAATTAAAAATCTCTACATCCAGATAAAAAAACTAAAATACCGCTCTCGTGGGATATTTTTTTTTTTACAGATAATATTAAGACTGATAGACCACACTGCACATAAGTGGTCTCAGTCTATTTAAGGAGGAAAAGGTGGGGATTTTCCCGTAATCTCCTGAGCGAGATTACCTTATATATTTCCTTGGCAGATCCTTAGCCCTGCGGTTATTGCCTTCCTCTTCTCTCTCTCTCTCTCTCTCTCTCTCTCAGTCTATTTCCAGATAATGCTTACACCTTGGATAGGAACTGGAGGAGAAATGAAAGGTAATAAAATTATTTTTTGAGATTATTTGCTACATTTCAGCCTTCTGTTTTCGGATTAGAATTGTATATATGTAATTTTTCATGTGATTTCTTCCTTATCAATATTGCTGTATACCCATATGTTAAAACTAACGTAATTAAAAGAAATATTTTTCGTTTCAAATCAATAATTTATGAATCCAATCAGTGAATCTATGTAACCTAATAAGGGTTTCGTAATGAAAGCCCCCTCCCCCTTTTTTTAACTAAAGCATAACTGTATATTCAGAAAACTTCAACCACAAAAGAACGTAAAAACAACCATTTAATATCACATTACAGAACTGAGATCGAGTCTATTTGATTCCGAATGAGATGTAACTGAATTCGTCAGATGTGGCATTAGAGCAGAGATGAATCCCCATTCTCTAGGGTACTGGTAATGCAAAGAAAAGAGCGCGGGGCTAGCAACCTCATCCATCAAGAAATACAATTGTATATATACATATATATATACACATATATAACATATATATTATATATATATGCGCATATATTATATATATATATACATATAATATATACACACATATATACAATATATATATGTATGTATGTATGTATATTCGATAAAATTAATTTCATTTCATAACCATATACATATACATGTAGATAGGTACGTATATAGACAGATAGACAGAAAGATAGTTAGACAGATAGACAGCTAGAGAGATACAAAGATACAGATATAGATATATGATAAAATGAATTCCCCTTTTACGAGAAAATAATTGTCCGACATCCAAGTTAATTTCCGCTAAAATTACCCCTCGCGAAAACTACGAGCATTTGCATCCCCCACACAACGGCAATAAATTCTCGAGTATTTATTTCCCCCCCAAATGAAAACTGCCACAACAAGAAGCAATTAAGCAAGAGATAAGCTCAATAAATGATACCCGTTCATCATCATTAGTCTAGGAATAAAACATTCTTTTGCAGACGCCATTAATTACGGTGTTTGGAAACTCACGAATATCAAGGGGATTCTGTGGTGAATATCATCCACAGAGAATTTCCTTTATATATATATATATATATATATATATATATATATATATATATATATAGCACACATATAAACATATATATATATATATATATATATATATATATATATATATATATATATATATATATATATATATGACTGTCAATTACTGAAATTTTTTCTGTTAAAACAGAATTCCATCTAATATACGTAGGCCATAAAAACGCCATAATGTATAAAGTTAATACTACATTTTGGTGATTTTATGGGCTCCGTTTATTAGATATTTATATATACACACACACACACACACACACACACATATATATATATATATATATCCCATTACCGGCCATTGCATTTTTATATTCACAAACATTAAGCTACAAATAGCGTTTAATACATTTAGCTACAAATAAAGTTTAATATCAAATCCACTCTACCTCGGAAATGATACCGAATGGGAATTATAACTGACAAGTGGTTCGTCAACTGGGGGATTCGATCCACCGACAGCAACTACCTCCCACTTCAGTGACGAGTAGTCTTACCACTCGGCTGTCGAGAGACATGTTGAACCTTTTCAATTGTAATTCTCATTCGGGATTATTTCCGAGGTAGAGCGAATTGGGTCTTAAACGACAATTGTAACTTCATGGTTGTATAGATGTATATGTATGCATGTATGTATATATATATATATATATATATATATATATATATATATATATATATATGCAATGAAATTGTGTGTGTATAATATATAAATAAATGAATGAATATATATATATATATATATATATATGTATATATTTTATATATATATATATATATATATATATATATATATATATATATATATATATATATATATATATATATATATATATATATATATATATATATACATGGGACAACCACTTAGAAGCAAACGCACAAAAGCACACCAATCTGGGAATCTCCGAATGAAAGCAGCTGAAGCGAGAAAAGCGTGCTTGACAAATCCTTCACTCAAAGGTGGACAAAACCACTTCCCCAGGAAACAAAAGAGAGAGGTGTTGAAAGCTATTAAAATAAAACGCCCGTTCTAAATAATGATTTCAGTATCTCCAAATGCATGACGGGATACAATGGACTGTTGCAACTCCCCTAACATTCTATCAAGGAAGGGACAGCAGAATATCTTTTGTCTTACGTATATTGTTAAGGAAGTGAGAAATGAAGAAATGGATGGTAAATAAATCTAGTGTTCTTGTTTTGGTTTGTACTCGCAACAGCTGTTCATTATTCGTGCTTGCATATCGAGTACATCTTAATATAAAAGCTTCTCAAGATATAAAATCTTCTCCTGATATAAAATCTTTGGATATAAAATCTACTCTTAATAGAAAATCTACTATTGATATAAAATCTGCTCTTGATATAAAATCTGCACCTGATATAAAATCTACTATTGATATAATATATACTCTTGATATAAAATCTGCACCTCATATAAAATCTACTATTGATATAAAATATACTCTTGATATAAAGTCTGCTATTGATATGAAACCTACTCTTAATAGAAAATCTACTCGAAATAAAATCTGCTCGATATAAAATTTACTCTTGATATAAAATTTACTCGATATAAAATCTACTCTTGATATAAAATCTACTCGATATAATGGAAAACAGAAATAAATTCTTAGCAAATCATCTATAATCAACAAGCATATCATAATTAAAGGTGAATTTATAGATTTCTACCACGTTAGGTCTCAATCTTTTCGCCTATCCCTCTTACCTTTTCCGTAACCTGAACGATATAATAATAATAATAATAATGGTGAAGAAATCCACAATGGTGTAGGTGCAAACATATATTAAAATATATGTATATATATATGTATATTATATATATATATATATATATATATATATATATATATATATATATATATATATATATATATATATATATATATAATATATTCACCTACACCATTGTGATTTCTTCACCATTTTAGTGACTCACGCTGTCATGAGATTTTTATGAATAATAATAATAATAATAATAATAATAATAATAATATAATAATAATAATATACAGGAGGTCTATGTACCTGAGGAGTTGAAATGATATACTTTTGCAGTATACGACACCAACTTTTGCAGTTTTTGATGTTTTGGAGGTTAAAACTGAAATATGGAGTAGAAGTTCCACTCATTTTCCTAAAAAAAATTTATAATTATTATATTTACAGTGACTGTAATAGGACTTACTAATGCTATTATAATCCTACGCTATTATAATGCGGTTAAATAAAGTGATTGTCGTACAACTTACTAATGCTATTATAATCCTACGCTACAGTAAAGTTGCTAAATAAAGTAAACTTCAAAGATTGTATTAGTTTGAAATAGTGAAAGATGCTAGACTGAAAACCAACTAAAAAGTGCCCGATAAAATATTGAATGTCAATTCTGAAGTATGACGC
Source organism: Macrobrachium rosenbergii (assembly GCF_040412425.1). Classification (NCBI taxonomy): domain Eukaryota; kingdom Metazoa; phylum Arthropoda; class Malacostraca; order Decapoda; family Palaemonidae; genus Macrobrachium; species Macrobrachium rosenbergii. Next base: position 26,718,665 of record NC_089771.1, read on the forward strand.
ATAACCTTAGAATAATACAGAAATAAGCAAAAACATTCCGTTATACGCTAAAATTCGTATTTATTTATTTATTTATATATTTTTACTGTTTCAAAAAACGACTAGCTGGACAATAAAACAACAGCATGGTGTGGCAATCACGGACCAAAATTGCAATTGCAGTGGAAGCGTATATATTTAATTGCACTGTTTTCAATTTATATATATAAAAAAGGGAAAAAAAATTCACTGGTCCCTTATGAACGTGAAGCTATGAAACAAACTCGTATGTTTTGGGAATTTATTTCATCAAAGTAAATTTTCTTTATTTTAATCGTATTATTTCTTTGAGAATATAAGTTACTTACTTGGAAAGGTGCGGACGGGGTACCCTACCCGGGTAAAATAATGTATTTACATTTCTTTAAGTAATGCATTCTGCTTTTAAGTTCAAAAACAAGACATTTCATCCTTTATAAATTAGAATACAGGCAATCCAGAATTAGCAAGGGAAAAGGGTCTGTAGTACTTACTCTGTGGGCGTTTGAATTCCACCAGGTAACTTACCTGAAAGAAAGGTATCTGACCTTAATTGACGGTATATATTTCTATCGAAAATAATTTACTGTGAAGAAAAATGTCTGAGTTGCACATTCACCTCTACGGTGTTCCAAAAATAAAGCTGTATTGCATTAAAATAATCACAGCACAAGGACCTTCACAGCACTAAAACCTTATTTTTCAAAAGCATAACAAACTGCTATATATACATTCAAGAAAAGAAAAACACAACAAAGGCTGCTTGCCGATACCATCACCTGATCCCCTGAAGAAATGAGCTCACTCCTATGAACCAAATCGAATAATTCAAGAATTTGCACTCTTAACTTAGCCACTCACTCGCCTGGGGAAAATGATCGTTTGACAAAGGTACTAAAACTGACTGAAGATTTTTGGCCAACTGTTCCAAAGGAAAACAGGTGCTGTGGGTGATTTAAAATGGAATCTATTTTTCCATCAATTTCAGTCTGTAGTTACGTCGATCATAATCCAGGTAACCTAAATGTAAAGGTTGTTATTGGCATGAATGAAAGTCAAAAGCTCTCTCACTAATATGACTCAGACTCCTAGCGCGGACTCGCTGAAGCGTCATGTGGACTCATTGAAGCTTCAAACTCGCTAATACCCATTCGGAGTTGCATACAAAATTGGGGACTCGTCAACACCTGAGCAGGTTCATTGCAAGCCAAGAGGCACCTGAAGACTGGCAGATAACTCTGTTAGAATATTTCAACAGAAAATTATGGAAATGTTTTGGCATTGCATACTTTTCTGAAGGGACGAATATCAATGCAAAGTAAGGTTCACAAAGTTCTAAAACTCAGAGAACAGTTATTATCGATCAGTCTGCTAAATATTACCTGATAATTTTCGGTCCTGTTGACAGACACACACGCACATACGTACACACACACACATCTGTATATATATATATATATATATATATATATATATATATATATATATATATATATATATATATATATATATATATATATATATATATATATATATATATATATATAAGTCAACAGAACAGAAAAATTATCTGATAATATTTAGCAGACTCAACGATGATAATTGTTCATGAGTTTTAAAACTTTGTGAATCTTACTTGTACATTAATATTTGTACCTACCTTCAGAAAAGTATGTATGTATATCAATATATATGTGTATATGTATGTATATATATATATATATATATATATATATATATATATATATATACATATACACATACATATACAAATCAATCAAAACACTAAAATTTCTTTCTGCAACCATATTTCTTATGTTTCATTTTATAATTTCCAAGAAAAAATGTTTTTTCAGGTCCTCAAAATAACTGGCACAGCCTTCTTGAGGCACTGGTTCGTTTCCTTTATACCTTTTAGAAGCACTAACAAAATGTGAATGATCAATTTCATATCTACGTGATTAGTGGTTCCCTTAAAGTAATTACGGGGATGGGTCATAAACTTCCGCCTAAATTTATGGTAATGAGATTTAAATGAGCAATAAACTGATTTACAGTGTAAGCAAATTATAATTGACTTTTATTTTAATCTGCTGCGTCGGATAAACTTTTGTCGGGGTGTTTTAAGCTGGCGATGTTTATGCATTAAATACCAGTGCATTTATTCGTCTGTTTGGATCTCTCTCTCTCTCTCTCTCTCTCTCTCTCTCTCTCCAAAACTGTTATTTCATGTTAATACTAAGCGTGATCTTCGGCGAAAGCATGTTTTTATCGCAATTCTCAACATCTCCTACAGTGTACATACATACATACATACATACATACGCACACAAACGTAAACATACATATAATTAATAATTGCCTATATATATGTGTATGTATATTTATATATATTATATACATACATACATTAACACATATATATATATATATATATATATATATATATATATATATATATATATATATATATTCATACACATACATACCTTAATTAAACTATCTCTAGAATTCTTGCTGAATTAAAAGCGTAGAAAACTGCTCTTGATAAGTACACACAGTACTTGCTAACACGTAGAATTCGAAGGTAATCAAAAGTAACCTACAAAATTTTACTTTTTCCCTCCAACCCAAAACAAATAAGTTTCCTCTGGGAGCCCCTAATCATTTCAGAATAGTCGAGGACATTAATGCACATTTAACATAAATGGTAAGGTGTATATATAGATATACAGGTCTATATAAATTCCATTTAAATTTCATAAAGGGAGACGAATGGGTGACAGGGGCCAGGCAAATTCAATTTTCTGGTCCGCATCGCAGCTTAATTCAGGACAGAGGTAGGAATATTTCTACGAGTAGACAAGGAGCATTATTTCTCCTGTTTTTCATTGAAATATTTTAAATATTTCAATAACTAAGAATATTGTTTTTAATGAGCATTTTTAATATTTTCAATAACTAAGGATCTTATTAAGGACGAGTAGTCGGAGGAAAATCTCGAGAGGTTTTAAAACATTTCTTTTAATTCTTCCACACTTTCCAATTCAGTGATGGCAATATCTTTACCGATGAAAGAAATACTTAAAAATAACTGCCATCAACATATTTAGTATTATACTAACAAGAATCTACGTACGGTTAAAAGTCTGCAAATACACTAAGTCCAAACGCCATAAAACGTATCAGTGATAGTCTAGAAAGCTCTGAAGAAGATGCCTGTAACTGAGTACTATACATCTGCGGTAAAAAAAAAAAAAAAAGAGTCGAGGAAATATGTTACCGTAAACGACTCTTAAGTGTCTAGGTCTCGGTTCCTTCCGGAGATCCTTCCGAAGACTCCTAAAAGGGCGTCCATTGTAGCCACTGAGAATTATGGGTTTGTCTAAATCACGGCGAAAAAGAAAGGAAAGTTGAGGGAGCGCAGAAGAAGGATCGAAGTGGAGGGAATCTTCTTGTGTGTGGGAAAGATCGTTTCCCGGAAATAGATGGCGATGGTCTTGGAAGCAGACCAAGTTTCTTACGGAAGACATTAAGAAGAGCGAGTGACCAAAACAATGTACCCATCACGCGCGTCTCCGGTTTTCAATGTTCGGCTCTAGCTGTAACTAAGCTGGCATAAAAACGCTATGTAAACACGTCTGTTTTACATAGCGTTTTTATGTCAGCTTTGGTATAGCTAGGTGAAAATAATCTTCACGCGTGTCTTCGGTTTTCAATGTACCTAAGCTAACATAGAAACGCCATCTAAAGACAACCGGTTTACATAGCGTTTTTATGTCAGCTTAGGTATACCTAACCTAGCTATGACCAAACTAACATAAAAACGCCATGTAAACACGACCGGTTTACAGAGCGTTTTTATGTCAGCTTACGCATACCTAACCTCGCCACACCCAAGCTGACCTAAAAACGCTATTTAAAAACGTCTCGTTTACATAGCGTTTTTATGTCAGCTTGGCATAGCTAGGTGAAGATTGGAAACTGGAGATGCGTGTAATGATAACCTTCATTTAGCTATACGTAAGCTAACATAAAAACACATCTGATTTACATAGCGTTTTTATGTCAGCTTGGTTACAGCTACGTGAGACATTCCTAGGCAAACATAAAAAAATTATGTAAACGAGTCTGGTTTTAAATCTTATGGATTTTTTACTGGTACATAATTTCTTTTCTAGAGGGTTTGTTTTGCTAATCAGCTGTCATGAATGAAGTTTAAAATAAGCATTACATATAATGTCGTATAGGGATATAGTCTCCACCAGTCTTGGAACGAATTAATATTCACTACATATATATCATAAACAACAGTATATCACTATATACTATAAAGCTTCTCCTAGCACTCAACAATACCCGTTATTCCCTAAGCTGAAATCTTCTGCATCTTGCGAATATTACAAGGAACCCTAAAGAAGTGAATGTCATTATACTGACAATACTCAAGTTATTATAGAACAAAACCTTCATGCAATTGACGCATTCCATTTTAAGACAGGTTTCCAGGTCACAAAACCTATCTGTATATTCTTAGGAACATCAGATATAATAAGGAAAATTTTGATAAGAGGCGTTCAGCATCAGCAGGGCCTCTTGCCACAAAAAATAAAGTTATAAGCTATCAAAGTTTTGGAAATTCACCCTGCTTTACTTTCTTTATCTTTGAAGATACAGAGTTGAATTTTGTATAAGATGAAGTATTTGCAATCAAGAATAGAACAGTATGCATAAAAAATTATAGTTCAACCCCACTCCCTTTTTTATGGAAAAAAGGGGGATTAATTTAAAGCTGATCAGGCGAAAAACTCTATTTTCAAAAGTTGGGACGAGAGGCCCTTTTAATGCTGAACGCCTGATTACCTTTTATGCCAATGCCCGAGGCATTACAGAACAAAACCTTCATACAACTGACGCATCCCATTTTAAACAGGTCTCAAGGTCACGACACCTGTCTATATATTCTTAAGAACATCAGATATAATCAGGAAAACTTGATATCTTTTGTGCCAGCTTCTCCACACTTTCAGTGAAACAACGGTGAAAGATTTAAGCTTCTGGTGAAAGCCCACAAGAGAATCCTCACTCTCCTTCACACCAGATTCCTATGGCACTGACATTCCCTCTCTGGTCATCGTAATTCTCTATTTAAATTCCTCAATGATTATCATGACATTTAGTGGAAAACTGAAAATATAAATAAAACGGTAATACACGGACAAAGAGATCAAGAGGTAATAACCAATTCTAAGAAAGAGCAATTAAAATCATTTTCAATTGATACGGATTAATACGAAAGATACAAAAGGTACAGTGGTCTTTGATCTGTTTCCTTTGTTTATTGCAGTTATACACACACGCACACACACACACAAAGCCCTCAAACACTCACATAAACGCATGTACTGAATTGAACTGAATATAGAATTTAGGTCAAAGGCCAAGCACTGGGACCTATGAGGTCATTCAGCGCCGAAACGGAAACTGACAGTAAAAGGTTTGAGAGGTGCAACAGGAGGAAAACATCTCAGTGGCACTATGAATCAATTGTTAGGAGAGGGTGGAGAGTAAGATGGAAGAAAGAGAATATGAAAGGAGGCACAATAAAAGGAACGAAAGGGGTTGCAGCTAGGGGCCGAAGGGACGCTGCAAAGAACCTTAAGTAATGCCTACAGTGCACCGCACGTGAGGTGCACTAACGGCACTATCCCCCTACGGAGAATACCGTGATATCAGCACGATTACAACCCACATCACATACAACACGACGACGGCTCCGTTATAATCGCCACAAGACCACGAAAGGAACAGATTCTCCTACTCAAACAAAGCCCAGGAGTCTGACTCACAGGACTATGAAGAAGAATGGGAGGTTATTAGAGGTAATTAACGCCGCTTAATCCCAACCTTACGACTTCATAATAATTCTCAGATATTACATTTATGGTGATACCCCATGGCGGGTAAAGGGTGGGAGAGATGAATGCTTCGTCTTTTATTGAGAGAGAGAGAGAGAGAGAGAGAGAGAGAGAGAGAGAAATTTTTATAGTATAGGGATAACCCCATCAGACAACAAGAAAGAATATCTTTATTGGCAAGTATATAGAGATATATACAAATAGTCTGACAGGTATATAGACATAAAGAAAATAAATAGATAGATATATAGATAGATAGATAGATAGATGGATAGATAGATAGATAGATAGATAGATAGATAGATAGATAGATACGTGATCTTTATCACCATTCCCATCCACACCCAGCCAATGCACATCGAAAGCCACCACCATAATGAAAAGGTGGCTCTCAAAATTCAAGATAAGTTCCAATTGAACTTACCCAAGAGAAACCAGGAATGTAGAAAGGGTAAAAAGAATCACTTTGTTCTCCAGTGCACATCAATAAATTCTTCATTATCTTCAATTTCAGAAATGCCTGTAAACCCACCTCTCAAAATGGTAATACAACTTTTATCAGAACCTTTTGCAAGAATGTCTTCGAACCTGAAACTGTTGTTTTTGTCAAATATTCCTTTAAGGAATAGAACAGAGTTTTGGCTAAAGGACAAGCGCTGGGACCTATGAGGTCATTCAGCGCTGAAACGGAAACTGACAGTAAAAAGGGTTGACAGGTGTAACAGGAGGAAAACCTCAAAGCAGTTGCACTATGAATCAATTGTTAGGAGAGGGTGGAAGGTAAGATGGAAGAAATAGAATATGAAAGGAATGAAAGGGGCTATAGCTAGGGGCCGAAGGGACGCTGCAAAGAACCTTTAGTAATGCCTACAGTGCACAGCATGAGGTGCGCTGACGGCACTAATTCGATAAAATGTTCAGGTTTTTTTTTTGGAAAAGGAAAACAGCCAAGAAGGTGATGCAAAATCCAAAAATATTTTTCAGTCTATGGAACGTTACTTTTCTCAATACTTCTCATCTGTTCTCCAAAATTCTTAATCTTTCATATTCTTAGCGTTCATCTAACATTCAATTATCTATCCCAAACCTTACTCCTATATTCAAGTATTCCTTCATACTCTTATTCTTTCACATTCTTAGCGTTCACTAACCGTTATTAATCCTAGGCCTTATTCCCAATCTTTCACATTCTTCAGAGTTCAACTACCAATCATTTATCAATCCCAGGCCTTATTCCCACGTACTTTCAACAACGATGAAAAAGAAAGTGGGAATGAGAGGAGGAGGAGGAGGAAGGAGGAGGAGGAGGAGGTACCGAATTTGATCAAAGGAGCTGCAGAACAAATTTCCCCCGAGAAGGCAGGAAATAGATCGCGCTCCAAGTGGGTAATTGGTCGAGACACAGCACTCTCTACGCCTACATCGGCGCAAGACATCCCTGAGGAAATACGCAGATATTGTTGGGTTATTGGAGGGGAACACACGTCACTCAATACCTACTACGTAATACTGTATGTGGTGCAATGCAATGTGACCAATTCCAAATTAGTAGCTCTCTATGCCTACAATGAAGGCTCTTGAGTGAAACTGTACTTCATTTGAAAAAGGAAACAAGTAGAGAATACTTCGAAGTTTCTTCGGCGCAATCGAGTTTTCTGTACAGCCGCTGGTTCCTCGTTGACGGCATTGTTTCGTTCTCAGCTACACTCTGCTGGGCCCGCGTTCGAGTCTCGGCCGGCCAATGAAGAATTAGAGGAATTTATCAAGTTGATAGGAAATTATTTCTCGGTATAATAGGTTCGGAATCCACAATAGCTGTAGGTCCCGTTGCTAGGTAACCAGTTGGTTCTGGCCGTAAAATGAGTCTAATCCTTCGGGCCAGCCCTAGGAGAGCTGTGAATCAGCTCAGTGGTCTGGTTAAACTAAGGTATACTTAACTTCTGTACAGCCGCTAGGGCGTATAATCAAGGCCACCGAAAACAGATCTATCTTTCGGTGGTCCAGGTATAATGCTGTATGAGGCGCGGCCCATGAAACTTAACCACGGCCCGTTGGTGGCCTGTCCTATATCGATGCCAGAAGCACGATAAAATAACAACTACTGAGGTTAGAAGGCTGCAATTTGGTAAGTTTGATGATTGGAGGGTGGATGATCAACATAACAATTTGCAGCCCTCTAGCCTCAGTCGTTTTCAAGATCTGAGGGCGGACGAAAAAAAGTGCGGACAGAATAAAGTGCGGACGGACAGACAAAGTCGGCACAATAGTTTTCTTTGACTAAAAAGAGTTGAATCACAACAAACTGTTGTTTCACCGTTCAAACTCGGCACCGAACAAATACAATCGTAAACATATGTGTTTGTCTGCACGCGAGGGAACTGAATATCAGCACCCGAAAACCCCTCATATTTGCAGCTACTGAAAACAAACCGATGTTCGGATACGTATCGGTATTTTCGTCGGATACATAGAGGTATTTTCGCCGGATATATATCACTACTTACGTCGGATGCAGTACAGAATTCCTAGACAATTTCTACTGTCAAATGAACGGAATTCCTAGACAATTTCTACTGTCAAACAAACACGAATTTCACAGGCTAAGAGAACTAACAGCAAATCATCCTCACATTACAGAAATGATAGAATGATCTTTATGCCACTGTGATTTCCCTTGAGACGAGAGTGCGTCTTCTAACGGATTATCTCTCATTTTAATGGATGGTCTTCCTCAGTAATGGGTTGAGAGAGAGAGAGAGAGAGAGAGAGAGAGAGAGAGAGAGAGAGAGAGAGAGAGAGAGAGCGCATCCAAAATGGGACGAACTGCATTTTAGAAGTAAAGAACTTCTGCAGAAAGAAAGCAATGTATTGAAAAAGGAAATTGGGAAAAATTTTTGCTAATATCTTGAGATTACTTTTGTCTCAAAAAGTTTGTCATCAAAGAAGGAAATTTGTCATAATTTTAATTCTTAGATTAATTATGTTTGTCTGTACAATAAATTTCAAATGCTTTACAGTATCATAACTTTATGATGGGAATAATTAGTTTATTACATATCAACATCTGAACATACATACATACCTACACACAAACATGCATACATACATACAGTACATACATACATATATGCTATTATACATACTTACATACTATTATAAAACGACCTTTACTTTACCTACTCTATTTAGCACGGGCTCTTTCAGAAAAAGAAAACTCTTCCTCTCAGGCAACTACAAAACCCTCCAAGCCAACACTCCCCACATCTTCTTCGTGGTGATCATTAATCTTATCCACAATCCACCTCCGAACTTTGGAATTCTCTCCTGTACTCTGTCTTCCCATTGTCCTATAATTTCTTTCGGGTTAGATGTCATTCTTACTCCCCCATCCCATTCAATCCGGTCCTTCCTCCAGGCCTGGGCTACAAAAGGACTCCAGGTTGTCAGCTACAGAAGTATTCTTTTATTGAAATGAAAAGGATTACCCAAAAACCTCTATGGAAATAAAGCAACAAGAATATAAGGAGAAAGTATACAGAGGGAAAGTCAGTTCAATGTGCCTAAGGACTCTCTCTCTCTCTCTCTCTCCCCACATCAGTTACTCCCTCTTCGAGGCACAACGCCGATGGACGCTCCATTAAATGGAACGGAGGGATTACCTCGGGCATGGTTCCGGCTGCGGCATTTATCCAACCAACACCTGAGGATTTTCGTTCAGAAATACACGTCTCTCTCTCTCTCTCTCTCTCTCTCTCTCTCCCTCTCTCTCTCTCTCTCCCCTGCAGGAGAATCTTTGGATTAGTAAATACACGTCTCTCTCTCTCTCCTCCTGCAGGAGAATCTTTGGATTAGTAAATATACGTCTCTCTATCTCTCTCTCTCTCTCTCTTTTTCCATCTCTCTCTCTCTCTCTCTCTCTTTCTCCCCTGCAGGAGAGTCTTTGGATTAGTCAAGTCCATAAGCTGATTTTGTTTGAACGTTAAAGTGAATTATGACTGAGACAAAGTTGCATAATAATTTTGCTGAATTTCAAGTTGCATAATAACTTTGCTGAATCCGAAGTAACATCTGAAACTGGATTAAGGACGAGCCTTTACTCCTTAATAAATTTAACAGCTTATACATAAGACCAATGAACTTTGGACTCCTTAATAAATTTAATAGCTTATAAGTAAGACCAATGAACTTGGGACATATTGTCTCATACACGAGAACTTCTCGTAATAATAAGAGAAAAATAGGTGCTACAATATCCGACGCCTAGCTTTGAAGATTCTCATTTAAATACGGGTAGGAATAGCTTTGCTCTATACGGTGTATTTTAGTGTTATTTTTTATTTTCTAAGCACGTTTGTAATCTAGCTACGATTAAGGAGTTTAGTAATGACATACAGAGCAATATGATAGATCAATATCATTATTATTATTATTATTATTATTATTATTATTATTATTATTATTTTAAAAAAAGGTAAGGATAATACTCAAATGGAAACCTCTAACACTGACTTATCATAGGAATCTAAATAATATTACCGTCACGGAAAAAAGATTGAAATTATAAATAAAAATCATCATGAAAAGTTCCTTTAAAAAAAATGTTATTCATTACGAGGGCCAAATAAACATCGTATTCTCATCACCGTCACAACACCAACAATAAGAAAATTACCTAATAACAATAACAGCTACAATAACGACATTCAAAACAAACCAAAGCCACGCAGACCGAAGGTATTATTGTAAGGAAAGCGACGCGAGGAAACCAAATACCGCGCGCTTTCCCGAACGACCTCGGTCCCACCGCCGCCAAACGCAGTATAGCCAGAAGCACTATAAACAAAACCTTGATTAGACCTCGACCACTGTTGCCAGCAACTATTTGAAGGGGGGTCGGAAATACAAACACGGACTTGCAATGGAGTTTGGGAGGGTCAACCTAACGATTTATTTTTCATTTTATTTTTCGTTCTGGGCAAGTGAATGGCGTCTTGCTGACCGTTTATGAAATGTGGATGCGTGGGTACATAGGATACATACACAGGTTCGTTTCAGGTTGCAAATGGGCTTCCAAAAGCCTCTCCGGGTATTCTCGTCGAGGGCCCGAGGACGAACTTGCCTCTCCCGAATTTAGGGAATTTCGTTCTGTGTTTGCCTGCTATGTTGGGCAAAGGAATGTGCCTTGTCTTTTGATCTATATAGGAACAGGACAGGGAATATGAATAGGAATAGGAATATGAATATATATGCGCACGCAAACACGCATATTAATAATATATATATATATATATATATATATATATATATATATATATATATATATATATATATATATATATATATCTTTTACGTATTACACACAAAACGCACACACACACACACACACACACACACACACACATATATATATATATATATATATATATATATATATATATATATATATATATATATATATATATATATATATATATGAAACCCCCTCACTAATATTTTTCACCTTAAAGTGTCCTGCCTAATTACATGATTGCTAATAAAATCTTATGGTTTATTTCGTCTGATTGTTCCATAAAAACAACAGCTTATTAAGAATAGACATAAACATCAAATGGAGATATCTATCGCTATTCACTGAATATGATTTAACTTGATGATTCTTAAGCAAACCCTGTTTTTGACAGAGTATTTTTTGAAAATGAAAACATCTGCTTTCCTTACAAAAGAAGATATGAAATGATACTGAATCTTTCGATATACTCAATCGGCGTAATCTGGGAGGTTGTGTTTTCTATATGAAAACAAAGAAAGAAGAGAAAGGTCTTCCTATCGCACACGGAGCTGCAATGCCTCCAGTAAAGAGAATTGCTGAGTTATGATACCGAGAAGCTGTGAATGTCTTCTAACTGTAAATTAACTTTGATGGATGTTTTCGGAACGATGGAGTACTCCGAAACCCTATTTTTAAGCCACGGTAAAGAGATTGTAATATTTTCTTACGAGAAATGAGGTACGCCATTGATAAAAATGGGGGCCTAATGACATTACAAAGAGAATTAATATCACAACACTTTGAGACTCAAGATCTTATGTCGTTACATTAAGAGATTTCAAAAACCGTTCTTTAGTCTTTGTGAATACTTGAGGTATCCTGAAGGAAATCCCCATTAGACTGAAGGGTCTTTATTTTGGTATTCTAAAGACCAATTTTGGTATTCTAGAGACCCACAAGACAGGCGACTCTACAATTTAAGACAGATTCCAGGTCCCGACACTGCTGTACACATTAGATGACTAAGAATACTAAGGAGACCTAAATATCTGTTTCAACAGCCATCAATTATTTCACGGAGGGATTGTAGGAAGATTTGGGCTTCCAGTGAAAATACAGAAGGAATCTAGATGCTCCTTTATTTCACAGTCCTGTGGCGTAGACATCCTGAGAAAGATATTTCTGTTATTTTCTGATCATCTTTATAGGCCTCAGACACTCGCATGCATCAACGCCTGTTCTTAAATAACTCTGGCCTTTTGAAAGAGAGAGAGAGAGAGAGAGAGAGAGAGAGAGAGAGAGAGAGAGACTGCTCGTAGGCCCCAGACACTCCATGCATCAACCTCAGTTGTAAATAACTCTGGCCTTCTGAGAGAGAGAGAGAGAGAGAGAGAGAGAGAGAGGAGAGAGAGAGAGAGAGAGAAAATACTGTACACATACGATAAAACAAAATGGCGATGACAATTCTCTGCAGAGGTAATCGACCCTGGAGAACACTACTGGCACAATTGCCATCAAGGTTTTTCCCCAGTTACTGACATTCACAAACAAATGAAACACTCATGCACTCATATGTATCTCTCTCTCTCTCTCTCTCTCTCTCTCTCTCTAACACACTCACACACACACACACACTTACACAACCATCTCATATAACACGTGGGATGGCCCCGACTCCCAACCATATCACATTACTATATGGGGACGACTGTTATAATTGGCACGGGACCTTATAGATGAAATTCTGATAATCAAACAAAGCCTAGAAGTTATTGACTCACAAAACGATGAAGAAGAGAAGGCCATTAAAGTACTCAACGCCTCTTATCTACTTAATGACCTCATATTAATTCTCAGATGGTAGGAGGATGAATGATTTAGCGTTTATGAGAGAGAGAGAGAGAGAGAGAGAGAGAGAGAGAGAGAGAGAGAGAGAGAGAGAGAGAGAGAGAGAGAGAGAGAGAGAGAGAGAGAAGTTGAATTGTTTAAAAACTGATAATAATCCCTCGTGACATCAAGTGTTCATTTCAAAACTCATATAAATACACACATACACACACACACACACACACACACACACACACATATATATATATATATATATATATATATATATATATATATATATATATATATTATATATATGCATATGCCAATCTTGAGCTGCAATAAAAATATCAGGGTCTATTTTGATTAATTATCTGAAACGCAACATAACTCATGTAAAATGTATAATGGGCACCAAAAGATGAAAAACCCAACCATTAGACAATAAACAATATATTTACATCTAGTTATTTGCTATCAATATATATCCATATCTATTCATCTATGCATAAATACATAAACACGCATATATATGTATATATATACATATTATTTATTTATATATGTATATGTGTGTATGTATTATACATACTTATATACAATATATATATATATTAAATATATATATATAGATATATATATATATATATATATATATATATATATATATATATATATATATATATATATATATATATATATATAAATCACAAGCAAACCAAACTTATACCTCTAAAAGGACGACAACGTCGTAGCCTAATTTTCTACTAATTACGCTCGTTTTTCAGTCAAACAAAAACTCCTCCTCGCCTTTCTCCCTTCGTTCTTTCTCCTGACTGACGGAGCAAACCGTAGGACCTGTTCACCAAAATTAATAAACACTGAAAGCACTTCAGCTACTCAGGGGTCGACGAGTACTCCCTAGGGCGTTCGAGGCGCTTGACAGACGAGTTCAAAGCTTCAAAATTCCTTTCATGAACTTATAACCTCTTGATTTTAATAAGGACCAACATTCAGTCTTTGTGAATTTGCCTCGTCCTCAAACAAGCTAAGAACTGAGGGCCTCGCCTTTGATTTAATTCCTGGTATGAACTCATAAAACCTCATAATGTTAATAAGGACAAACATTCAGTCTTTCTTTATTTGCCTCTCCCTCAGACAAGCTAAGAAGTAAGGGCCTTCGCCTTTGCTTAAATTCCTGGTATGACCTCATAAAACCTCATAATATTAATACGGACAAACATTTAGTCTTTGTCTATCTGCCTCTCAAACAAACAAAGAACTAATGGCCCTCGCCTTTGCTTTAATTCCTTTCAAAAACACACAAACCACTTAATATTAATAAGGACCAACATTCAGTGTTTGTTTATCTGCCTCTCAAACGAGCAGAGAACTAATGGCCCTCGTCCTTTGCTTTAATTCCTGTCATGAAGTCATAAAACCTCATGATATTAATAAGGACAGCCATTCATTATTTGTGTATTTGCCTCTCCCTCAAACAAGCTAAGAACTAATGGCCCTCGCCTTTGTTTTAATTCCTGGTATGAACTCATAAAACCTCATACAATATTAATAAGAATCAACATTCAGTCTTTGTGTATCTGCCTCTCAGACAAGCAGAGAACTAAGGGCCGTCGCCTCTGCTTTCACTCCCTCAGACTCTGTTTACGTAAACAGCAATACACGAATAATGGTAAAGACGATCCTTCAGCCTTCTCCAGATGACAGCAGCCATTGGTCTTGAAAGATTTGTGAGGGCGGGGGGGAACAAAATCTTTCTTCCTGAATTTATGGGGGCCTTATATCAACCTTTTCCTATGACGTCAGGGGGTTTCCTCGCATGCTATAACTCTTAAAAAACTAAAAAAAAAACAGTTAAGAAAAAAAGGCATCTATAACTCTTAAAAAACAATTTAAAAAATACGGTTAGAAAAAAATTTATTGTTCGTCTGCCTATTTTCGTGATATATGCTTTAACCCTCAATTTTTTACATATAACATATGATATTTCAACGTAGAAAAACTCGTTTTCCTTTATGATGATGATGATGATTATTATTATAATTATTATTATTATTATTATTATTTATTATTATTATTGCTAATAGATTCACAATTTCGTGAAAAAAATCTGCGTAATAAAAATCCACAATTATATAGTAAATACATTACTAAATAATTTTACATAGTAATATATTTACTATATAACTGTGGATTTTTATTACATTATTATTATTATTATTATTATTATTATTATTATTATTGTCCACAAGAAGAACCCTATTCATATGGAAAAAGCCCACAAAAGGGGCCACTGACTTGAAATTCAAGCTTCCAAAGAATATGGTGTTCATCTGAAAGAAATATTAAAAGGTAATGAGAAACGCAGAAAAGAGACCAGTTATCAGGAAAGAAAAATAAATGAAAAATAATAAACAGAGGGATAAAACTGTAAGTAAATTACAAAACGCAAGCAGAATTCCTTTAGGGTAAATGTATCGCATCTTCGCTTGAACTCCTGAGGTCTCAATTGCACAATATCCTCATGGAGATTGTTATACACAAGTAGGAACGTAGGAAAAAAAATTAATTTAAACGTCAAACGACGTAAATGTGAGAACGCAAACGTTTTGTACGGACTGACCGTTTAATTATTTCATTTGATTTGCACTGAAAGCAATAAAATTTCGCATGAATATTCAGGAGAGATGCCTCTAACGGGCACAGGCGATGATTTCATTTGGATGGCTGTTATAACATTTTCTCTCTCTCTCTCTCTCTCTCTCTGTGCTCGACATATGCCTGACAGATGCACTACGAGTTATATATATATATATATATATATATATATATATATATATATATATATATATATATATATATATATATATACACATACATATACATATACATATATATATATATATATATATATATATATATATATATATATATGCAAATATATTATATATTTATATATATGTGTGTGTATATATACATACATACATATATATAATATATCTGCATATATACAATACATATATACATATATATATATATATACATATATTATATAAATATATATATACATATAAATATATACATACATACACACACACATATATATATATATATATATATATATATATATATATATATATATATATATATATATATATATATATATAATACGTATATGTGAGTAAGGATTGACAGGGTGAGAAATGCAGAAATATGAAAAAGTAAAAAGATTAACACAGACACAAAGATGGACCAAAATGCTTTGAAATGGTCTGGTCATGTGGAGAGAATGAAAGACAATACGCTGGAAGAGTCAGCAGGATGGAGGAGGATAACATGGAAAGTCCTGGGCAGATGGGAAGGAAGAGAGATCTAGAAGGATTCCTTAACATGTAGGATGTGAGAATGTGTGAGCAGGAAGAGGAAATTGAGAGTAGTAGGATTGAAAGGTGTAACAGGAGGAAAACCTCGCAGTTGCACTACGAAATAATTGTTACGAGAAGGTGGACAGCAAGATGGAAGAAAGACATGAATGGAGGTACAGTAAAAAGAATCAAAGGAGCTGCAAAAAAAATCTATTTAATAATGCCTACAGTGCACCCTGTGAGGTGCACTGACGAGCACTACCTCCCTACGGGGAGGAGTATCAATAATGCAAATAATTCTCTGGTATGCAAAAGTAGGGATGCACTGAATTGAAAATGAGATGAATTGAAACCTTGTTAACGTTTTTGCTTCTGCAATAATGTTATTCTCCAAATAACGTTTGCAGAGCTGGTTAGCATTATTCTGTCATTAACGAGTTCCATATTTATGTCAAATCCTGCAAAAGGTTTTTATCTTTGTCTCAAAGGCAGGAAGCGGAAAGACATTTTGCTTTCCTTTGCAAATTCCCATCTTGCCTTCTAACTGTTTAACATCTTATGAATAATTCCAATGGCGATATCAACGAGACCGGAGCCTTTCATCGCGTGCGATCGTATTCCAAATCGTAAGACCTGAACGATAACTACAGTAGTATCGTTTCATGAAAATGCACCTAAGAAATTATTTTGGGGAAGACTGTAACAGCTGTAAAAAAAAGGTATAAGTAAAATGCTTTAAACAATCACAATTAGATATTGGAAGCAGTGACAGTGTAGTTTCTGCCATGCCTTACATTTTTGTAATATATCTGATCACAGAAAATACAATAAAGAACATTCTTACAATGATAATTTAACTCGTATTGAGTAAACTAGTACAGTTACGCAAATGCAAAATTTAATGGAAAGAATTTTTAATAAAATACACACATAAAATTTAATTAAATGTAAAACACAAATATAAAATTTAATAAAAACAAAAGGACTCTGAGATAAAAGAGGCCACACTTATCCGACACCCACCGCCTTCCAAAAAGATGGAGATAAAAAAAATAAATGTAAACACTGTGGGAGGTTAAGGGAGACCAGCCCCCTATCCTTCCTAGCGCCCCCCCCCACGACCCCCTAGATCCCTGCCGCCCATTCTTTCATCTTGAGCAGCAAATATATTCCGTGAGAGATGACAAAAGTTCCCTTATCAAGGAGGCTGTTGTGCTGGAGGTATGAATGAATGAAGCGAGAGAGAGAGAGAGAGAGAGAGAGAGAGAGAGAGAGAGAGAGAGAGAGAGAGAGAGAGAGAGGTGCAAAGGACGCATCACCATATCTTGCATGTTGCTGGGAGCTTCCAAAAGGGGTGTAGAGAGAGAGAGAGAGAGAGAGAGAGAGAGAGAGAGAGAGAGGGGTGTAATTAGAGAGAAAGAGAGAGAGTAATTGAGAAGAACAGAGGAGAGAGAGGGGCAAACAAGAGTAGAGAGTAGAGAGAGAGAGAGAGAGAGAGAGAGAGAGAGAGAGAGAGAGATAAAGAAAAAGTAAAGGACGCATCACCTATCTTAATGAGAATAAGAGAGAGAGAGAGAGAGAGAGAGAGAGAGAGAGAGAGTCTTCCACCATATATATTTTGTTTCATGTCCATTCATAATCTGCGCACCACCTCCACATAACATACTTGAATTTACACTTCAACAAAAGTGATTTGCTTACCCATTAAGATCAATAATATTATTTCCCAGCATGCTAAAGGTGTCTGTTAAGAGGAAGTTAAATAACTTAGCCTGTGTTAAAAAACCACTAAAATATTATGTCATGGGTCAATTTCAGTCTTGTGGCTGCATTTAGAATAACGAAAACTGCCTAAGGAATATAATCATTGGTCAACTGAATAAATAAATAAGTAAATATATATATAATATATATATCTATATATATAAATGTATATATATACACACACACACACATATATATATATATATATATATATATATATATATATATATATATATATATATTATATAAATAAATAAATACATAAGTGGATAAATAAATAAGTAAATACATACATAAATAAATAAATGAATAAATAAAGTTATCACCTGCATTCGTACCCTTCCCAATTACTCTCATACATGAGAGGCAATCGTGCATAAGAAATTCCTTAATAACAGAAGCACATTGCCTTCGAAATCACTTAATTAGTCGTCAGGATTAGGTTATTAAATTCTAGAATAGAACAGAATAGTAGAATTTAGGCCAAAGGCCAAGCGCTGGGACCTACGAGTTCATTCAGCGCTGAAAGGAAAATTATCAGTAACAAGGTTTGAAAGGTGTTACGGGAGGAAAGCCTCGCAGTTGCACTATGAATCAATTGTTAGGAGAGGGTGGAAAGTAAGATGGAAGAAAGAGAATATGAAAGGAGGTACTGTAAAAAAAACATGGAAGGGGTTGCAGCTAGGGCCCGAATCGTCGCTGCAAATAAGTTTAAGTAATGCCTACAGTGCACTGTAGGAAACACAGAAAGGAGAGATCAGTTATTGGAAAAATGAAAAGATAAATTAACCTTCTTTAATTATCATGATAATGATAAAATGATTAACAATAAATTGGGAGATATAAAAAAGAAAAGGTGCATGAGGTGGAACAAATTTTTTTTTCATGAATACAATCTGGAAATATGAATATGGAAATATTATGGGGCCAAACAATGCAAAAACACAAAACAGAATATTCCTGAAATTTCAACAAAAACGTAATCAAAAAGAAGAAAAATTTTCACGAATATAAAGTTGATAAAAACACAACTAAAAAATAATAATAAAAATGTTTCGTCCCCTCCGCTATATCTATTACAAATGCCTAAATTTTGCAGAATTAACGAATAACAATTCATGAATTTTTTCAAACTCTTTGACACTGGGAAATAAACAGGCAATTTCACCAACTGTGCTTAATCTGTAAGCGTGTAAAAGAACAGTTTTGTATCAGCAAATTCTATCACATACGATTAACACAAGATTATATTCTTTTTGAGTCTTATTGGTAAGGAATGAAGTATTTACAAAATTATTCAAACTAGCAAGGTATATATACATTCAAAATGTTGAAAAAGAAAATACAACACACATATAATATATATATATATATATATATATATATATATATATATATATATATATATATATATATTGTATTTATATTTCATTAATGTATATTACTCCTCAAGGAGTTTAGCATTTACAGATTTTATTCATATATATATATATATATATATATATATATATATATATATATATATATATATATATATATATATATATATATATAATTTACAAACTTACTCAAACCAGCATAAACATCCAAATAAAAATCCAAAATATTGAAAATAAAGAAATAATGTGTATCTAAATACGTTCATAAAAGTACACTGCGCCAGCATTCCTGAACCATTAACTTTGCAACATAATACCCATATCACACAAAAACCCCACGGATGAAAGACAACTGGATTTTAAAGTGACGAGAACTATGGACTATCATTTCACACAGTATTGCCAAGACTATCTTGCTGGTGTAGCGTTACTATCTTCCACCTCCGACTTGAACTATCTAACCGAACTGTGAGTTTTGTGATAGTCTCTCGTCCTAAGGAAGTACGGTAAACTGGCAATACTTTGTAAAGGATTCTGGGAGCGAGGATTTGATTTGATGAAATTTACGGCTGGGGCACTCTGGCCAAGCGCCATGACAGTCACAAGAGGGACTTAGAGTGGTTGGACAGCAAGATGAAGAAGTCAGAAAATAATGAAGATAAAATAATATTAGTGTTATATTTAAGGATGAACCCTATTCATATGGAACAAGCCCTCAGCGGCCATTGACTTGAAATTCAATCTTCCAAAAAACATGGTGTTCACTTGAAAAAAGTAACAGAAGATAATAGGGGATACAGCAAGAAGAGATCAGTTATTAGAAAAGAGTAAATAAATGAACAAATCAATAAGCAAATGGATGGAAAATGTACGTAAATTACTGAAATACAAGGAGAACTGTTTTAGGGTACCGATGCATTGCATCTTCGCTTGAACATTTGAGGTTCCTACTGCAAGACATCCTTTACAAGGACCTGAAGTTTGAGAGAGACATCCTTCACAAGGACCTGAAGTATGAGAGAGACATCCTTCACAAGAAGTTTGAGAGAGACAGCCTTCACAAGGACCTGAGGTTTGAGAGAGACATCCTTCACAAGAAGTTTGAGAGAGACAGCCTTCACAAGGACCTGAGGTTTGAGAGAGACATCCTTCACAAGAAGTTTGAGAGAGACAGCCTTCACAAGGACCTGAAGTTTGAGAGAACATCCCTTCAAAGAAGTTTGAGACAACATTCACAAGGACCTGAAGTTTTGAGAGAGACAACCTGTAAGGACTGAAGTTTGAGAGAGACAACCTTCACAAGGACCTGAAGTTTGAGAGAGACAACCTTCACAAGGAACTGAAGTTTTGAGAAATATTTGAGTAAGTTATAACCTTAACGACAGCTATCTGTTGGACTTTTAGTTACGTTTTCAGTCTCCTTTGCCACAGCTCGGACTAGAAAACGAGAAATGCAACTGCTGGCATTCCCAAAGGTTGCCCTCTACCTCCATTCCAATTCCTTTTTCCAACCTTGCTGTACCAACCACTCCAACTTCCTCTGTTCCCTGTTTTTTATAGTAATGAATGGGTGACAGTGCCGAAGCGCTTGGGTTTGTAGGAGAATTTTCATAAACAAAATAAAATAAAATAAAAAAATAAAATTAAACTGAAATAAATTACGTGAAATGACACTAACAGATAAACTGAAACATGCCCATTTCACCATCGTGACATTTTCCTTTCACCATCATATTTTTCATTATGAAAAACAAAATGATATCGACTGTTCTAAACACAAAAATACTTCTCCATCAAATGCAACAGTGCGGGTGAAGACTACACCAAGCTTTTAATCTCCGTGTGAACAATGATTAAAGGACTAACTAATTGTTTTTCTCTAGCTTGTTGCTCACTAATCCCATCCCTCGAGCGCGAAGAAAACGGAGAGAAAGAGAAAGGAAGTGATAAATGTGAACGCATAAATCAGTAGCTTCTACGATGTCTCTTTTTAAGACTCGCTCCTCCAGCGTACGTACAGAATCCGATTAGTGGAATAATGCTTCATCTTTCATGGCGTTTCTTCGTGTTTTTAATTTCGTCGACAAATGTTTGCTGGAAGACGTTTGTCTTTATATATATATATATATATATATATATATATATATATATATGTATATTAATTATATTTTATATATATATATAAAAATATATATTTATATGTGTATGTAAATATATATATATATATATATATATATATATATATATATATATATATATATATATATATATATATAGATATATAGATAGATAGATAGATAGATAGATAGATAGATAGATAGTATATATATATATTTATATAGCTTTTATGTGTATAAACAGTATGTATATCCGCTGTGATACTTGATAATGATCATTTTTATGTATGTATACCATCCACATGTCTTATATACTAATGCACAGAACAATTGTGTATAGTTAATATATATATATATATTATATATATATATATATATATATATATATATATATATATATATATGAAATGTTTATTTTCTTAACATTTTCTTAACTTCAATAAAATAAGATAAAAGATTTTGAAAGACAAAAGCATGTTAACAAAGAAATTAATTGTTAAGGACGCTGAAAATATTACTATCCTGGACGCAATTTAGCGAGACTCCTTCCATAACGTTCAACAAATGACACAGCCACATAATGATATGCGCAACATTCAACAACTGCTATGATAATATTTTCAATTTAAGGTTTCTGTGCCATCATCTATCCTGAGAGAGAGAGAGATTGAGAGAGAGAGAGAGAGAGAGAGGAGAGAGAGAGAGAGAGAGAGAGAGAGAGAGAGAGAGAGAGAAGGCTATTAAAGAAGAATAATTTAATACACCTTTTAAGTATGTCTAAAATCAATACGAATGACTAAGATATTATACTGCAGTCAAAGCACAGAGGCGGGAACGAAGATTAAAAAAAGAAAAAATTCAATTATCTTTTAGGTCCACAGTCAGTATTTTTAAAAGGCGTTTACAAACAATTTTTTTTACAACAAATACATAAAGCTAGTTCCTCTCTCCTCACCATTTTCAATGGAATATGTTTGCTTTGTCAGCGGGAAATTGTTTCCCACTCAACTCGACTCGTGCATAAATATAAATATATGAATGAGAGTGAATTTTAATTATCAAAGTGTATGTATGTATGTATATATGTATGTGTGTATGTATATATATACATATATGTATGCATAAATCACACACATATACATGTATACATATATATTGTGTATATATATACATACATACATACATATATATATATATACTGTATATAGTATACAAATACATATAAACTTCCAAGGTAATTAAGAAATGAAAAAAAAAAATAAACACTGCTAATCCCTGTATTTCAGTAACTTATAGCCTCCATCCACATCTCACTTAATTACTTATGCAAAGGTATTATCCTAGATTGTTATATCATTAAGAACAAAATATATGAGGTATATAATAATGCTGATACGAATTTTATGTATGAATTTATTCAAAAAATGTTTATCTAGTTGTGATGATACTGCTTAAGTAGAACCGATCCTTTTGATTAAAATACGGAATCTCAGGATCATATTTATAAGTGAAGGTATCCAAAGCTAACAGTAAACAAAATAAAAATCAAATAAAAAGAATAAAAACTTTGAAAAAAATCTATTTATCATGAACACAAAACAGAAAAAAACACCATACAAAAAAAAAGAACAGTTCGTTCAACAAAGAAATTCTGAAAAACACGACCAGAGAAAATGTATTTGTCAACAGAACTACAGATTCGAAACTGAAAGCAATTATAAAGTAACGATGAAATCCTACGCCTTACGGTCTTAATGTCAGGGAACAATCCAGCAACAAAAAGCAACAAGCGGGTGAAACGCAACAATAACTGAACAAAGGAGCAATTGCTACTTACAGAATTCTGCGAAGCAAAGTAATACGCGGGAGAGCAAGACTTAATTAAACTTGAATGTATTCTGAGTCCCACGAACAAGATGAAGAGATCCCCAGTCATCCGTGTTGGGGAGAGAGAGAGAGAGAGAGAGAGAGAGAGAGAGAGAGAGAGAGAGAGAGAGAGAGAGAGAGAGAGAGAGAGTTCATAGGGTCTTGATCAAACATCCCATCACAGTCCAAGAAGCAGAGACAGAGAGGCTGTCTTACATACACAAACACACGCACACACACACACAGAGAGAGAGAGAGAGAGAGAGAGAGAGAGAGAGAGAGAGAGAGAGAGAGAGAGAGAGACTGTCTTGTACATGTTTTTTTTTTCAACCACAACATGTTTTGACATTTTCTTATTTTTAGTTAAACATTGTAAGTGGCTTACAATAAGTAAAGTAATAGTCAAGAGACCAATGTCTTGAAATATCTAAATTTTAAGCAAAAACAAAATAACTTATAAACACATACATTAAACCAAACAAAAAACTACAAAACATTCGGTAGTATTCGCCAGAAGAAAAATGCCTAGCCAGCTGGCAAAAAAAAAAAAAAAAAAAAAAAAAAAAAGTCCAGATAATGCCGTATGAGCCTCGGCCCATGAAAATTTAACCACGGCCCGTGGTGGTTGTTTCCATATCGCTGCTGTGAAGCACGCGTTTGGCTAACTTTAACTAAATAAATAGTTACTGAGGTTAGACGGCCGCAATTTCCACGTTTGATGATTGGAGGGTGATGATCAACATACCAATTTGCAGCCCCTAGCCTCAGTAGGTTTTGCAGATCTGAGGCGACGGAGAAAGTGTGGATAGAAAAACTCCAGACAGAATAAAAGTGCGGACGGACAGACAAAGCCGGCACATTAGTTTTCTTTTACAGAAAACTAAAAAAGCACCACTTCGCATGAATCAACACTAAAAGAGATAAAAACGGATTATGGAAATTTCTTACATTCTCCTTCCGAGCCATTCAATGGGAACCATTTTTTATCACTGGAACTGGAGAGGAACCTTATCAATTCCTTCCTTTTAAGAGCCTACACTTTTGAAGCCCCCTGTCTGAGAAGAGTGATGGGGGGAGCTTTTAGAGAGAGAGAGAGAGAGAGAGAGAGAGAGAGAGAGAGAGAGAGAGAGAGAGAGAGAGAGAGAGGAGAGAGGAGGACTGCAAATCATTAGCTGTGGAGCCAGACTGGTGGCGGGTGGAAGGGGGAACTGGTAGAACCTTTGGCTTACGGGGTAACCCCATCATGATAAACATCTTCCAAGTGAAAAGATGAAGAAGATATTTCATTAGCCAGTAGGTCTCTTGACATGGACTCATTTGAGGCTGAAGAAGGGAATGAAAGGGATAAGAATTTTCTTAAACAAATGAAGATAACCATACAGATTATATAGTAATAAATTACCCAACTACTTAAACAGAACTTAAACACGTTCAATTAGACTAAATGTTTATTAGTACAAGAAGATGAGTGTTATTGGTGCTAGAAGATGAAAGCTATAACTGTTATGACGTTATTCAATCACAGCTTGGATTTGAAAAAAATTATGAAACGATTGAAGGGTAAATAACGGAAAAATGAAAACAAGTGACAGAAATTAACAAAATGGCCAAGAATGCTGATTATTACAATAGATTATAGTATAAATTTTCAATAATTCTTAACAATATTGTGGCTGAAAATTGATAATGACGAGGAGTCTCTCGTTGCTTGCAACATAACTGGGAAGGGGACGCATTTCGACAATATTGGTAAGTGGACTGTCAAAATCATTAACATACGATAAAGTTCTGGGTCAAAATAATTTATAACAGAGAGAAAAGATTAAAAATAATTTCTAGATTTAAAAAGGAGAGAGAGAGAGAGAGAGAGAGAGAGAGAGAGAGAGAGAGAGAGAGAGAGAGAGAGAGAGAGAGAGAGGCGGGGCAGGACGGACATATTAGGTCTGAGAGGGGGTGACCTAGGATTCATGGGATCCAGGTAATTTAGGTGTTTTGCTCATTAAGAGGAAGTCAAGGTCACAATTCCCGAATCATCACATCATTAAGAACTGATATGGAAAGCAGAGAGAGAGAAAAAAATTATAATCCATACGGAACAAGTGTGAAAATAACATGTGGAAAAGGGAAGTGCTAAAAAATTATTATTATTATTATTATTATTATTATTATTATTATTCTGGTCGGGGTTGGTTCATAGTCGGTTAAATTGATGTACCTTATTATTATTATTATTATTATTATTATTATTATTATTATTATTATTATTCAGAAGATGAACCCTATTCATATGGAACAAGCCCACTACAGGCGCCACTCACCTGAAATTCAAGCCTCCAAAGAATAAGGTGACTGCTTGCAAGAAGTAACAGAAGGTAATAAGAAATAAAGAGATCATTTATTAAAAAAGAAAAAAATATAAAATAAAAATTAGTAAATAAATAGACAAAAATGTACGTAAAATATCAAAACACGGGGAGAATTGCTTTAGGGTATAATGCACTGCATCTTCGCTTCAACTTTTGAGGTTCCAACTACACATCCTCAGGGAGGCTGTGACGCTTCCTAAAACAGTGAAGACAGGCCTTAGATTACAACAGAAACATGCGCTGAAGTTTCTCATGCAATT
This sequence comes from Macrobrachium rosenbergii, assembly GCF_040412425.1. Classification (NCBI taxonomy): domain Eukaryota; kingdom Metazoa; phylum Arthropoda; class Malacostraca; order Decapoda; family Palaemonidae; genus Macrobrachium; species Macrobrachium rosenbergii. Next base: position 26,744,835 of record NC_089771.1, read on the forward strand.
GAGTTTTCTGTACAGCATATAATGCTGTATGAAACTTCGGCCGTGGCCCATGAAACTCAGCCACGGTCCGTGGTGGCCTCAGTGGGCTCCATGAAACCCAGCCACGGCTCCAGGGCCAGTTGCTATACCCATAGCGCTGCCAGAAGTACGATTATGGCTAACTTTAACCTTAAATAAAATAAAAACTACTGACGCTAGAGGGCTGCAATTTGGTATGCTTGATGATTGGAGAGTGGATGATTAACATACCAATTTGCAGCCCTCTAGCCTCAGCAGTTTGTAAGATCTGAGGGCGGACGGCAAAAGTGCGGACGGAAAGACAAAGCCCGCACAATAGTTTTCTTTGACAGACAACTAAAAACTCAATCCCTTCAAATGGTGGTACAGAAATATTACCGTAAGCCAAAAATAAAGCATAAAAGGTATCTAAAAAAATATTTGATCCACAGGTCAATAGAATATTCATTTATTTACCTGGTCGGATTTCACAGTTTACTGCCACATAAACTCGCGTGGAAAGGTGGAAAGAACGCAAGTTAAAAATCACAAGAAATATTAGATGAATGCAAACTCCCAAGTCAAGATAAAAACGCAACAACAAATAACTTCCACAATATTTTTTTATAGATTTGTACCTGACATGACAAACGACAGATGCTACATTAAAATCAGTAATAAGTGCGTATTCTCTAATCTGGTGTCGACTGATTGCTTTTCAAGGAAGAGCCACACAAATGTCTACGAGAGAGAGAGAGAGAGAGAGAGAGAGAGAGAGAGAGAGAGAGAGAGAGAGAGAGAGAGAGAGAGAGAGTTCATATGTCTTAAAGTATTACAATCAATGCAGCTTCTAAAACCCTAGATAGAGAAAGCACTAAATTATCTACATAGCTCTAAAACACAAAGTAAAAATCCGTCGAGTTTTCTGTATAGCGTATAGTCAAGGCCACCGAAAATAGATCTATCTTTGGTAGTCTCGGAGAGCACGCTGTGTTGGAACCGCGGCCTCACGAAACTTTAACCACGGTCCGGTAGTGGCCTGTCCTATATCGTTGCCAGATGTAATGATTATGGCTTAACTTTAACTCCAATAAAACAAAACCATTGAGGCCAGAGGGCAATTTGATATGTTTGATGACTGAGGATGGATGATCAATATCCCAATTTGCAGCCCCTAGCCCCTGTGCAGTTTTTAAGATCTGAGGGCGGACAGAAAAAGAGCGGAGAGAAAAAAAGGCGACGGACAGACAAAGCCGGCACAATAGTTTTCTTTTACAGAAACCTAAATATGAACTTTCGATAAGAAAAATATTTGCAAGAGACCATTCTAAAGGCACGATAAGAAAAACAGCACCAGAGAATTTTCCGCCCGTGGACTTGAATGATTATCATTTTTACACTGGAGCCTGAGAGTCTAATCAATTCCCTCTTTACAAAGCCAGTAGTTTTTAAGCTTCGTCCCTGAAAGAGTTCGGGCCGTGGTGGGTGGGGGCGCTATACCGTAAATCTTAAGTTGGGCGGAGTTGGACGGGTGAGGGAGAGGGAGGGGGGAAGGGAGTTAGGACCTGCAAAAATGGGTAGGGGTGGGGCCTGGTGAACATATGAGCACGGGAGGATGGGTGGGGGGGGGGGGTAACATACTCCCCCTTGGGGACACCCAGTGTCATTATGTAAATCCTGCAAGTGAAAAGTTGAGGAAGATATTTCATTATCCAGTGTCTCTTGACGTGGATTTCATTTGAGGCTGAAGACGGGAACGGGGAGGAAACTAAAATGCATTTGCTAAATTAAGTGAAGGATGTTAGTCTCAGAAGGATAATGGATTACAAAAGGAAGGATTAAAAAGAAGGATAACAGATTACCTAGTTACTTCATTTTAAATTACATGAGTATAAAAATGGTACAATCTTTGTTGAGATAATAATGGTGGTTACGATACCCTGAGAACTTTCTGACTGAACATCAAGCGTAACATGAAGTCCTCCTTGCTTGTAACATTCTAAGGAGAATATTTCAGAATTATAAAAATAAAAAGGCCTTCGCTTCTTGACCTAACACTTGGGATGAGACACTTAAGACGAAACTGTCAAGTGAAATACAAATACTTATTAAACATTTTCTAAGAAAGCTTCAATAACGGCATATCCAAGACTCTACGAGTCCTTCTCTATCTACCAAAACAGGGAGAAGAAGACCTTATACAACAAAGTAAATTATAAATACTCATTAAATATACTCTAAGAAAATTGAAAACTTCAATACCGGCATATCCCAGATTCTAACGATATCTACCAAAACAAGAAGAAGAAGAAGAAGAAGAAGAAGAAGAAGAAGAAGAAGAAGAAGAAGAAGAAGAAGAAGAGGAAGAAGAAGAAGAAGAAGAAGAAGCAGGAAGAAGAAGAAGAAGGTTAAGAAGAGGAAGAAGAAGAAGAAGAAGAAGAAGAAGAAGAAGAAGAGGAAGAAGAAGAAGAAGAAGAGGAAGAAGAAGAAGACGTAAACCTTTCAAAACAAAAACCTTGGGGACTAGACACTGGAGTTTGGGTAATATGAAACCAAGACCTATAAGTTTCAGGTCATTAAGAGCCGGCGTGTGTGTGTTTTGTACTTTATGAGGGCGATAAGGCTCCGGGCGCCTGCATTAATGCTTCATTATGGAAGGGACGTGAAAAAAAAAGAGAGAGTGATGGAAGGGGGTTGCAAACGGCGAGCACCCAGCTAAGTTGTCGAGAGTGGATATTGAGATGGAAAATTACGAAAGGGATCTGGATGGAATGAAAAGTATAGAACGGGAAAAATGGAAAAAATTTTAAGAAGGATATATTGATGAATTAAAATGTAATATACATATATAACTGAAGAAGGATATATTCATGAATTGAAAATGTAGAATATGTGAATAATAGAAGAATGAATATTCATGAATTAACGCTGTAAAATAATGATGGTAGTAACGCAATGGGAAAGTACAAAATTAAGAAAATGAAGGGAAAGGAGCGCAAGAAAGCTGAAGAAAGTGGCTGGGAAGATGCAACTTAAATTTAAGGAAAGAGCGATAATGAGGAAAAAATACTAGGCAATTTAGAGGAGTACTGTACACAAACAAACAGGGAAAAGATGGGTGGAAAATAGAAAGAAGGACTTACAACGAAAGAGATAAAAATTGGCGTAATAAAAGAGGAAAGGTAAATGAATTTATGAAGTGTGAAAGAAACGACACAGGCTGTCCTATAGACATTCTCTAATAATCTACGGACGAATAAAAGCAATGTGACCAAACAAACGATAGGTATTCTCAGAAACATTATCGAATGAAACTAAAAATCTCTTCCCGATGACGCAATTGTGAAACACTGATATTCGAAAGCATACAAAAATATTTAAAAATATATTTCAAATCCGTAACAGTACATGGATTCATTTCCCGAAAATTCAAAACTTCAAAAATCATTCTGCTCTTTGATCCGCACAGCTGATGAATCTCCTGTTGAAAATATCCAAATAAAAAGGCATTATTTCAAAATTCTTTAATCACTTTTCCTGGATTATATTTCAAACCGGGAACAAAATGCATAAATGTCAATTTGTCAAACATGGTAAGGAATGAATGTTGGAGTAGGCTGCATAAATTATCTTTGTAATTCAAATTCAAATTCAAAACCGTATTCATATGAACACAATTAGTAAACATATACAAAAAATATACCGAAAAATAACTTTGAAGATGATCGTGAGCTGTAAATAAAAAAAAGAAGAAAATAATTCCTTCTTTGTTTATTTACTTCACTTTATGTTCTTCCACTTTTTCCTTAAATTGTAATTTAATATAGCCTCTAACTCAAATGACTTACTGACTTTATTCTGGACTCCTTAAATTAAGTCTTGTTACCACCCCACCCGTATCTTTTCATCTGAAAGCCAGTAAGGTGTTCTGCGTAAATGGATTTAAAATATGTTTGAAGTTTGTTGATTAAACTGTACATATTTCCTTATCACTGCTTATCTCTCAAGTTGCTGTCGCAAGACTTAAAAATATATACAGAAAATCCAGAAACTAGAATACAGTTTTTGAAATGTTAACAGATGGGGGAAAAACAAAGTAAAGCTAGCAAAATAATTCTTAAGAAATGGTCTTAATAAAATAAACGTAAGGTAAAGGAACATAAAAAATTTTCTAAATATAATGATAAAAATATTAAGGGCGAATAAAAATGAACTTGAGAATGTAGCGTAACCTTACAAACATAAGAACTATACGACGCGACAGAGTAAATGGATAATAATAATAATAATAATAATAATAATAATAATAATAATAATAATAACATAATAATAATTAACCCACTACAAAAAACTCAAGATGAGAGATAATACACACACAATAATAATAATAATAATAATAATAATAATAGCATAATAATATAAACACACAATTTACTTGGTTACTACAAAAAAACTCATTCGTGAGATTGAAGAACTGTAATAATGTAATAATAATAATAATAATAATAATAATAATAATAATAATAATAATAATAATAATAATAATAATAACTACCTGAACACGTCTGTTAATAAGACAAACATAAAAACCCCCAGAAGAAAAGTCCTATCGCATCACACAGATTTATTCAAGGTTGTGCAAAGTAATACAGAGCTTTCCATTCAGCGAGATTTAAAATTACTTAAAATTACTGTAACAGTAATTCAACCTCGCTTCCATCTCTATAGGTTTTTCTACTTTCTAAAAAAAATAAAACACTTGGTTTAATCTGCAGGGCTCAGTTGGGCCAAGGGAATTTTATTAAAAGACAACGAATTTTATTTCTGTCATTTTTAGCCAGAGTTTGTTTCTTTTGACGTGTCAAAGGGATTGGGAGAGCTATTCAGGTCCTTTGTGCGTTTTTAGCGAGTGATATAAGCGTCTCACTCAATGTGTTTGTTTTCTTCAGTCATACTCGTACTGCAAAATGCTGATGCATATTAACACTCTTTGTTTACATGTTTTTAATGTGTAATCTCTCTCTCTCTTCTCTCCTCTCTCTCTGTCTTTATATGTATATGATATATATATAAATATAGTGTCATGTATATATACACATACACATGTAAGTACTTTATATATATATACATATATATATATATATTTATATATATATATATATACATATACATATACATATACACACACATACATATATTAGTATATGCAAGCAAGTATTTCCCAAAGCTGATAAACTGGCAATGCCTTAACAAAATTAGACGAGTTAACTAAGACTCTCAAAGAAGGTTCTCCAACAGATCACAAACGGTAGCGACACACGATAACGACGAAAGTGATATCTCGTAACTACAACAGTAAATTCTGGTAAGTTTGACCACTACAAGTGAACCTTTAATATGAAGTAATTCAACAATATTTAACTTAACATCTCTAAGAATGTTATAACCACTGGACTGTCTTTTAGGAGGATATCCCAAAATCCTGAGATGTTGGGGGTCGTCGGGAGGGGCAACGAAATAATCCCACCTAAGCGACAGACCTTCTTAATCTAATATGCCCTTCTCAATAGACCCTCAAAAATAATGTTGACAGAAATAAATTCAGGAGAAAGTCCCCCTTGACACTCATTATGCTATTAGGTACTGAAAACTTTTCCCTTTTATTCTTAGAAATGAGCAAATTTGACACGTAATTATTATGCAAATACGGTTATCTCCTACAACTAGCCTGGCTTAATAAGATTAACCCGGATGAAAATGTTAATCGCTTGGTGTATCATGAATAAAATACTTCTGGCGAAAGTTTCTCTATTCCTAATTAATTAATAACTGTATAAGAATTTAATCGCTTCAATTTAACACTCGTTGTATATTCAAGAACTTTACAATGGTGATCCTTACACTTAACCTGTTTAAAGTAAAGCTTCATAATAACAGGTTTATAATGCAGTAAACACAGCTTTCATTAACAGGAGCTTATACTTCCAACTGAGCTTTAGCACTAAATTAAGCTCAATCAAATAAGGTCTACAATCAGGAACCGTACAAAAATCCAAAATACACGCATAAAACTCATCCGAAAAAGGACCATGATTTGAACGTTGAGAAATATGGGAAAGATGGTTTTTCACAGAAAATCAACAAATGAAATAAACTTGGTTTGCATCTGTACTGAACAGGATATACAAACGTACATACAAAAAACTCATGTAAACAAAAACTGAATTCACATATACTGAATACAGAGATGAAGATGTATTAGGGGTTCATTATCGAAAGTCCAGCAGCTGTCAACTTTTTGAAAAGATACAAAAAATTACGTAAATATCAACTGAATGTATAAATGAAGCTGTATTAAAAACTGAATGTATAAATGAAGATGTATTAAAAATTGACTGTATAAATGAAGATGTATAAAAATTGAATGTATAAATGAAGACGTATTAAAAATTGACTGTATAAAATGATGTATTAAAAATTGAATGTATACATGAAGATGTATTAAAAATTGAATGTATAAATGAAGATGTATTAAAAACTGACAGTATAAATAAATATGCATAAAAATTGAATGCATAAATGAAGACGTATTAAAAGTTCAGTATGGAAAATTCAGCAGCTGTCAACTTTTCGAAAAAATTCAGCCTCTGTGAAAGCGTTGGCACTCAAATAACACCGCCAATCACAGGAACATTTGGGAGAGAAAAAAAAAAAAAAAAAAACCACACATCAAGAGAGAATGACACTAGGCTTACGTGACATTTCAGCGCCGCCATCGTTTTTTTTTTTTTTTAATAAAGAACTGACAAACTGAAGCTATGCAGATGAAGGCAATAAACCTTGCGGAACGCTGTGACGTGCGCTAGCGAAAGAATGCAATATAGGGAGGTGTTTTTGTCAGGTCTCAGTTGCTTGCTTGGCAGCTTTTGGCCTAATTTCGTACAACGAAAACATTAACCACGGATATTTAGAGAGACTACGAATGGGTGTAATAGCAAAGTAAAATGAATGAGGTTTCTCTTCATTTGCGTTTATCAGTATTTTCATGACAAGCAAGTATTAACGGCAGGCTGGTCCAATTTCGTGCAACGAAAACATTAACCACGGATAATTGGAGACTAAAAATATGCAATAACAAAGTAAAAAATTGAGTTTTCTCTCCATTTGCGTTTATCCGTATTTTCATGGCAAGGAAATTTTAAAATCTCACTTGCTTTGGCCTAATTTCGCACAATGAAAACATTAACCACGGATATTTGGAGACTAAAAATATACAATAACAAAGTAAAAATAATGAGTTTTCTCTTCATTTATGCTTATCAGTACTTTCATGACAAGGAAATATTAGCAGTGCTCGATCATTTAAAAAAAAATCTCAATTGCTTGGTGGCGCTGGCCTAATCTCGCACAAAGAAAACATTAACAATAAAAATATATATTTAAAGACTAAAAATATATGATGCCAAAATAAAAATAATGTTTTCTCTTCATTGGCGTTTTACATTATTTTCGTGACGGGGAAATACCAAGTGTTCGACCATTAAAAAATGGAGTGAATAATGATAGAAGGTGTAAATAACTACCATTATCAGTCTTCCGAATGGAGTTTTACATATTTACATAATTTTACCAAGTGTAAAACATTAACATAAGTTACCACGAGTTAAAAAGGACGTGAAAAAGGGAGTATGAGAGATAAAAATAGTGCTAAAAATTATCTGATTACTGACAAGGACTGTGACGCTGAGAAAGATTAATGTTCCTGATGATTAAAAAAAAAACTTCTACAAGATGACATAACAAAAAAAAAAAGAGAAAAAAACATGAAGTTTGGAAGGATAAATATACAATTCAATAAATTAAAATAATTGTTTTTCCATAAACGTCACAGCATAAAATACTATTACCATGTTTGGATAATGTGTTTTTTCACACTCCCCTTAACAAGCACATCGCCATTACAATAACACGGATAGTTTATTCAAAAGAACGAAACAGAACACATTATTACATCTAATACAATCATTTCCATTATTCAAAAGGCCGACAAAAAAATTATTACACTTGATCCATAGGCCTACTTACCTCCATTTTTCTCCTGTCGAGAGATGTCAGCACCATCCCGAAAGCTTTGCCATATCGTCAAGGTTTTCCGAGGTGATGAATTCCTTTTCCCAAACAATGGTAATAATGATATTGTCCCCAACAATCGTAATACTGATATTGTCCCAAACAAAGGTAATAATGATATTGTCCGCAAAGATCGTAATAATGATATTGTCCCCAACAATCGTAATTATGATACTGTCCCCAACAATCGTAATAATGATACTGTCCCCAAAAATCATAATAATGATATTGTCCCCAACAATCGAAATAATGATATTGTCCCCAACAATCGGAATAATGATATTGTCCCCGGCAATCGAAATATTGATACTGCCCCCAACAATCGTCATAATGATACTGTCCCCAAAAATCGTAATAATGATATTGTCCCCAGCAATCGTAATAATGATATTGTCCCCAACAATAGTAATAATGTTATTGTCCCCAACACTGGTAATAATGATGATACTGAAGATATCCAGGAAATATCCTAATTGGACATCTATAAATTCGATTCCAACAGTGAATTTCAATTTGCCATGAGCAACTAGCAATGAGGATTGTTTACGAGACACAAACAATGACAAACGAGATGGATCCGAGTGACAAATGATCCACGAAACGTGAAAAGAGGAGAGAATGACATTATCTGATGAAAATCAGAAACTCTTCAAGCTTTCTAAACACGAGTAGTAAGTACATAGCAGACATGAAATTATTCCTTGCCTATTGTATCTGACAACATATATATGACACAATGACGACCCTTATCAAGACTAAATGTTAGGCTCTAAGTGATTATAGGACAAATTTCTGCTTCTATTCAGTCATAAAAGCAAAGAAAAAATCCACTTATTAAGAGAAAGAAAGACAACGGGAAAGAAGCAAGACTGTACAACAAAGACCTTTGTCAAGTAAAGTGCTTAAGACTCCAATATTTACCTCTATTAAACCTTTTCAAGATTCCTATATTTACTTCCATTCAAAAGTGATAATTACTAAAAAACACACATACACGAAGAGAAAGACTGATAAAGACAAAAAAGAAAGACCACAAAACAAACCCTTTCAACACTCCTATAATTACTTATATTCAAATGTGATTAAAACTAAAAAAAAAAAACACACACACCAAGAGAAAGACTGACAGAAGACAAGGAAGAAAGACCAAACAAACCATTTCAAGACTCCTACATCTAATTCCATTTAAAAGCAAACAAACTAAAAAATAAAAGAAACCCACACACCAAGAGAAAGACTGACAAATAGAAAGAAAAAAAAAAGACCACAAAAAAAAACCCTTCCCGTCCCCAAACGCTGCAGAAGTCCCAAGACGTTGACTACTGCAGGAACTAATTTGGGAGAAGATGATAATAATGTTCCACCTTCGGCTTAAGACTCGAGAGCTCCTAATTAGCAATATAATGCACAGACTGGGACCCAACTGGGTCATGGGAATGCTCCTAATGCCAAGTATCTTCTTGCCATTTCCAGGTACCGATTCAGAAGACGTCAGGAACCGCCGAGGCGTTTGCTTGGCACGGTGTTTGCTTGTTCCTGTTGCCACAGTGTTTGCTCGTTCCTGTGGCCAGAGTGCCTGCTTGTTCCTCAGGCCTGTGTTTGCTTATTCCTGTGGCGAGTGTTTGCTTGTTCTTCTGGCCAGAGTGTTTGCTTGTCACTGTGAACAGAGTGTTTGTTTGTACCTGTGGCCAGTGTTTGCTTGTTCCTCTAGCCACTGGTTCCTCTAGCCAGAGTGTTTGCCTGTTCCTCTGACCAGAGTGTTTACCTGTTCCTCTGACCAGAGTGTTTGCTTGTTCCTCTGGCCGGAGTGTTTGCTTGTTCCTGTGACCAGAGTGTTTGCTTGTTCCTCTGGCCGGAGTGATTGCTTGTTTCTGTGACCAGAGTGTTTGCTTGTTCTTCTGGTCAGAGTGTTTGCCTGTTCCTCTGGCCAGAGTGTTTGCTTTGTTTTCTGGCCAGAGTGTTTGCTTGTTCCTGTAACTAGAGTGTTTGCTTGTTCCTGTGGCCAGAGTGTTTGCTTGCTCCTCTGGTCAGAGTGTTTGCTTGTCCCTGGGGCCAGAGTGTTTGCTTGTTCCTCTGGCAAGCAACTAGGGAATGTTACATTAAAATTATGGCAAGCAAAGGTCTGAAACACGCCAATGAAAGCAAAATATGAATGCTTTCTCTCAATCCAAAAGGGATTATGCTACTTAGGAATATTCCTCGAAGTTATCAGGATTTTTTGTTGAGTAATAACTGAAAGAGATTACGGCTTTTAATACATGCAATCCTGTCATTTAAAACCATAACAAAAATAGATAATGCTAATTAAGAATATTTTTCGAATTTATTAGAATTTAACTGAGTTATGGTTGACAATTTTTTCAATGCAGGCAAGTTTGGCACGGTATGGTTTAACTTAGCAGAATATACTTCATTTAAGAAAGTATTTTTAGTTCTTGGTGGCACTTTCTATAACTGGCTATTTTTTTTTACGACGTGCAAGAACTTTTTTAGTTAATGTTCATTACGCCATGATATAAATTTTCTCCAATTCTTAAATCAATTACTCATTAATGGCGATGACAATATCTTAACTACAACATTAAGACCAAACCCTCAATTTACGGTGTTCTCAACAATCAAGAATTCTCCTTAACTTTTTTTTTAAGCCATTCCCTTCCTTAACGCTGAAAAATTCCCTCCTTTCAGGAGGAAATTCGCCCCCTCCCCCCAAGGAGAGAGTAATCTCACTCGCCCGAACTCCACAAGACCAATATTTGTCTCCATCCGCAGGCAATACATTTCGCTGCTCCCTTCGGGAGTCTTCTACTGGATCCTTCTGCCGAAGGAAGGAAATCGGTCGTCGAAGGACGGCGGAGGCACTCGGGAGAATTCCTTCGACGCGTCGACAGAGAGAGAGAGAGAGAGAGAGAGAGAGAGAGAGAGAGAGAGAGAGAGAGAGAGAGAGAGAGAGTTGCGATTCATATGAATATAGCAATAAATACAAGAGAGAGAAAGAGTTGCTGATTCATATAATATAGCAATAAATAAAAGAGAAGAGAGAGAGAGAGAGAGAGAGAGAGAGAGAGAGAGAGAGAGAGAGAGAGAGAGAGAGAGAGAGAGAATTATGATTCATACCCATAATGAAATTTCAAAATGCTCATCAGATACAAACAAAATGGTTTAGCATAAACATATTACCAGAGAGAAGATATTTCTTGTTCTCTCTATTCTCAGCCAACACAAACACAGGCACAATCTATGTAGAAGAATCCGAATATATGTTGAGCTCACAGCCAGCAGTGCTTGTCAAATACTTGTTTATAAAAACAGATATAAGAAATCACTTTGCAAGGTAAATAAAGTTTTAATTTATGCTAGGATAAATTTTTGACGCAAATCAAGTGATACACAGTGAATACAGAGTAAAAATATATATAAACCTTGCGAAGAAAGAAGCAACATACTAAAGAAACAGCTTAAAAACAAGATTAAAAAGAGGGTATGAGAATTATCATAATGTACAGTGAATGACATTGAGTATAAATTTATGATTTTTTTTTTGTCTATGCAAAGCTAGACCAAACATAACAACAGCTTAAAGAGCTCATCTAAGCAGTACAAAAAATAAAAGACAAACACATGGGGAGTACAAAATGAATGAGGCCTAGCCAAGTACATCCAAAGACAACGTTGCAATAAAATGAATCCTACCATTTTTAAGAGGAGGCCGACGGGAAAGCCTTATCTATCACAAGCCGGAATAGAAGACTGGAGCTTTAGTATGAAGTCTAGATAAAAATATGGCGACCTCAACTTCACAGGCCTTTTCTTTTACTGTGAAGGCTAATGGGTGAAGCAACATATTCAGTCTTGACCTCGAAGAGGTTAAGGAAGATGCTGGGAATTCAATGCCTCTAGATAAACTCACGCCAAGATAAATAATAGAAAAGGAGAAAGAATTAAAAAAAAAAAAAGCAGAGCCTGACCACAATGCTCTTAAGGAAATAATTAAATCTTCCCAAATAATTCAATACCTCTTGGTATCTCGCATCAAAATTATGGTAAAAAAGGGAAAGAGTTTAAAAAAAAAAAGGCCAGACCACGATGCTCTTAAGGAAAAAAATACAATAACATAAATATTCCTAAATAATTCAATCACTCTATGTAGCTCACGTCAAAATAAAAAAAAAAAACAGAAAAAGGAGAAAGAATTTAACAATATATGACAAAGGGTGGGGGAGGGGGGGTTTCAGTCTGACCACGAAGCTTCTACGGAAATAATAAAATAAAATAAATATTCCCAAATAATTCAATGCTTCTACAGAACTCACGCCAAAAAAAAAGAAGAAAGAATTTGAAAATGAAGGGGGGAGGGGGGTGTACCCCAAGAAACGAATGCAACAAGGAGAGAGTTAAGTATACCTTAGTTTAACCAGACCACTGAGCTGATTAACAGCTCTCCTCGGGCTGGCCCGAAGGATTAGATTTTTTTACGTGGCTAAGAACCAATTGATTATCTAGCAACGGGACCTACAGCTTACTGTGGAATCCGAACCACATTAGACTTCGAAAATAAAGAAGGGAGAAGGAGCCCCAAAGAAAGGACTGCAATAACACAAACCTTCCCAAAACGAAGTCGTCTCAAATCGCAGACTACAACTCCCGGGCAGAAACTAATTTGGCGGCAGATGATAGTAATCCCGATACCCCCTTCCCCCCTTCTCTCCAGGCCCGGACGCCTAATTAGAATTAGCAGTATAATGCAGACGGTCGGGAACCCACTGGGTCATGAAATGTGCCTAATGTAAAGTATCTCGTTAGGGCCTACACGTACCGATTCGACAGATTGAAAGCGGAATGCCACTGGGTTGGAATAATCATATCAATGTAGAATGCAATGGAATATGCAATTCGGGACGATGGCCAAGCGCTGGGACCTATGATGAGGTCAATCAGCGCTGAAAGGAGAATTGAGAGTGAGAGGTTTCAAAGGTGTAACAGGAGGAAAACCTCGCTGTTGTACTATGGAACAATTGTTAGAAGAGGGTGGAAAGTTAGATGGAAGAAAGAATGTGAATGGAGGTACAGTAAAATGAATGGAAAAGGTTGCAGTTAGGGGTCGAAGGGACGCGGCAAAGAACCTTAAGTAATGCCTACAGTGCGCCGTGTGAGGTGCACTAACGGCACTGACCCCCTACGGAGAATAATATTAGTGTGGTTCATTGATAAAATATCTATTTACTGTTTAAAAGCCACAGTATTAACTATAAAAGAGATTAGGCTGTTAATGCATACATAAATATTTCTAGCATCAAAAACAGCTTCGGGAAACCTCTTTGTAAATAAAATCAGATTTCAACTTTAAATAATACAATGCAATTCCAAAACTGTAAACAACCAGGGATTTACAAAGAAAGCAATTTACTGACGAAATCATTTATAAACGTATAACAAAAAGGTGGCTTACTTTCAATCCGGAAGATTATAATTATTGACTTATTAAAAATTTATAGCATCTACTACCATAATGATCTATACTCCATCCCTGATGTGGAAACTGAACTTCTAACCTCAATTAAAATCGAAAATTGAAAGATGAAAGTACTTGCCTTGCACACTTTCCCACAGGCGAAGTATTCCAGAACGATGAAATAAATGCATAGCCAGTGTTTTTTTTTTTTTTTTTTTACGTACCCTTGCAGAATTTCATATAAAGTCGAGTACAGTTTCATAGCATACAGTTCACGGCACTGGTACGAAAAATACAAAGTCGAATACAGTTCTTTGGAAAAAACGCGTGAATGGTTTAAAAAAAAATCTTTGGCAAAAAAAAAAAAAAAAAAAAAAAAAAAAAAAAAAAGATTATTCATCGGATGAATTGTTTCTAAAAATTAAGGATCATATTCACGGCATTAGTTTTCAGAAATGGGCTTTCTAAGGCCGTGAGGTAGGTTCTAACTATTTATTTATAAGATTTAACAAGGTCAAAACGTGAAGTTCCTGTCAATATGGGAGATTCTCATACGTTACAGAAATTCACCTATGTGAAAAGTGAAAAGTCTATTATTCAAAAAAGAGAATTTGTCCTTAGTTACAAATGAAAATCTATTATTTAAAAAAAGAGAATTTGTCCTCAGCTAAAAGTGACAAGTTTACTATTTCAAAAAGAGAATCTGTCCTAAGTTAAAAGTGAAAAGTCTATTATTTCAAAAAGAGAATTTTTCCTTAGTTAAAAGTGAAAAGTCTATTATCTAAAAGAGAATTTGTCCTCAGTTACAGGTGAAAAGTCTATTATTTAAGAAAGAGAAAGTGTCATCAATTTAAAGTGAAAAGTCTATTATTTAAAAAAGAGAATTTGACCTCAGTTTAAAGTGAAAAGTCTATTATTTCAAAAATCGGATCTGTCCTAAGTGAAAAGTGAAAAGTCTATTATTTCAAAAAGATAATTTGTCCTTAGTTAAAAGTGAAAAGTCTATAATTTAAAAAAGAGAATTTGTCCTCAGTTAAAAATGAAAAGTCTATTATTTCAAAAAGAGGATCTGTCCTTAAGTAAAAGTGAAAAGTCTATTATTTAAGAAAAAATTTGTCCTTAGTTACAAGTGCAAAAACTATTATCTAAAAGAGAATTTGTCCTCAGTTGCAAGTGGAAAGTCTATTATTTAAAAAAAAAATTTGTCCTTAGATAAAAGTGAAAAGTCTATTATTTAAAAAAAGAGAATCTGTCCTCAATTAAAAGTGAAAAGTCTATTATTTCAAAAAGAGAATCTGTCCCAAGTTACAAGAAAAAGTCTATTATCTAAAAGAGAATTTGTTCTCAGTTAAAAGTGAAAAGTCTATTATTTCAAAAAGAGAATCTGTCCCAAGTTACAAGAAAAAGTTAATTATTTAAAAAAGAGAATTTGCCCTTAGTTAAAAGTGAAAAGTCTATTATATAAGAAAGAGAATCTGTCCTTGGTTGAAGGGGCTCCCAGCACTATGAATGCTTCCGATCAATTTTTCTCAGTTCACAGGGAAATCTTTCTTGCTTAAAACGTACAATTTTTCTTACTTCAAACCGTGGAATTTTTCCCACCCAGGATATACACTTTCTTCGCCGTGAGTAATCTCGCTTGCCCCAGCGTCCCAAGACCAATATTTGTCTCCATCCACAGGCGATATATTTCGTGGCCTCCCCAGGGAGTGTACCGGACCCTTCACGCCTTGAAAAAAAATTACAAAAATAAATAAAAAATGTCATCAGGCATCATAAAGAACTCAATCGGGAAATTTCCTGAGCGTGTCGAAGGGAGATTTGGGTAATGGAAGACTGACTCTCTCTCTCTCTCTCTCTCTCTCTCTCTCTCTCTCTCTCTCTCTCTCTCTCTCTCTCTCTCTCTCTCTCTCGTATTTAAAGCTATTTATGTCGGATAAGCATATGAAAATGTAACTAACGATCAGTGAGTCAGTTACATTGTCATATACTTATCTGAAACAAATAGCTTTACATACGAGAGAGAGAGAGAGAGAGAGAGAGAGAGAGAGAGAGAGAGAGAGAGAGAGAGAGAGAGAGAGAGAGAGAGAGAGACTGTTGTTGTTTTTTATGAGGTTGGTGTTATGCCAGCACGGGCTCTTTCTCACAGAGCAGCTCGTAAGCGAGAGAGAGAGAGAGAGAGAGAGAGAGAGAGAGAGCGCATCCTGACCTGATACGTGCTCAGGAATCAAGTTACCCAGCCTTGGCGGTCGACTTGGCCCCAAAAGGCACGTAGGAAGCCTAATGTCCTTCATGCGCTGTAACAATAGTAGGACCTTCCAAGAGGTCCTTCACGTCGAATGAGCCTTCAACACTCCGGGCGGCTTTCGAGGGCCACTGGGCGAAAATGCTCCCCTGGGCGAATTTTGATATCAATTTAATGTCTTTCTGACGGGAGAGACGAAAAGTGGCACTTTTCATTTTTTTTGGGGGGGGAAGACGAGAAGTGTCCCCCCCTCTCTAACCCCCCATTTTTTTTTATTACGTGCTGTCTTCTTTTCTTTCCATTTTGGTTCTTCTTCATGAACTGCATTTATAAAAGCTGGTATGTTGTGGAAATTAATCATATTAACGTAAAAATAATGTTATAAAGAGTTTGCTAACTGATACTTCTTTCTCTTTTTATTGCTTTTGTACTTTTTGTACTGTTTCTTCCCAGTTTGGTTCTATTTAATGAAATACCTTTATAAACAAGTAAAAAATGCGCCGAAGTTTCTTCGGCGCAATCGAGTTTTCTGTACGGCGTATAATGCTGTATGAAACTTTCACCCACGACCTATGAAATCCTTAGCCGCGGCTCATGAAACTCAGCCATGGTCCGGTGGTGGCCTGTGTTGGTGCCTATAGCGCTGCCAGAAGTACGATTATGGTTAACTTTAACCTTAAATAAAATAAAAACTACTGAGGCTAGAGGGCTGAAATTTGGTATGTTTGATGATTGCAGGGTGGATGATCAACATACCAATTTGCAGCCCACTAGCCTCAGTAGTTTTTGAGATCTGAGGGGGGACAGAAAAAGTGTGGACAGAAAAGTGCGGACAGAATGACAATGTCAGCACAATAGTTTTTTTATAGAAAATTAAAAATTATACAATCAGAAGAATAAATAAAAAATGAAATTATTATTAAGGACATGAATGTGGCATTTATCATGATCAGTCTACTGTAAATGAGAAAATCGAAATTAAAAATAAATTGAACTCTATCAAGGTGCATGCTCTACCAACAT
Source organism: Macrobrachium rosenbergii (assembly GCF_040412425.1). Lineage (NCBI taxonomy): Eukaryota > Metazoa > Arthropoda > Malacostraca > Decapoda > Palaemonidae > Macrobrachium > Macrobrachium rosenbergii. The sequence continues at coordinate 26,761,682 of NC_089771.1, forward strand.
GCCATTTAAAATAAATTTGTCGAGTAAATTGTCATATTACACATAATTACATACACATACATACATACATGAACACACACACAGGTAATATATATATACATATAAATAAACACATGAGATATACATTTTATATATACATATAATATATAATATATATGTATATATATATATAGATATAGATATATATGATATCTCACACAAACATATATCATGTATAAGTGCCTGTCACTATCATTTACATATAAAAGAAAACATCTGAAGACTCTCGACTTCATCGTCATCAAAAGAACGCCTTTAAAAAAAGTGTCGAAATAATTAAAAACAAAAAGAGAGAGAGAGAGAGAGAGAGAGAGAGAGAGAGAGAGAGAGAGAGAGAGAGAGAGAGAGAGGCCCTCTCTAATGAATGTCGTTTTCGAGTCTCCTTCAAAATCACTCGAATTTCAGAGGTCTCAAGAGAAGAAGTTTCACTTCTCACATTTCATCTATTTTCTTCTCTTTCTCTTCTTTTTTCTCATTTCTTTAATGAGAGAATATTCTTTTTCTCCAACAAAATTGGACCTTTCACACAAAAGTCTCTTTTCAGGCGAAAGGAGAAGATATTCTGATGCGTGTCTCTCTCTCTCTCTCTCTCCCTTTTTACTCGTGTTATTCTAATGGACGGGTTATCTTTTTCTCCTCTTTCATCTTTTGCCTGTCTTCTTTTAATCGTGTTATTCTGATGGACGGGTTACCTTCTCTCTCTCTCTCTTTTTAGCCGTGTTATTCTGATGGACGGGTTACTCTCTCTCTCTCTCTCTCTCTCTCTCTCTCTCTCTCTCTCTTTCTCTCTCTTCTTTTAACATTGTTATTCTGATGGACGGGTTACTTTCTCTCTCTCTCTCTCTCTCTCTCTCTCTCTCTCTCTCTCTCTCTCTCTCTCTCTCCCTTCTTTTAACATTGTTATTCTGATGGACAGGTTATCTTGTCTCTTTCTCTCTCTCCCTCTCTTTTTAATCGTGTTATTCTGAAGGACGGTTATTTCATGTCTCTCTCTCTCTCTCTCTCTCTCTCTCCCACTTTTAATCGCGTCAATCTCTCTCACGATGCGGCTTCTTCCCCGAGCAGACATTTCATTAGAGGCAAGATTTCTGCGAAGAACTATCCATTTTTTGTTAATCACACTACGTCTTATAATGCAAGATAGGACGTGAAGATAGCAGGATGGAACCGTTCAAGATATTCTAAAGATATTTTTCTTTCTAACGACATTTTTCTTTGTCTAGTCGTGCATGGAATCTATACCACAGTAATTATGATCACGGGTATTATTATTATTATTATTATTATTATTATTATTATTATTATTATTATTATTATAATACCTATTCATATGGAACGAGCCCACACACACATACATACATACATACATACATATATACATACATACGCATACGTATTATATATATTATATATATATATATATATATATATATATATATATATATATATATATATATATATATATATATATATATATAGTGTGAGTGCTTGTGTATATGTGCGGACCGTGCTGTTTTCACGCAGAAAAATAACCAGACAAAAGCATTGTTTGCTTAATCTTTCCCCTGTGCTTGAGAGCAGGATTTCCGGATCTGATTGCAAGTTTCTTAATACGCGAGATTTATTACAGCAATTCATCTTCCCTGCGACGCATCATCTTGCAAGACCCTTTATACGAAGCAGTATACAACGTATTCTGGAGAAAAATGAGTTAGAGACAGATATTTCTTTACGGAGTATTATATATGTAAGAATATATATATATATATATATATATATATATATATATATATATATATATATATATATATATATATATTTTTTTTTTTTCTGTTCAGCTCTGACTGAACTCCGTCCTATTAATACAAATCACTGATCGATTTATATTCTTATTTATCTATTTATTAATGTGTTCATTTACCTTTTTTCTTTTCTGATAACCGACCTCTTCTTTTTGTATTTCCTATTATCTTCTGTAACTTCTTTCAGAGGAACAACATATTCTTAGGAAACTTGAATTTCAAGTCAGTGGCCCCAGTGTGCTCGTTCTATATGAATAGGGGTTCATCTTCTGAATAATAATAATAATAATAATAATAATAATAATAATAATAATAATAATAATAATAATGGTCAAGTAACCCACAATGATGTCAGTATCTCATGCGATTATGAGACCTTTATTAATAATAATAATAATAATAATAATAATAATTACTGTGATATAGATTTCATGTAAATGACAAACAAAATTGTCTTTAGAAAGAAATATATCTTCAGGAGAACTGAAATGATTTCATCCTGCTATCATTAAATCCTATCTTGAATTATAAGACTAAGTGAGATTAAAAAAAAATTTATACTTCTTTGCAGAATTCTTGCTTCTAAAGAAATGTCTGCCGGGAGAAGAAGCCGCATCGTTAGGGAGACTGACACGATTAAAAGGAGAGAGAGAGAGAGAGAGAGAGAGAGAGAGAGAGAGAGAGAGAGAGAGAGAGAGTAACTCGTTCATCAGAATGACATGCTTAAAAGGAGAGAGAGAGAGAGAGAGAGAGAGAGAGAGAGAGAAACACGCATCAGAATAACTTCTCCCTTCGCCTAAAATGAAACCCTTGTATGAAAGGTCCAATTTTGTTGGAGAAAAAGAATATTCTCTCATTAAAGAAGAGAGAAAAAAGAGGAAAAGAAAAAAGATAAAATGTGAGATGTGAAACTTCTTCTTTTGAGACCTCTGAAATTCCAGTGATTTTGAAGGAGGCTCGAAAACGACATTCATTAGAGAGGGCCTTCAGTTCTCTCTCTCTCTCTCTCTCTCTCTCTCTCTCTCTCTCTCTCTCTCTTTTGTTTTTAATTATTTTTACACTTTTTTTTAAAGGCGTTCTTTTGATGACGATAAAGTCGAGAGTCTTCAGATGATTTCTTTTAAGTAAGAATGATACCGACACACTCGTAATTTGATACACGTTTAGTAACTACATATATATATATACACATATACACATATATAAATATATATATATATATATATATATATATATACACATACATACACATATATACATACATATATATATATATGTAAATATATATACATATTATATATTACCACGGGTGAAAAGTAAGAGACGGGGTGTAGGTTCTGGCCGGTTTCGACTTTATTTCCAAGCCATTGACGAAGTACTGATACATAGTATTAGAAGTCACACATACACATACACATACACACACACCCACACACACACACACACACACACACACACACATATATATATATATACATATACTGCAGAAACAGTACTGACAAACATACTGTTTCTGTAGTATATAAATTTGTGACTTCTAATACTGTGTATCAGTCCTTCGTCAATGGCTTGGAAATTAAGTCGAAACCGGTCAGGACCTACACCTCGTCTCTTATTTTTCACCTGTGGTAATGTGTGATATGTATATATATGCATTATATATGTATGTATGCATGTATGTATATATATACACATATATGAAAACGTTCCTATTGTAAAATAATATGTGGATAAAGCAAAAAAAAAAAATAATAAAAAAAACTTTTTAGAATAAACAACAATTGAAAAGGAAATAAACATGCCGTTATTTGCAATCATCAAACAACTACCCAACTCTGCCAGTAAATAAAAACGTATTGAAAAATACAAAACACACTACTTAAATCCAATTGTATTATTTAAAAAATCCCCATTAACCCCAGACAACTCGAAAGCAACACCCAACCCCCGCTCTCCATCGCTATTCTCCCAAACGCACGCTGGAATAACCCAGGTCGTTAAGTGTGGGCCCTTGTCAATATTAACTCTGGCTTGGGGGCTAAACCTCCGCCCCTCTTCGCAAGGAGGAGAATACACTACACACAGATATTACAGGCGGAAATGACGATGGCCCCAGGATATTCCCAAGGGTATTTCTCTGGGAGGTTTATCACGCATTTTACGACGCGAATTGGGTGTTGGGGAGATCTCGTTCCCCGATACGGGGGTGTTAGAGTTGTTAGCTTCTCTCTCTCTCTCTCTCTCTCTCTCTCTCTCTCTCTCTCTCTCTCTCATGTAGTACATCAGTTTCGCCTTTGTGATGCTAAAGGATTATCTCTCTCTCTCTCTCTCTCTCTCTCTCTCTCTCTCTCTCTCTCTCTCTCTCTCTCTCTCATGTAGTACATCAGTTTCTCTTTTGTAATACTAAAGGATTCTGTCTCTCTCTGTCTCTCGTAGTACATCAGTTTCTCCTTTGCCATGCAAAAGGATTATCTCTCTCTCTCTCTCTCTCTCTCTCTCTCTCTCTCTCTCTCTCTCTCTGTAGTACATCAGTTTTCTTTATGTTATACTAAAGGATTCCCCCTCTCTCTCTCTCTCTCTCTCTAGAGTATTCTCTCTCTCTCATTTGTGAAGCAAATGATTCTATCTCTCTCTCTCTTTCCTTTGTGAGGCTAAATGCTTCTCTCTCTCTCTCTCTCTCTCTCTCTCTCTCTCCTTTGTGAGGCTACATGCTTCTCTCTCTCTCTCTCTTTCCTTTGTGAGGCTAAATGCTTCTCTCTCTCTCTCTCTCTCCTTTGTGAGGCTACATGCTTCTCTCTCTCTCTCTCTTTCCTTTGTGAGGCTAAATGCTTCTTTCTCTCTCTCTCTCTCTCTCTCCTTTGTGAGGCTAAATGCTTCTCTCTCTCTCTCTCTCTCTCTCTCTCTCTCTCTCTCTCTCTCTCTCTGTGAGGCTAAATGCTTCTCTCTCTCTCTCTCTTTCCTTTGTGAGGCTAAATGCTTTTCTCTTTTTCTCTCTCTCTCTTTCCTTTGTGAGGCTAAATGCTTCTCTCTGTCTGTCTGTCTCTCCAATCTATTGCCAAACTTTCTCTTTTGTAATGTCAAGTTATTCTCTCTTTCTCAATCATGACAAAAATATATATTATAATCACCAGGAACGGTATCATTGATTCTCTCTCTCTCTCTCTCTCTCTCTCTGATGAAGAAAATATATATATTTATCAGCGATGATATAATATATTATCCAATGATTTTCTCTCTCTCTCTCTCTCTCCTTTGCCTGTCTCTCTCTCTCTCTCTCTCTCTCTCATGAAGAAAATACAATCATATTTATCATGTTATCCGACGATTTCCTCCCCCACCTCTCTCTCTCTCTCTCTCCCCCTCTCTCTCGTTCCAAAGGTCAGTGCCCTCCCCTGACCTCGTATAACACCAATTAAGCAGCGAACGCGCAATTGCCCTCCGTCATTGCCGAGGGCACGACTTGCCCGAAGCGACCGGGAGCAATGGAAAGCTTTGCGTTTCATCAGCGATAATGTTCCCGGTTATGGCTGATAAAGGATAATGCCCTTCCCGGTAATAGCTGATAAAAGCTAATGCCCTTCCCGGTTAAGGGAATCGATCCCCGTTTTGTTAGAGCAATGGCTCTGGGGGAGACTTCTGCCCAGGATAGAAAAAAGTGCCGACGGACAGGCAAAGCCGGCACAATAGTTTTCTTTTACAGAAGGCTAAACAAGGAGAAAACGTTTCCTGCTTAAAATGTCACAAAAGCTGGGAAGATGTACACACGGAGTAATCCCACGAGAGTACCTAAAAGCCTTTTTTGGTTAAAAAATGCATATTGCCGATTGGCACCCGAATGCCAAAACGTTTGACTCGGGATTAAACGTTTTCAGCAACGTTTACAAAAAAAAACAATAAAATAAAAAAGAATTACCCAAGCGCTCATTGTAACCTTTTAGCCAGGTGAATCTTTTTGCGTGTGTGGTCATCATTGTTTTGTCTTTCAACCTGGACAGGTTTTTTTTTCATTTGTTGTTGATTTAACAACACTGCCAATGGTTAAAATTTGTTGTTGATTTCACAACATTGCTAACGGTAAAAATTGTTGTTGATTTAATAACACTGCAAATGGGTAAAATTTGTTCTTGATTTAATAACACTGCAAATGGTTGAAACCTGTTGTAGATTTAATAACAATGCAAATGGTTAAAATTTGTTGTTGATTTCATAACACTGCTAATGGTTAAAACTTGTTGTAGATTTCATAACATTGCTAATGGTTAAAACTTGTTGTAGATTTAATAACAATGCAAATGGTTAAAACTTGTAGATTTAATAACACTGCAACTGGTTAAAATTTGTTATAGATTTAATAACAGACCTAACAGGGACGATTACTTCTGCCTTAAACACCAAGACTTTGCACTGTAACGTAACTGCCTCCATAAGAATGAATATACGACAGTATATCTTTCAGTTTCTAATTATTCAAAATTTTCAAATGAAATTATTCAACGCAGTCATATACATCACGCTGCCTATCTTAAACTTTAATACTACACCGATAACCGGATAGCCTCCATACTGAAGTGGAATCCGATACACATCCACAATAATATTATATATATATATATATATATATATATATATATATATATATATATATATATATATATATATATATATATATATATCATTAGATGAAACCTATTCCTATGGAACAAGCCCACGGGGCCAGTGACTTGAAATTCAAGCTCTCAAAGAATGTTGGTTTCAACCTCCCACCGCAGACCCCACACTGCAGCAGTAACTGATCTTGATACAGAGCCAGCGATTTTTTCCTCTCCTCGGGGAGGCGCGAACTCGCGACATCTGAGGGGCACGTCACAACGCTAGCCACCATACCAGCGGACCAGTAATAAACACCTGGTCTTGATTTTGTAATTAACCTTAAAATCACATATCTAAGGCGGCAAGGGTGGGGCGAGGAGAGGGGAGAGAGGGAAGGAGGTTGGGCGGGTGGGGGTTTCTGGACCTAATTATGTAATTAACCGTAAGATCATATCTCTGAAAATGCAAAGGTGAGGTTGGGGGTGGTTGCAAGGACTATTTATGCAGTATGAAAAACGTACAAGTTTTCCATATTCCCGAGAAAATTAGGTTTTCAATTTCCATTAACGATGTGAGGAAGTTCTCACATCTGCGTCTCTTGAAACAACGCAATGAAATCTTTAGTAGTTTTTCGATTTAACTCTTAAATTGATCTTACCACTATACATCTTTAGCCATCTTGCTGTTAATTGGTTACTTAACATTGGCTGAAATGCAAGTCTTTCCTTACTCAGACGGCCTGTATTACCTGACAAGCTACAACCTCCCACGTTTATTCTGTGGGAAAAGTAACAGAAAATCTTTCGTTACCAAGGCTCTATCTCTTTCTCGTCAACACGCAAGCTTTGGAATTCTCTCTCCACTTCCGTATTTCGTGATTCCTTCATATTCCTTCGGCTTTCACTTTTCTCTTGTTCCTACCAGGTCTGATCTAGACATTTAACAAAATAAGTCGACTTTTTCACTTATACTTAATGTACTTGAAACTTCAAGGGCTAAATTTCACAGAACAATATTCTGAATATGTAAGTGGCGCGAAAAAAATAATCTAGACACTTAAGTAATACCTCTCAAGATAAAATACAAATCATCACAATGTTTGTGGAAATAATCACCGATTCAACACTCTAAGTCTAAGCTATCAATGACAATAGTTCTGGAACACTTTAAAAACTTCTCTGCAGATTTGCACAAATCACGCACCTTAATCTTTATCCTGCTGGAAACTAAAACCTTTCCCTAATTCCCAAAGTGAACCTTCTTTTTCCGCTCGAGTTTTTGTTTTGAGCGTAAGCAATTGGCTTCCCTTAAGGGGGAACTGTTATTTTTTCAGCTGAGGGTTTTATTCATGTGCTAATTCTTTTATTACATTCGGCAAAAAAGGATTCTGTTCTTTCTTAGCTGTTATTCAGTCCGTTTGAATCTGGTAAAAGCTTTTTTTTAAACAATTTATTTTTCGCTTTTAAATGTTCCTTTAGTACAAATGGCCAGAGAAAGGTGAGTTTTTGCTATTTAGGTTTTAAATTTACAATTCCTAAATAAAACTGGTCTTACTCAAGTCTATTATTATTATTATTATTATTATTGTTATTATTATTGTTATTATTCAGATCTACCGGAACAAGCCACAAGGGCCACTGACTTGAGATTCAAACTTCCAAAGAATAATAATAATAATAATAATAATAATAATAATAATAATAATAATAATAATAATAAGAGGTGAAATAATAGGCTTTCATTTCGAGAACGAGGCAAACTGAACACAGAAACGCATTCCGCTTCAAACAAGCTCACTGAATGCCGTGACGTAATTGCTCCTGAGCATAAATGGGAAGAGGCTTTATTGTCAGAATAATGGGCCACACGGTCATTCAAAAGCCTCCGGCTGTGATTTCACCCGACGGTTTGATGACAAAGAACGTAGGGCGACTGTGCGATGTTATGAATGAATGATAGTATTCTTTGAATTTATGAATGAGTGATAGTACTCTGGTAGTTAGCTTGTGAATACGAGTCTTTATTTACTCATTTTAGTCTTCTGAAAGGAAAACTATTGTGCCGGCTTTGTCTGTCCGTCCGCACTTTTTCTGTCCGCCCTCAGATCTTAAAAACTACTGAGGGTAGAGGGCTGCAAATTGGTATGTTGATCATCCACCCTCCAAGCATCAAACATACCAAATTGCAGCCCTCTAGCCTCAGTAGTTTTTATTTTATTTAAAGTTAAAATTAGCCACAATCTTGAATCTGGCAACGATATAGGCCAGGTCACCACCGGCCCGTCGTTAAAGTTTCATGGGCCGCGGCTCATTCAGCATTATACTGAGACCACCGAAAGATATATCTGTTTTCGGTGGCCTTGATTATACGATGTACAGAAAATTCGATTGTGCCGAGGAAACTTTGGCGCATTTTTTACTTATTTCATGTATCTATACCATTTCATCATCGATAAACATACTATTATACATACAGTATACACACACACATATATATATATACATACACCAATAAAGTTCCCGTGATATAACATATAATTTACTATTTTGTAAAACCTACTCGAAGTTATATGTATTCCTGATGATGAAGAAAAATAAAATAGGCTTTCAAAGAAGCTACATGAAAAGGAGCCAGTAGATATTTTCTATAAAAAGATTGGAACTGTTTTACTAGAATAAAAATATTTAACACTGTGTCTATGTCTGTCTGGATATATATATATATATATATATATATATATATATATATATACATATATATATATATATATATATATATATATATATATATATATATATATATATATATATATATATATATATATATATATATATCAAAAGCAAGGATAGGCGACGACCAGCAGGGCACATCAGTGTGAGGGTGGACCAGGAAACCAGTTAACTCTAACATATTTCTTTATTCCCAACGTTTCGTAATAATTTCTCTATTACATCTTCAGGGATCTGTTGAATAATGAACAGATTGCCAAAAGTTACTGTAAAAGCTTTAAAAATCATAAGAAAAATAAAAAATAAAATTCACCAACTACAATACAATACAGCTAAAAATAACACAGAACAAAAAACCGCTAACCAACCTTAGGTGGAGAGAAAACGACAGAATGATTATAGACAGAGTTAACTCAGGTACAGTTGTGTAGAGGAGGTTTGGGTATTTAACTGGGGACTAGTTGTTTGATAAACAATGACTCAAGTATTGGCAATTCAGAGAATTTGCTGTTTGGCCTATTATGCTGAAGTCATTTCTTTCAATATGGGTTTTGCAGATTTTAGAATGAGCTCTGATATTAGAATGTTCTGGATTGGAGAGCCTACAACCAGTACGAAAACTTATTCCCCGATGAGTCGATTCTGACCCTCAGTAACCTCCTCGTGGATCCGACATATGTCCCAGAGTTACACTTAGGGTAAGTATATTTATACACCACGTTAGAGGATAAAAAAGGGCTTAATCGATCCTTGTGTTAAAAAACGAACCTATTGTTAGAGGATTTTTGAATTAATTTTAAATTAATCGCACCATAATGCTTGTGGATAATTTGCATAAATCGTTTTCTGAAAGAGTCATCGTGTGAGAAGGGGATTTGGCGTAAAAATTTAATTTAGAGTACTGTTGGAGGCTTTGTGACGTTAGTGGTGCTTATTAGAAAAAATTCGAAGCTGTTTAAAAAATAAAGTTTGCGGAAAGCAGTTACTCATAAAATATTCTGAGAGGAAATTAATTTCCTGATGAAAGGAATGCAGTTCAGTAATGAAAAACGCCCTGTGGAGGAGAGTAAAAATAAATTAAGTTTAAAATTATAAAAACAAGAGCTGTAATAATACATCCTAAACCAGTAAACGTCTTCTTCCTAAAACAGAAGTATTAAAAGAACCATCACTTCTGGTGACAAGAACGTCTAAAAAGGCAATTGATTGTTCACTTCTTTTCCACAGTAAATTTAATGTTGCTATGCTTAGAATTGACATATGTTAAAAAGAGTCAATATCAAAGTCATTTTTAAATAGGGCGAAGGTGTCATCAATATACCTAACATAAAAAAAGCGGAAATGAAACGAGTGGGCATTCATCAACATGCGCTCTTCCAGCGAGCACATGAAGATGTTGGCAAAGTTGGACCCAAAGGGTCCAACTTTTGCCAACATCTTCATGTGCTCGCTGGAAGAGCGCATGTTGGATGAATGCCCACTTGGGTCCAACTTTTGCCAACATCTTCATGTGCTCGCTGGAAGAGCGCATGTTGGATGAATGCCCACTCAGGTTTCACCCGCTTTTTATGTTAGGTATATTGATGACACTTCTTTCGCCCTATTTAAAATGACTTTGATATTGACTCTTTTAACATATGTCAATTCTAAGCATAGCAACATTAAATTTACTGTGGAAAAAGAAGTGAACAATCAATTGCCTTTTTTAGACGTTCTTGTCACCAGAAGTGATGGTTCTTTTAATACTTGTTTTTAGAAGAAGACGTTTACTGGTTTAGGATGTAATTATTACAGCTCTTGTTTTTATAATTTTAAACTTAATTTATTTTTACTCTCCTCCACAGGGCGTTTTTCATTACTTCGAACTGGCATTCCTTTCATCAGGAAATTAATTTCCTCTTAGAATATTTTATGAGTAACTGCTTTCCGCAAACTTTATTTTTTAAACAGCTTCGAATTTTTCTTAATAAGCAATTCACTAACGTCACAAAGCCTCCAACAGTACCTAAATTAAATTTTTACGCCAAATTTCCCTTCTCACACGATGACTCTTTCAGAAAACGATTTATGCAAATTATCCACAAGCATTATGGTGCGATTAATTTAAAATTAATTCCCAAAAATCCTCTAACAATAGGTTCGTTTTTTAACTACAAGGATCGATTAAGCCCTTTTTTATCCTCTAACGTGGTGTATAAATATACTTACCCTAAGTGTAACTCTGGGACATATGTCGGATCCACGAGGAGGTTACTGAGGGTCAGAATCGACTCCCATCGGGGAATAAGTTTTCACTGGTTGTAGGCTCTCCAATCCAGAACATTCTAATATCAGAGCTCATTCTAAAATCTGCAAAACCCATATTGAAAGAAATGACTTCAGCATAATAGGCCAAACAGCAAATTCTCTCGAATTGCCAATACTTGAGTCATTGTTTATCAAACAACTAGTCCCCAGTTAAATACCCAAACCTCCTCTACACAACTGTACCTGAGTTAACTCTGTCTATAATCATTCTGTCGTTTTCTCTCCACCTAAGGTTGGTTAGCGGTTTTGTTCTGTGTTATTTTTAGCTGTATTGTATTGTAGTTGGTGAATTTTATTTTTATTTTTCTTATGATTTTAAAGCTTTTACAGTAACTTTTAAGTAATCTGTTCATTATTCAACAGATCCCTGAAGATGTAATAGAGAAATTATTACGAAACGTTGGGAATAAAGAAATATGTTAGAGTTAACTGGTTTCCTGGTCCACCTCACACTGTTATATATATATATATATATATATATATATATATATATATATATATATATATATATATATATATATATATATATGACTCATCAGGTTCAACCCAGGTCTTTCAATTGAAAGACAAGACCTAGGTTCGATCCTGATGTGAGTCAGAAATTAATTTCTGTTCCACACGTGTTTGTGTGTTGATTATCTCTATATAGACATATTAACACACACACACACACACTATATATATATATATATATATATATATATATATATATATATATACATATACATATACATATATACACATGTTTATGATTACGGAAACCCACCAGCTAATAAAACAACAAATCACGAATGGTTTACTTTTATCGCTTCAACTCAACTCTACATTTCTCACAATAATGTAACTTCCAAAGATTCGCGAAATTGGCTTTCCAACAGGACTTAAAATATGCAGAGGTCAGCCCACTAAAAAATGCATCGGGGCTCCTGGTCAGAATTTTATATGCCCTTATTCCGGATACCCTGCCGTTCAACTGGCTCGGATGAGATTGTAGGACATAAAATCTTTAGGAGAAAAAGTGGCTTTCTCGTCTTTTTTTTACTTTTAGCTTAACGACTGTTATGTGACGAAGCTCGATTTCTTATAATTGTTGGCTTATTTTTAGCAAACTTTTTTTATATTGTAGAAATTAACTCTATTTATAGCCCTGAAGACACTACCGGATGGGGGGGGGGGGGCACCTGGGTACGTGCCACCCCTTGAAAAATATTGACAAAATAATATTGAAGATTTAGATATTAACATAAATGAGAAATATAAAAATGGGCAAATATACTAAATCTAGTATAGAAATAAAATATTAAGAAAAAAAATAATAATAACAATTATATATATACACATGTATGTGTGTATAAAATGAAAATTGGTGCCTCACCCCCACCTCCCCAATGAAATTTTTCTGAATCCGCTAGTGCCTGATGATGGGAAAGGATTCCCGAAACGTTGGTGTAAATAAAGTGAAGAAATGATTTACAGTCTTCTCGCTGTTTATTATTCAACTTAAGCTCACCAGGAACGAAAGTCTTACAAGCTTTATAATAATTTAACAGTTTTTTAATTATCTGGGAGGGAATTTGATTAAATTCTGATGATCTGTCTAACGGCTTGAAGAAGGAAATTTTCCAATACTCAGTAGTAATAATCTGTAATTAAGTCTGTGAGTGTAATTCAAGATTTTCCTGTAATTAATGTCACAGAAAGATATCTTTAGTTATAATAAAAATTATACTGAAATATTCAGGATTATAATTATAATCAATAATAATCTAAAATATTTTTTATCTATTTATTTATTAATATATCAATTTATCTCTTTTCATTTTCGAATACCTGATCTTTTCTTTCTGTATTTCTTATTATCTTCTGTAACTTCTTTCAAATGAAGACGATATTGTTTGGATGCCTGAATTTCAAGTCAATGACCACTGTAGGCTTGTTCCACATGAATACGGATTTTTCTTCTGAATAATAATAATAATAATAATAATAACACACACACACACACACAATATAATAATAATAATAATAACTAAATCAAATACCTTTTATGAACCGTATTCACGAAAATATGAAAGAAAATAGCAAACAATTTCTAACGAAAACTTCAGTTCCATAAAACATGAAATCCTGACTTTGCTCAGCCCAGTTTAAAAAAAAAAAAAAAAAAAAAAAAATTAAATAAAAAAAAAATTAACAAAAATAAACCTGTGAAATTACCACAGAAACATTTACAAACGAATCCACCACACAAACATGCTCTGCCCGCGAAGCCGAAGCTAACAAATGGAAAATAATCAAGTTAAAATGCTAACGCCCTCAGAGACTGAAAAACCAGAGAACATCGTTCACTTTTCGAAGTTGCAAAGGGGGAAAAAGAACAATCATTTTTTTGCCCTTTTATGTGTAAAGCATCAAAGACAATAAGAGGCTTTTGCGTTCGAAATGCGCAGCAAAGCAAATATAAATAAAAGCTTTTAGCAAATGCCATTACATACATGTTTGAACTAGTGTGTATTTATCTATTTTGAGTTTGGGGAGAGAGAGAGAGAGAGAGAGAGAGAGAGAGAGAGAGAGAGAGAGAGAGAGAGAGAGAGAGAGAGAGAGATTTTATTAGAGATCTCTCCCTCATTTCTTTTTCCTGTGCCAGTATTTCTGTCTGAGAGAGAGAGAGAGAGAGAGAGAGAGAGAGAGAGAGAGAGAGAGAGAGAGAGAGAGAGAGAGAGTGGAGAGAGACATTTGCCCAGGAGATGGCTCTCCCTCATTCCTTCCTCCTGTGCAATATTTAGTCTCACAAAGAGAGAGAGAGAGAGAGAGAGAGAGAGAGAGAGAGAGAGAGAGAGAGAGAGAGAGAGAGAGAGAGAGATTTTATTCAGGAGGTTGTTCTGCCTCATTCCTTTCTCTTGTAATTCGTCTCACTTTCCAAACCTTTCCTAGTTCTTGCTTAACTTCATAATAAAAGCATTTTTACCTATATTCACAGCAACCATTGTTAAATCTTAAATACCATACAAAAATAAAAATAACTCAAAATATAAGCCTTAATTTCGTACCATTTCATTAAACAGTTTTTTAAGTACAAAACATCATCGTATTTGTTTCATCGTGAAAAGACACATGACATTCACCCCCTAATTTGCATATGCCCTTGGAAACAAGCCATCTGTAAACATTACCTGAAGAAGGGTCAAACCATTTGTTATCAAGGCAGGGGAACAAATCCCTACTTAGCGCCCCCTTCATGCACTTAGTTGCCATTCAGCATGACGGGATAATGTTGACCTGTGTTGACCTCTGGTGAGAGCAAAATGCTATGTTCTTTATCCTTTCTCTCTCAGCATACCACTGAAAGGCTTTCTGATTAGTGAATACACGACTTAATCTATACCTGAAGCATTGCAGGGTTATATAAATGGTATATGAAATTTAGGCGAAAGGCCAGGCGCTAGGACCTATGAGGTCATTCAGCGCTGAAAGGGAAACAGAGTAAAAGAGGTTTGAAAGGTGTAACAGGAGGAAAACCTCGCAGTTGCACTATAGAACGATTGTTAAGAGTGGGTGGAGAGCAAGATGTAAGAATATGAACGGAGGAACAGTGAAAGGAATGAAAGGGGTTGCAGTAAGGGGTCGAAGGGACGCTACGAAGAACCTCAAGTAATGCCTACAGTGTAAAGTGTGAGGTGCACTGACGGCACTAGCCCTCTACGGAGGCAGGACAGAGGTGGATAAAGAATTGAGAATATGATTATAAATCAGCCATCTTTGCATGGTTGTCAATCAAACTGTCAAAAATTCATCTCCTTAAAGAGCTACAAGATGAACTGATCACATCAAGTCTGAACATCCAAGAATATAACATAATCTACACATAGCTGAAAAGGCTAAACAAAGCAATCTAACCTAACGTAATTACAGAATCAGTAGTAATTCATAACATACCGCACCTGTCAATCAAAACTGAATGAATGAATCATTTATCAAATTTAGGCTACAGCGCTTAAGACAATGAAAAGAGATAGTTGGAGTGGTTGGACAGCAAGATGAAGAGATCCAGAAAATGAATGAGATGAAATACAAGGATCTAAAGGAGAAACTAGGAGAAAATTCTCTAGTTGCACTAAACAGTTACAGTTAGAGGGGCTGAACAGCAAGATGAGAAAATAGGATGCAGGGAGAGAGCTAAAGTGAAAGACAAAACAGTAAATGCATGGTTCTTATTATAATTATTACCATTTATATTATTGTTGTTTAAACAGTTTACATCACGTGTTACTGAGTTTAGATTGTGGAAAGTTTTGATGAATAACTGGTAATATGATTTCGATGGCGACAAACCATCATATCTTTATGATACTCATGAAACTTTTCCACGAGAACGGTAAATATAAAAATTGTACACAGGACACAAAAGACAACATGTATAACTGGGAAAAAAGACACGAATCCCGGGCGAACAAAACAGCCCAATCCAATTCGGCAACTGGAAATATAGGAAACAAATAAAAAGTAAAAAAAAAATTGTCGAATAAAACCGAGATATGTGAAAAAAAATCTATCATTACTTAACATATAACAATTTTTTTTCTTACTAGAAGGCATAACAGTGTCCCACGCAGATCAGAACTGAATAGATATAACTGCTGGTGTCAATTTCTGCTGATAAACTTAAAAAAAAAAACACACACAAACTGGAGAAAAAAATATATTAAAAACGATCCCCAAGTATGTCTCCACACTGTACAGGGAGCATAACGCTCCGTAATAGATGTTAGCGCTGGTGTTAATTTCTATCAATAAAAAAAAATAACACACAAACTGGAGAAAAAATATATTTAAAAAAATGTTCCCTGAGTGTGTCTCCACACTGAAGAGGGAGCACGACGCTCCGATACTGTCTGTGGATTTTTGAAATTTATTTGTGCTCCAATTTTTGTGCGTTTTTTCAAGCTTCGAACTTCGATACTGATCTGTTATCATCTGCCGATAAAACACGCGAAAAACACTCCCATCCAATCTATTTCTCTTCCCTCAACGCTTTCCTATATAACAGGAGACCGAAAAACGAGAGAGAGAGAGAGAGAGAGAGAGAGAGAGAGAGAGAGAGAGAGAGAGAGAGAGAGAGAGTTCAGCTCCCGACAAAAACAAGCGAACATCGATGCCCTATCGGAAAGTTGCCAACAAGATAAATGGCCGGATGTACCTTCGGACAGTTAACTCCAAAATAAGGAATGTCTACAATTGTCGCTGACAAACAGCACAATTGTTGACAAACAGCGTCCGTGCTGGAACTGAAAACAGGTTGTGTTTTGTCGACAAAACATCATTTCCAAGTTTCCAAAATGACTGACTGATTGATTTATAGATTTTAGGCATACATGTCGAGCACTCTGGGACCTATGAGGTCATTCAGCGCGGAAACGGAAATTGACAGCAAAAGGTTTGAAAGGTGTAACAGGAGGAAAACCTCCCAAAGCAGTTGCACTACGAATCAGTTGTCAGGAGAGGGTGGACAGTAACATGGAAGAAAGAGAATATGAACGGAGGTACAGTAACGGGAATGAAAGCGGTTGCAGCTATAGCACCGTACGGGGGTTTCCAAAATGCGTTGAAATTAAATTACCTAAAAATTATAAAAAATCGAAATATGCAAGAGTCCTCGCAGGGTTAAATACGATTGATCTTCAGTATATTTAATGAAATAAAAAATAATAAAGTGATAAATAAGTTAATATACAATTTTTAACCAGAGGGACACACTAACGTAATGACCATTATTCACTACTCAGACACATATATGATCCATATATACATTCACTACATAGACACATAAATGTTACATATACACATTCACTACATAGCCACATAAATGCTACATATATACATTCACTATATAGGCACACACATGCCTCCCTCTCTCTCTCTCTCTCTCTCTCTCTCTCTCTCTCTCTCTCTCTCTCTCTCTCTATATATATATATATATATATATATATATATATATATATATATATATATATATATATATATATATATATATATATGTATATATATATATACATACATACATACATACATACATACATACATACATATACACAGTCACTACATAGACACATACATTCACTACATACACACA
Organism: Macrobrachium rosenbergii; assembly: GCF_040412425.1. Taxonomy (NCBI): domain Eukaryota; kingdom Metazoa; phylum Arthropoda; class Malacostraca; order Decapoda; family Palaemonidae; genus Macrobrachium; species Macrobrachium rosenbergii. Next base: position 26,779,279 of record NC_089771.1, read on the forward strand.
TGCAACATATACACATTCACTACACACACATATAAATGCTACATATATACATTTCACTACACAGACCCACGAATGCCGTAAAAGTGACACAATAAAATACACACAAAAAGTACCCAATTACTGTCTGATATCAAAAACTAATATACTGAATATACTGAATATATAGTTTATACTGAAGGCTGCAAAAATGAAAAAAATAAACAATATGATCTGATCCTAAAACATTTTCACTCTCAACATTTTGCAATATAATAAAGTGTGCCTGATACAAATTTATTTCGAAGACTCCAAATATTTTGAACAGTAATAAACTCCGCTTGCATATATATAATGAAGTGGAGATCAAATACGTGTTAAAATTGTTAATGCTGATACAAAAATAACACTTTAAAATGACAAGTGCTTTATCTAACTAGCATAATCATATATAGAATTTAGGCCAAAGGCCAAGCGCCGGGACCTACGAGGTCATTCAGCGCTGAAGGGGGAAACTGACGGTAAGAGGGGTTGACAGGCGTAACAGGAGGAAAACCTCGCAGCTGCACTGTGAATCATTTGTTAGAGAGGGTGGAAAGTCAGATGAAAGAGAAAGAATATGAACGGAGGTACAGTAAAAGGAACGAAAGGGGTTGCAGCTAGGGGCCTAAGGCACGCTGCAAAGACCCGTAAGTAATGCCTACAGTGCACCGCATGAGGTGCACTGACGACACTACCCTCCTACGGCGTTACATATTCAAAGCAATACAACTGAGCCATAGGTTCTTCCACAAAGATTCTCTTTGCAAGATACCCAAGAAAAAACTCTACAAAACCAAAAAGAAAATTAAAAACCGTTTTCGTTATTTCATCGGATGTCGATGGACCCATGACAACGGTCAGCTGATGCTCGTCAAGGTATAATGCGGTTACGGTAAACTACTTTGCAAGCAAATTACCGTTAAATCGGCACACGGCTGTCAAATGACTTTTGGAGTTGCTGGAAAAGGTACGAATCACCCGAAAATAAATACGCTTGAAAAAATGCTAAAATGAAAAATGTTCCAAATATTTTCTCACTATATATATATTTATATATATATATATATATATATATATATATATATATATATATATATATATACAGTATGTATATACATACAGTAAATATATTACACACGTACATACATACATATACAAGAAGTCGCAAGGCCTTTGCAATACTCCATTGTTTCTCTTCCTTCGTGATTTTGTAGTTTTATTGATGTCTATCACATTCCTTATTTTGGATTCAGTTATATATATATATATATATATATATATATATATATATATATATATATATATATATAATGTATATATTTATCTGTCTATGTGAACAGAGAGAGAGAGAGAGAGAGAGAGAGAGAGAGAGAGAGAGAGAGAGGAGGGAAGGGAGTTGGAAGATTTACCCTTAGCTTTCATCCCAACACGGGAAACAACGAGAGAGAGAGAGAGAGAGAGAGAGAGAGAGAGAGAGAGAGAGAGAGAGAGAGAGAGAGAGCCTACATACCCCGCCCCCCTCTCACACCTTTCCTGCCGGAGAATTGTGGCGTGCCTTGAGCTGTCTCGTAAAGGAGATGAAGTGTGGTTAATGGTTAAAAGGGAAAGAATGGCTAGGGACGCCGGTCCAGCGCCGAGGTTTTAGGGCAAACGCCTGCTGGAAGCAGTACTGGAACGTCAGTCGGGCAAATGAAGTCCGCCCCACGTTCACTGAATGATTCTTACCTCGCCTTCCGTATTTTCTAAATCCCATTTACCTGTTTTTTGTTTTTTTCACTTCGTATTTCTAAATTCCATTTCCTTGTTTGTCCTTTTTTTCACTGAATATTTTCTGTCACTTCTTTCATTATTCTCTAGCGGCCATTTACTTGTTTGTTGTTTTTCTTACTGAATATTTTCTATCTCTCCTTCCGTTATTCTCTAAATTCCATTTACTAGTTTGTCGTTTGTTTTTCTGAATATTTTCTTGCTTCTTCTTTCGTTATTTCTCCCATTTACTTGTTTTTCCTTTGTTTTAAAGCGTAATACTGAATTCCCTGGCTCGAGTTTCTTCAATTTCCTAATCAGTCATTGGATTCCAGAGGATGGATGTCCACTTAAAAATCCTTCATTTTTTGTGCTTTTCTTTATTGTCTCTTTACTTGACCACTGTTTTCAATATGCATCATTTATTACTCGTCCCTGTTCTGAGGTGCCTCTGTCAGTTCTATTACACCCAACATTTCTCTGCTCTCAATGCTACTGCTAATTCCAACATTTCTCTGCTCTCAATGCTACTGCTAATTCCAACATTTCTCTGCTCTCAATTCTACTGCTGATTCCAACATTTCTTTGCTATCTATTTTACTGCTCATTCCACCATTTCTCTGCTCTCAATGCTACTGCTAATTCCAACATTTCTCTGCTCTCAATGCTACTGCTAATTCCAACATTTCTCTGCTCTCAACCCTACCTGGATTCCAACATTTCCTTTTTCTATCTATTTTACTGCTCATTCCACCATTTCCTCTGCTCAATGCTACTGCTAATTCCAACATTTCCTCTGCTCTCAATGCTACTGCTAATTCCAACATTTCTCTGTTCTCAATTCTACTGTTGATTCCAACATTTCTCTTTGCTATCTATTTTACTGCTCATTCCACCATTTCTCTGCTCTCAATTCTACTGCGAATTACAAAATTTCTCTGCACTCAATTCTACTGCTAATTCCAACGTTTCTCTGCTCTCAATTCTACTGCGAATTCCAAGTTCTCTGCCTCACCCTACTGCTAATTCCAAAATTTCTCTGCTCTCAATTCTACTGCTAATTCCAACATATTTTATGCTTTTAAAATATCATTTTCTTTTATTGCTGTTTATACTACTTTATACATGATGTTCTTTCAACGACTGAAAAATGCTATAAAGAATCCGGTGTCCTGATACGATGTTTGAACATAGCTTAATATACCTTTTTTCCCGGTTAATGTCGAAGGGACAGCCGAATTATAGAATACCTTTGTCTACCACAGGGTTGAGAGAGACAGATGAAAACAGGGAATAAAAAAAATTAGAAGAATGAGCTAAAAAGAAAAGTCCAATATGCAGGCTACTGACCTCATGACATGAAATGCAAAAAAAAAAAAATAAATAAATAAATAAATAAATAAATTGTGCATTAACTTGAAAGATGATATAAATACACTAATGAGAAAGAAATCAAATAAAAGGGCGAAGAAAAAGAGCTCAATAAAGCAAAAAAATAATAAATAAATAAATAAATAAATAAAGGGACGATGCAGAGAGCACTCTCACACCATTCAAACACTCTTTATAAATGCACCACAAAAGGCCAAAAAAAAAAAAAAAAAAAAAAAAAAAGCATTGGAAAATTGACGTGTGATGATGAACCGATTGAACACACCAGCCCATTTGAGGCTTAGCGTCATTAGCATTTTTCAATTAAAATCCAAATGAGCCCAAAGAGCTAACGTCATACATTAAAATTCGAGAGTAAAAAAAAAAAAAAAAAAACTGGAAATTGGGTCTAAATGCAGAACCATTTGAAAGGTGATGTCTGGTGCAATGATAATTTGCATTCCATTCACCGTCTGAATTCAAGCACTTAGGTCTAATGAGCGCAATCAGCATGCAAATGGGATCGAGCAAGCAATGCTCTCAATATCACAATGAGTAAAAATGGGAGATATTACAGCAATAAGCGTGTCTAGGCACGCTGAGTGGTCAGTCAGTGTCCGAGATAAAATGATCTATGTCTCGTGACATTGTTATTATTATAACAGTTTTACTAGACATCTGAGCTGATTTTTAGTTTCTGAAGAGAAAACTATTGTGCCGGCTTAGTCTGTCCGTCCGCACTTTTTCTGTCCGCCCTCAGATCTTAAAAACTGCTGAGGCTAGAGGGCTGCAAATTGGTATATTGATCGTTCACCCTCCAATCATCCAACATACCAAATTGCAGCCCTTTACCCTTAGTAGTTTTTATTTTATTCAAGGTTAAAGTTAGCCATGATCGTGTTTCTGGCAACGCAACAACGTTGCTGAGAGTTTCATGGACCAAGGCTCATACAGTGGTCTTGATTATACGCTGTAGAGGCTGTACAGAAAACTCGATTGCGCCGAAGAAACTTCGGCGCATTTTTTACTTATGTTTTGTCAATTAAATTACAATTCTTCAAGAAGTTTACAGCTGGATCAATTGCGAATGTTGAGGCTTCTGACAAAATTTCACTGACCGATTTATTTCCATGAAAAATTTAGCTTTGTTTACTCAACAATGCTAAATAATACCTTTGAATAATTACATGAAGCAAGTTGTTTTTAAAAATAATAACATTATTTGCGTTTAGAAGTAATGGTTAGAGAGGTTGGACAGCAAGATTGAAGAAAGGAAGCTTTACCTGTTTCATACGTGTCCACCCGGTGCATGGACAGCTCGTCGAATACCGTCTACGCGTCCTGGAAATTAAAGATACAAAATTAACATGCTTCGAGTTTCATGTGAAATTTCCTAATATTAAATCTATATAGAGTGAGACATGATTCTGCACGTCACTAGGAAAACGAAAAGGAACATGATACGTAAAAAAATTTTTATCTCATAATTATGGTATATAAAACAAAAATGCGCCAAAGTTTCCTCCTTCGGCGTTATCGAGTTTTCTGTCCACCTGCCATGTTGTATAATCAAGACCACCGAAAATGGATCTCGGTATAATTTGTATGAATGGCGGCCCATGAAACTTTAACCACGGGCCGATGGTGGCCTATCTTATATCGTTGCCAGAAGCATGATTATGGCTAACTTTAACCTTAAATAAAATCAAAACTACTGAGGCTAGAGGTCTGCAATTTGGTATGTTTTTATGATTGCAGGGTGGATGATCAACATGCCAGTTTGCAGCCCTCTAGCCTCAGTGGGTTTTAAGATCTGAGGGCGGACAGAAAAAGTGGGGACTGAAAAAAGTGCGGACGGACAGACAAAGCCGGCACAATAGTTTTCTTTGACAGAAAACTAAAAAAATCAAGTTTTACCATACCACCGAGTTAAAAGGACTTTTCTGTGCCCAGCCCGACGGATTAGTTAGTAATCTAACGTGTAAAATATATTTGCAATAATTTAGATTTTGTTCAAAAGGCTGCAGCGTTGTAAAAATCTGAAAACTGCTTCTAGCGAAAATTCTTCATTTTCAGGTAAAATTTCTTCAGTTGTGTGCTTTAAAAAAAATATAAGTTCATAATTTTGTCAACATCAAAAACACTCAGCTCCACAGAATGGCTTGGTCTGTTTCGTTCAAATCATAAACAAAGGGGACTAATTTTAATTTATATATATATATATATATATATATATATATATATATATATATATATATATATATATATATATATATCATAAACGTATTCGAAGATACTACAAAATTACAAAATTGAGATACTGATTCCTAAGTGCACAGTTGTGCAGGTGTTTTCTTTTGAATATTTAATAAAAAATAAATACATTAGTCAAAATTCTTAGACTACCAAATATAATATGTAAGTACACAGGTATTCCGACAGGCTCCTAGCACGTAGAAAAGCAATGCACTTAAAAATTATATGTAATTAATATCCTAGAAAATATGCACAAGATAACACTAGTATTGCTAATGACCAACTTTAATAAAATCGGCTAAAATCCACAGACTACTAAATATTTAAGAAGCATAAGCATTACCAAAAGGCTTCTAGCACCAATAAAAACAATACCATTTAAAAATCATATTCAATTAATATCCTAGAAAATACACGCACAGAATAACTCTGGCACTGCTAATTACAACATTTCGTAAAGCATTAAATAGCAAAATTAAAAGTTCCTAGTTGCAACAGGCATTCAAAAGTGCCTACTGCAGCGATAAAGTGAAACCTGCAGAAAAAAAAAAAGATACGATAAGCTTCACGGAAATTCCGAGATATCCACTGAAATATTCTTTGCGCAGGCATCCTGTTATCTTTATTATACTTGGGAGAGCACTTATTACACATTTACATTCAACTACGTTTACATTATCAAGTAGGAATCGTTGGACCGGGGTCTAACTTGGCGTTAGACTGAGAGAGGACCAGGGACTGGGCATAGAAAACGAGGCTAAAGTCCGTCGAAATTGCCAAGCTTAAGGGCAAACTAAAGAAAAGCAGTCTTGATCAGAAATTGATTTTTTTTTACATTCAGAAGTTCAAGAATATAACAAAAACTGACAAATGACACTTTTATACTTCTTCACTTTCTTGTTTCAAATAATAATATTATTAATAACAATAACAATAATTTCTGTCAAACTAGGGATAAAAAGGTTTGTTTTAAGACTGCCACTCCCATCATCCCCTGCAAAAAAATAGGACAAATGATACAAAACAAAACCACGCAACTGACGAAAAGACAGACCGCAAAATACAATGATTGGAGACAACACATAATTCCCAAAGGGAAGGACAAGAAGCAAAAGAGACAACGCAGGAAATTAAACTTGGGGAATCGGAATAACGAGGAAGACGTTAATTAAATATTGTGGGTTGTTTATTATTGTTTGGTAAATTAAGATGGCATTTTAATAGCAATGATAATCTCTGGATACTGCAATGAAACCGAACTTGTAGGAATATTATGTTTCTCTAAACGGGACTTAAGTATGTTTAAGTAGCGTAATTAGGCTACCATTCACATAGTTTCTAATCTTAGTGCACAATTAAAGATAGGATATTGGAACAGCTTGCTAATGGACTGTAATGGAACGTGCAATTACAAAGCTGCGCTATGTAGGTTTCTTTGACAAATATAAGAATCTAAAAGGTTTCTTTGACAAATAAATGAATCAAAAAGGTTTCTTTGACAAATAAAAGAATCTAAAAAGGTTTCTTTGACAAATAAAAGAATCTAAAAGGTTTCTTTGACAAATAAAAGAATCTAAAAGGTTTTGACAAATAAATGAATCAAAAAGGTTTCTTTGACAAATAAATGAATCAAAAAGGTTTCTTTGACAAATAAATGAAACAAAAAGGTTTCTTTGACAAATAAAAGAATCGTAAAGGTTTCTTTGACAAATAAAAGAATCAGAAAGGTTTCTTTGACAAATAAATGAACCAAAAAAGCTTCTTTGACAAATAAAAGAATCAAAAAGGTTTCTTTGACAAATACAAGAATCAGAAAGGTTTCTTTGACAAATAAATGAACCAAAAAAGCTTCTTTGACAAATAAATTAATCAAAAAGGTTTCTTTGACACATAAAAGAATCTAAAAGGTTTCTTTGACACATAAAAGAATCTAAAAGGTTTCTTTGACACATAAAAGAACCAAAAAGGTTTCTTTGACCAATAAAAGAATCTAAAAGGTTTCTTTCACAAATAAATGAATCAAAAAGGTTTATTTGACACATAAAAGAATCAAAAAGGTTTCTTTGACAAATAAATGAATCAAAAAGGTTTCTTTGACAAATAAAAGAATCAAAAAGGTTTCTTTGACAAATGAATGAATAAAAAAAAGTAAATGTATGAGCACAGGCTTAGTTACCAACACGCATCAAAGTCAGCAAATTCCTTACGATTTTCTGCAACAATTTAATTACAACTCAATGAATCTTAGAGTATAGGCCTGGTTACCGGCACTCAGGAAAGTCAACAAATTCCTGACGGTTTTCGTTGCAAAAATTTCATTTAATCCCACTAAATTTACGAGCGTAGGCCTAGATACCAACACGCAAAAAAGTCAGCAAATTCCACACGGTTTTCTTTGCAACAATTTCATTATATATCAATAAATCTTAGACCATAGGCCTAGTTACAACACTCAGGAAATTCAACAAATTCCTGACGGTTTTCGTTACAACAATTTCATAATTTCCCAATAAATTTAACAGCATAGGCCTAGTTACCAACACTCAGGAAATTCAAAAAATTTCTTACGTTTTTCGTTGGAACAATTTCATTATATCCCAAAAAACCTTAGAGCATAGGCCTAGTTACCAACACTCAGGAAATTCAACAAATTTCATACTGTTTTCTTTGCAACAATTTCATTATATCCCAATAAATACAAGAGCATAGGTCTAAAGACCAACCCTCAACAGAGTAAGCATTTTCCTGACGGGTTGCGTTGCAACAATTTCATTACATCCCAATAAATACAAGAGCATAGGCCTAGTTACCAACACGCAGTTTATTCAATAAACTCCCACAGTTTTCGTTGCAACAACGCCACGCAAAGAACACTTTCGTATCTGGGAAGATTTAATAAATCCCAAAACAACGCAACGTAATAAACAACGGCCAGAAACTAACGAAATAACGTCGTCTAGGCTTGACTATTTCCCCCGGCAAGTATAAAACGCCAAGAGAGGCTCTCTCTCTCTCTCTCTCTCTCTCCACAGGGATCATAAAACGTAGCGGAGCAGCAACAACAAACTTCGTATTATTTCTGTTGCTCTCCAGAGCCTCGTACGAGCGACCAAAGGGGAGGAGAGGGAACAAAAATGAATTTAAAACTTTAGGAGCTCCGAGTTTAAAAAAAAATGAAAAATATAAATAAATAAACAACAGAAATATATATATAAAAAGTGGACGCTACGTAATAAATAATTTAACTGCTCTAATGAAAGGAGTTTTAGTTTTCTCATTACGAAGTTTTTTTTTTTTAATTTCGTACGAGAATAATTTTTTTATTTCTTACGAGAATAAAGCTTTAGTTGGTGTTACCAAATTCTAACAGACAGCGTAATATATAAATATATCTGCTTACATTAAACTATTAAAACGGTATAAAGAACAGTTACATAATAAATACACAAATTTCAAGAATCTCTCTTATAGGTCCTTGCTGGGGTAGATAATGATGTTCTAGGCCGTGTCTGTATGCATTAAAAAATATCTCGAGAATGGATTAATGGGTTAAGATGACCAGGTTAAAGATACTATTTGGATGCCGGTTTGAACTTATTCCATAGGTAACAGGTGTTTAATGTTTGGTGTCTATCAATTAAAAGTGAAGATTTAGCGCCATCAAAACAAACATATATATATACTCTATTATGAGCCAAACTTGTAAGCAGTGACGCCTAAAAACTAAGTCATGGATACAAATTTCATAAATTCCAAACAAGAAAATGGCTTGAAGGAGACTTGGTTTATATACTGATTCCTATTCTTGACTTCACAGGTCAGGAAAATTCGGTTTACTGTCAGAACGTTGTGACAACATAAGAAAATATTTAAGCGAAATATCTAGTGTCATCAAATGTCACACCTGTAATCAATAATTTGCTTTCCAAAAGTAATAACAGCTCAGTATTGTTGGAATTCAGATGTCACGACTAATAAGCCGTCACCTCCATATTTAATATGGTAAAACTGTAAATTATTTCTCTTCCTAGACTTATTTATTATATATATTTATTGTATGGCTGACTTTACTGTAACAAAACTTAAATAAGCAAAACATAGTGTCAACTTCAAAGTCATACTTGTAATGAGCTCCTGTAACTTCAAGGTTTTCAAAAGGGCAGTAGCTCAGTAGTTATGAACTCAATATTTATTACAGTAAAACAGTAAATTATATCTTTTCCTAGATTTACTTGCAACATATCTACCAAAAAGCTGACTATACTATCACAAAACTTTACAGAGCAATGCTTCTGAGACGACTTTCTACTTATATAGCCCGAGAGATACATTCCTTTTTGCAAATCTCGCTAAAACTCGGAACTAAAATGTTCCCGGAGTAGAGTACTCCCAAATTTAACAATTGTATTTTATGGTGATGAGGGACGGGGAAATCGTCTGCGAAATAGGCCGTAACGGAAAGCCTCTTAGCTAAAGTACATTCGGTACCAGGGGGAGTAAGGTCCGCCTAAAGAAGCATTACTTTCCTCGAAGGAGATGGAATTCGCGTTCAAAGAAAAGACCTTCCGGGATGCCGTGACGTCATAATTCTAGGAGAGCCAAACTGAAATGACGTTCATACGTGTTCAAGACTCGATCTACTCTTATCCTTTAACAATTTACGGCCATTTTATATGTACGGTAGTGATACTACTACATTTTTATCTATTTATTTATTAATGTATTTTTTTTTTCTAACAACTGCTCTCTTCTTTCTTTGTTTCATAATACCTTCTGTTACTTCTTTCAAATGAACATCATATTCTTTGGAAGCTTGAATTTCAAGTCAATGGACCTTGTGGGCTTGTTCCATATGAATAAGGTTCATCTTCTGAATAATAATAATAATAATAATAATAATAATAATAATAATAATAATAATAATAATAATAATAATAATAATAATAATAATAATAATAATACTGAAAGCAAGAGATTGTAGCTGTTATATAAGTTTACAGCGAAATACAACAACAACAACAACAACAATAATAATAATAATAATAATAATAATAATAATAATAATAATAATAATAATAATGAAAGCAAGATATTGCAGTAGTTGTGGAAGCCTGCAGCATAATTACACGCCAAATTAAAACCTAAGCAAATAATTCGATGTTTACGATTCCCTATCATTCCACTAAGAGAACTTTTCTGCAGAAAACAAATTAAGATATATGAACGCAGGAGCTGGACAACTAAGTGGAAAGAAAATGGGAATGAATACAGAGTAAGAAGCAAAAGATATATATGCAGACGGTGACAAAAATATAAAAGAGAAGAGGTACAGCGGGATAATGCGAAAGAAATATCAAGAACATGGTGCTCCCCAACCTTTTCTCGTTTAGCGTAGCAAGAGACAGAGTGGGTGGGAAGGATGAAGAGATTCTTCACATTAATTTATTCCAAGGAAGTCTTTCTCACAGTATTTCTGCACTGTATTACTTAGCACTCGAGAGAGAGAGAGAGAGAGAGAGAGAGAGAGAGAGAGAGAGAGAGAGAGAGAGAGAGAGAGAGAGAGAGAGAGAGAGAGAGAATTTCTAATCTCAATACATTATGCTTTTAAAACTGATTCTGTAAGAAAAAGTACAAGGGGAGAGAGAGAGAGAGAGAGAGAGAGAGAGAGAGAGAGAGAGAGAGAGAGAGAGAGAGAGAGAATTTTTAATCTCAGTACATTATGATTTTTTAAACTGACTGAGACTGAGTATAAGAGAAAGAAGGCAAAGGGGGAGAGAGAGAGAGAGAGAGAGAGAGAGAGAGAGAGAGAGAGAGAGAGAGAGAGAGAGAGAGAGAGAGAGAGAATTTCTAATCTCCAAGTACATTATGCTTTTTAAAACTGATTCTGTAAGAAAAAGAAGGCAAAGGAGAGAGAGAGAGAGAGAGAGAGAGAGAGAGAGAGAGAGAGAGAGAGAGAGAGAGAGAGAGAGAGAGAATTTCCAATCTCCAAGAATTTGTAATCTCCAAGTACATTATGCTTTTTAAAACTGATTGAGATTGAGTAAGAAAAGAAGGCAAGAGAGAGAGAGAGAGAGAGAGAGAGAGAGAGAGAGAGAGAGAGAATGGGCAATGCCGGATGAGATATTGGGTGAAGGGGGCCAAGTATTGGCATCCATTTCAACCAACTTTTTTTTTTTTTTTTCAAACCCAGAAAGATTTTATCGGCGTTTTCCAGGCGGAAACTGATGAAACTTCTGCCGAAAAATGCAGACGAACCGGACCCTAAGTGACAAGTAAGAAGTTTTGATGATGATAATGATAAAAAGGAATTTGAGGAGGACATAGGGGAAATACTATTTGTAATGGCGACACAATTCAGTAAAAAAATATACCGTATTTACTGTATATTTTTTAATTGTGAATTGTGTTGCCATTGCAAATATTATTTTCACTCTTTCTTCCCAAAATTGCCTTTGTATTCGCTTATCATCAAAGCTTCTCAATTATCTCTTAGGACCCTGTTCGTCGTCTCATCAGCTTCCACCTGGAAAACGCCGATACAATCTTTCAAGCTTCGAAAAATAAAAATAAAAAACTTAGCTGAAATGGATTCCAATACATTAAATACCTTTTTGGAAAAAGTTCTATAAATCAGGGCAAACACAGCGATAGGATGCTGAGAAGCCCCAGGACAACAAAATGCCCAAGGGCCAATGGCCAAGCGCTGGGACCTACGAGGGCCATTCAGCGCTGAAAGGGAAACTGAGAGCAAACTGTTTGAGAGGTGTAACAGGAGGAAAACCTCGCAGTGGCGCTATGAAACAATCGTTAAGGACGATGGAAAGTAAGATGGAAGAAAGAGAATATGAACGGAGGTATAGGAAGAGGAATGAAAGGGGTTGCAGCAAGGGGCCTAAGGAACGCCGCAAAGAACCTTGAGTAAATAGTACCTACAATGCATCGCGTGAGGTGCACTGACAGCACTACCTCCCTACGGGACCAAAATATCTGGAAATAAATGCAATGAAAAAATATTCCAACGTCAAAATGCCATCACGATGCTAGATATATATCTTTAATATAAACTATCTTTCCCACATGCTAGCGAGCGAGCCTACCAGACAGGTAAACCTACCCGTGAAAATTATTACACAAAAATACCCGAAATTTACGAAGATACCGAAATAGCGAAAGCGGAGATATCACGGGAGAAGACACTCTCTTAATGACGTATTCAGACCGAAAAATGACGCGAGTGAAGTTTGCTGACGCAGCACTTTTTCCTTAACGAAGCGCCCCATGAAAAAAATCAAGATTCCAATCAGCACTAATTTTGAAGCTAAGTATTTTTTCTCTCATGAGAGGAGAATATTTATAATTGTTTATTAATGCATATGGGCGAGTTTGAGCATTTATTTATTTACGTCTTATGTAATAAAAAATTTTTTTAACTCTAAGGGTTCTTAATATTATTAATATTATTTATGGGTTATATCTTTCATGCGTAGTCTACATACTTTCGCATTAAGAAGCAGGGTACTATGTATAAAAAATTACAATCTCTTATGTACCTTAACTGCATAATGGCATTTAGTTAGCGCCAGCCGAACGCAAAATAAAATCTATATATAAATTACTATTATTAAAGCTATTATTATTATAAATTCATTATTATTATTATCAGGAAGATGAACCTATTCATATGGTGTTTATTACAGTGAATAATGTGTTCATTTGAAAAGTAACATGAAGGTAACAGGAGTACAGAAAGAAGAGATCAGTTATTAGAAAAAAATAAATGAGCAAATTAATAAACCAACAGAAGAAGAAAACGAAATAAAATAGGAAATACAGAAAGAAGAGAGAAGTTATTAGAAAAGAAAAATTAAATGAACAAATTAATAAGGAACTCGATAAAAAATAAAATAATAAATATATTGATAAAAAATGAAAAAAAAAAAAAAAAAATAGAAATGAGGCAATTCAACTTACTGGTATTACGAAGGCCTGTCAACGCCACACCTAATATATAAGCGTTTTCTCTCCGACCGGCCGCTTTGTTAACATGCAGTTTTAATGAGCAAAGCCAATACCACTCCCCAACTTAATGCTTATTGAAAATTCCGTCGATATTTCTAAACAGAATTTTATTATTGGGTCCCTTTCGGGAAAAAATTTTCCGTAGTCTCTTGGAAATTATGAGCTGGTCACTCTGAGACTTTTTGGAAAATATTTCGCTGCTTTCGTATAAAAATTATACCTACTTTTCTCTGGCATAATACGAAATTCTTATATAAAGAGTTTATCTTATTACTGATACTATTTTCTCCTGAAAATTTTATCTGCTACTGATATATATATGTGTGTGTGTATATGTGTGTGTATATATATATATATATATATATATATATATATATATATATATATATATATATATATATATATATATAAAATGCACTGGCAGATAATAGATACTATTATTATTACCACACTGCGTAGTGAAAGTCAATAAATAAAAAAATAATATACTATCTTGGGGACGTCAACGTATGAATTTCGTGCACAGACGTAGAAATACATAATAGTTGATAAACCTAAGGTGAAAAACCTCGCTGTTGTCACACAGACGGGTGAATGAGTACAAATGTAATGATCCTCAGGTAAAATGAGCGTGGGAAAGAGAGAAGAAGAATTAAATGCTATAATTCTCTTAAATCAGTGGTTCTTAAGCTTTTTATTACCACGCCCCCCCTAAGAGTAGGTCCTTCCCTCCACCGCCCCCTAGCATCTGTGAGTTAAAGTCCCTCCCAGATTTAAAGGAAAATAAAAAAAAAAAAGAGAAAGAGAAGTGGTATTTTTATTCTTTTGGGAATGAATTAGTAAGATACTCTACACCGCTTCTTTGCGATTCTTGTTAAGAGGATAGCGAATATAATTACAGAATTTTTTTTATTATTCCCCTAGGGCTCGCGGCCCCCCTTGGAAATTGCTGACGACCCCCTAAGGGGAGCGCCCCCCAGGTTAAGTACCACAGTCTTAAATCCTTTGTATCTCTTTCCCTACTACTAAGCGCTGTGGGATTCGTTGTGAAATGAGTAAATATACAAAATATATTTGTATAATTAATGTATAATCTGGTCTGTAATCGGCTAACTATTTTCATTAGGCGAGTGTTTGGAGAAAAGATGCTTTTATTACGAAGAGTGGGATACCTGATCTTTGTACCTTTATACATTATATACTTATATACATAGTTTATGAACTGATTGGTAAGTGATGATCATTTGTGATATAATCGAGGGGTTGAATGCTAGTAAAAGTGACAGGGTACACAGGAATAGGAGGAAGGATCTTATAAATGTCAAAAAGATTACGACTAGAGTGTCAGCAGGAATCACCTATATATACATATATAAAAGTATATGTACATAATATATATATATATATATATATATATATATATATATATATATATATACAATTATACATATGTATATATTTAATACATACACATACATATATATACATGTATATAAACATGTTACAACTGTTGATAATAATGATTGAAAAACGGAAAAGGTGAACACGGTTGCTTCTTCAGAGTAAAACAAAAGTGTAACTTCGACAAAGCTTATCAATACCTTTAATAAATACAAAGAACTATTTTCTACGAAAGAACCCAACCAATACTTCGCTCTTCATAAAAATACGCGGCAAAGTATAAATAGCATAACTCACACATTTTTTAACCCGGTCCTTCTACGCGCGCACACACACACACACACACACACACATACACAGGGCCGTACTGGATATCAATACGGGCCATTCAAAACAAACGTACCCGAAACTCACCGTGATTTAAGAGAACGCTCCCTTGCGGGGGCAAAGAGCAAAATGAAAAATCTTTCATTTTTCACCATATTCAGTATTGATTTTTATTCACTTTTAGTTTCCTGGAAAAGAAAACTCTTGAGATGGCTATTTGTCTGTCCGTCCGCCCTCAGATCTTAAAAACTATTGAGGCAGAGGGCTGCATTGGCATGTTGATCATCCACCCTCAATCATCAAACATACCAAATTAAAAGCCCTCTAGTCTCAGTAGTTTTTATTTCATTTAAGGTTAAAGTTAACCATGGTCGTGGGTCTGGCATCGCTATGTGCAACAACACATGTCACCACCGGGACGTGGCTCAAAGTTTCATGGGCCGCGGCTGAGAGTTTCATGGGTCTTGGCCGAGTTTCATACAGCATTATACACTGTACAGAAAACCGGCGCAATTTTTACTTTTTTATTTATTTATTTTTTTGCTACCAAAATTCAATAATGGGTACCCATGGAATATCGGCATAAAATAATTACTCTTGTTTTGTCGTTAATGCAATCCATTGCGCTACAAACCACTATCAATAATACTACTAATATTATTGCAATAGATAATGAATACCCGTATTACAGCGATTAGCGATTATTACTGACATTAGTGGACATTAGTGCATTTCGAAATTGCGAGTTCTGCAGATATTAAAGCATTCTAACGTCAATTTCCATGCTATTACAGGTTATATGTTACTATGATATCACTGCAATTTGTAGTTATTGATGGCGCTTAATTTTACCAATGCATATATATGTATGTATATATATATATATATATATATATACATGTGTATATATATATATATATATATATATATATTATATATAGTATATATATATATTTATATATATTATATATTATATACCAATATATATATAATATATAGTATACTATATATTATATATAGTATATAAACATATATAATTTATATATATTATATGTATATTATACATACTAATATATATATATATATATATATATATATATATATATATATATAGTATATATATATATATATAGTATATAAAATATATATTTATATATATATATATGTATATTATACATACTAATATATATATATATATATATATATATATATATATATTATATATATATGTGTGTGTGTATATTTATACATATATATACGTAACATCCATTAGGTTAACTCCGTCAAAGGTCGTTCCGAAATCTAATCCTTTAAGTCTGAAATTATGTTTACTGTCAAACGTGCCTTGAATAAAGTTAAGTTATATCTACAGAGTCATGAAAATAATTTACAATAACTGCCTGCAATTTTAATATCTATTACTACACACAGACGTTTACATTTTACATATGCCTGTATAAGAGCTTCAAGCAAACCCTATCAACTTTAATCCAGTCCACAATAAGAAACTTTGCTCGCAAGCGATGTTTACACCCTGTGTTACTGTTCGTGAACAGTTTGCCAACTATTTCCAAACGATGCCTGGTAACCTGTTTCTAATCGGACGGAGGGATTAATGGGAAACGTGTCTTCTTATGAGAGACGGTAGACAGAACATAGGGGTTAATATTTTACATGATATATTTACATGGCATCAACAATATCGGCATCCGCTGGCGCATAAAAAGAATAATAGTAAGTGGAAGAGAACTGGCAATAAAATATTACAGTTTCTTTTCATTTAATATTATTGCTGTTTTCAATCTTAGAGTTTCCCGTGCGACCAAAGGTCTTTGTGAAGCATGTATATATATATATATATATATATATATATATATATATATATATATATATATAGATATATATATATATATATATATATATATATATTATATATATATTATATTATATACTGTAAATATATACTGTATATATATATATATATATATATATATATATATATATATATATATATATATATATATATATATATATATACTGTATATAATAAAGATAATATACACAGCAGTCTACAACAACAGCAATGAAAAACTAACCTTTCTAAAGCGACACCTTCCATTCTGGCTCTTGAACCCATAAACAACACACTTACAAGTACGAATCACCTTAGCCTTATATTACATAGGTACCAAAACCATTTTATTCCATTCAGCCCGAGGCTTAGTGAAGAGTTATTGCTGTGTTGGAAAGAAAAAAAAAACAAAAACAATATGGCTGCTTCATCTCCGGGTGGGCTATACGACGCTACAAATTTAATATACTGTGATAAAGGAGGGAAAGTATTTTTTCAGAGAGAGAGAGAGAGAGAGAGAGAGAGAGAGAGAGAGATGGAAAGCGAAAAAGATAGTGAAAATTAAGAAGCCAAAGATATAATGAGAGAGAGAGAGAGAGAGAGAGAGAGAGAGAGAGAGAGAGAGAGAGAGAGAGAGAGATGCAAAGCGAAAAAGAAAGAAAGTGAAAATTAAGAAGCCAAAGATAAAATGAGAGAGAGAGATGAAAGAAAAGGAAGAAAAAAGGAAGAAGTGGAAAATTAAAGTAAAGATAGAGAGAGTAAAGAGAGAGAGAGAGAGAGAGAGAGAGAGAGAGAGAGATATGGAAAGCGGAAAATGAGAGAGGAAAATTAAGAGCCAAAGATAAATTAGAGCCAGAGATAGAGAGAGAGAGAGATGCTCCTTGTATCAAATTACTTTAACGTTCCTCTGGGCGAGAGTTATATTGTTACAATACTGAACATTTATAAAGTCCCAAAAATGTCTTTCCTTTTATAAAATGAATTAATTAAAGCTTTCAGTGAATTGAAACACCAGACGCAATTTCCAAAACACGTGAATCGGAAAGTATACAATAATGTAGCTCTATCTATAATTCTTTCATTTCCTGAAACTGCTTATGATTTTTTCAAATTTATTTTTATTGCAAGCACAGTTACAAAAACATTTCAGCTCAACTACAAACTACTTTTCTTAAAAATTGTTTTTTTCACATATTCTAACTTTCCCTCCTAAAATAATTTTGCCGTCTCGAAGCCGTTCTTGCTCCAAAAAATAAGAAAAAAAAAATGAAAGCAGAAATGTCAAGCTAAAATTGCACTTGGTACTTCACTCGACATCCTCCTCCTCCTTCTTCTTCTTCTTCTCCTCCTCCTCCTCCTCCTCCTCCTCTCGATCCAAGTTCCCTCATTCTCAATGGCAAACTAAATCCAGAAATCCCTTCAGGAATGACAGGCACTCTGGGGAGAGAGAGAGAGAGAGAGAGAGAGAGAGAGAGAGAGAGAGAGAGAGAGAGAGAGAGAGAGAGAGAGAGAGAGAGGAGGCAATCTGCCATCTCCCGCCGATTCAGACGTAAACAGCAACCACTTGTCCACAACAAAGTTCGAAATGTGACTGCTGCTTTGTTTCATAACTTCAAGATTGGCAGAAGCAGCTATTTCAGAGAGAGAGAGAGAGAGAGAGAGAGAGAGAGAGAGAGAGAGAGAGAGAGAGTTTGAAATGGACTTACAGAACCCTTGCAATAAGATCGGTGTTTTAAGATAAACTGGCATAATAAAAATTTGAGAGAGAGAGAGAGAGAGAGAGAGAGAGAGAGAGAGAGAGCTTGAAAATGGACTTATGACCCTTGCAATAAAATCGGTGTTTTAAAATAAATGAAAATAATAAAAATTTGAGAGAGAGAGAGAGAGAGAGAGAGAGAGAGAGAGAGAGAGAGAGGAGAGAGAGAGAGAGAGAGTTCCTGAAATGGACTTATGGACCACTTAAAACTATTACTGGACTTGGTAATAACCCAAAGTTTTAAAGTAATCTATACAAAAATTCTGAGAGAGAGAGAGAGAGAGAGAGAGAGAGAGAGAGGAGAGAGAGAGAGAGAGAGAGAGAGAGAGAGAGAGAGAGAGAGAGTTTGAAACGGACTTGCTGACCACTTAAAACGATTAAGTACTTACTATAATAACCAGAGTTTTAATATAATCTGGCACAATATAAACGCAGCATCTATCTGATTATCACTTACACACAAAATATATTTGGATAAACTTCCTTTTTGTATATTAGCATATTTTGTATACTGACAGCGATTTTCATTTTTGGGAAAACAAGTCATACCATTTCAACAAACCATCTTGTGAATCTTTAGAGTCAATCACTAACTTAAAGAGTTTGACAACGTCCCAAAAAGGACTTTGGATGGAATGGAATGGAATATAGAGATTAGGCCAAAGGCCAAGCACTGGGACCTATGAGGTCATTCAGTGATGGAAAGGAAATTGAGAGTAGGTTGGTTTGAAACCTCGCAGTTGCACTTTGAAATAATTGTTAGGAGAGGGTGGATAGCAAGATGGAAGAAAGATAATATGAACGGCGGTAGGGTAAAAGGAACGAAAGGGGTTGCAACTAGGGGCCGAAGGGACGCTGCAAAGAACCTCAAGTAATGCCTACGGTGTACCCCGTGAGGTACACTGACAGCACTAGCCCCCCTACGGGGAAAAGGACTTTGGTCTCTAAGCACTAACTTTGTCTTCATCACGAATGACCTGTTTCACAAAGATCGCTTCCCTGGGGCACAAACTTCCTCCAATAAAGTCGATGATGATGATGATTCTGATGATGATTCTGATGATGATGCCGCCCCGCGCGCGCGCAGAACCTCATCAGACGTAAAAAGAGACTCATCGAAAGTTCCGGTTCGTTAACTTCCTCCGCGTCCGACTAATCAGCCCGTCAGAACTTTTAAGGAGTGTCATCTCGCCGAATTTAGCTCTGACTCGCCTCTCGCGGAAGTCATGACCTCGTTGTATCACTTCACTGTATCCCCTCTCCTTCAGAAAACACTAACCGAGGAGATGAAGTTCTTCCGGGATGCAGGTTTTGCATCGCTAAACTCTCCAAGGACGACTCGCTGACAAATGATAAATAAATATCGATGATTGGAATTGGAATATGGAATTTAGGTCAAAGGTCAAGCTATGGGACCTATGATAAGGTCAATCAGCGCTGAAGGGGAAATAAAGAATAAAGAAGTTTTTAAAAGGTGTAACAAGAGGAAAACCTCAAAGCAGTTGCACTATGAATCGACTGTTAGGAGACGGCTGAGAAAAGTAAGATGGAAGAAATAAATATGAACGGAGGTAGAGTAAAAGGAATGAAAGGAGGTTGCAGCTAGTGGCTGAAGGGAAGTCGCAAAGAACCGTAAGTTATGCCTACAGTGCACCGTGTGAGGTGCATTGACGGCACTACACCCTTAGGGAGAAACAAAATCGAAGATGAATATCCGAATCGAGGAACTTTCCTGATATAAAAAAAGACTCCTGCAAACATTTACAATCATGATAAAAGATTTAAGTAACACAATCAAGATGATAACTTTCTCTTAAGAGAAAGTAAACTCTGAAGATGACATAAAAGGCTTAAGGAACACAATCAAGATGATAACTTTCTCTTAAGAGAAAGCAAGCTCTGAAGATGGCTCCAAACATAGGTATCATTCTATTTGGATACTTATAAACATCTGACGTTAATCTTTACTGTATATATATATATATATATATATATATATATATATATATATATATACACATATCCTTGTGTATTACACAAATGTTTTTAGCGAATATTTTTAGCCCCTGTAATTGATAACTGCATTTACAATTGATAAGCTTCCCTTATGAAATGAAAAATTCATAAGGAAAGTTTATCACTCATAAATGCAATTATCAATTACAGGGGGCTCAAATATTTTTAGCGAATATTTTTAGCCCCTATAATTGTGATAATTGCATTTACAATTGATAAACTTCCCTTATGCAATGAAAAATTCACAAGGGAAATTTATCAGTCATAAATGCAATTATCAATTACAGACACCTAAAAACATTTTAACTAAGCAAGTCACTGACCTAACCAAGTTTACGGTCGTTACAGTTACAGCGATGGAGAGCCCTACAAATGGCCCACCGAGGCTTAAGAGTTTTCGTAAATTGTCCCGCAGATTCGATATTTATTAAGGCGTTGGAATTAAAGCTCTCTCTCTCTCTCTCTCTCTCTCTCTCTGCCAATTTGTGACCGCAACGCATAACAATAAAGCCATTTGGGGAAAGTAAATTAAGCTTCACTCGTAAACTACACCTCCCCGCCACCCCTTGGGGATATTGCGTTTGTGTGTGTGTGTGTGTGTGTGAGAGAGAGAGAGAGAGAGAGAGAGAGAGAGAGAGAGAGAGAGAGAGAGAGAGAGAGAGAGAGAGAGAGAGAATTTAAAAGCTTTCTCTATATGTCATCATTCTGTGAGAGAGAGAGAGAGAGAGAGAGAGAGAGAGAGAGAGAGAGAGAGAGAGAGAGAGAATTTAAAATTTCCCATCTATACTTCATCATGCTGTGTGTGTGTGTGTGTGTGTGCGGCTGAGTATGCATGAGAGAGAGAGAGAGAGAGAGAGAGAGAGAGAGAGAGAGAGAGAGAGAGAGAGAGATTTAGCGCCAATGACGTATATATAAGATCTAATAAATTGACGATGGCTTTTAAAGGCGAGTCCTTTCGACCAACTTTCCAAAAAGAGACCTATCAAACTTTCTATGGCCTCAGCCATTCCGTAAGCCGATTAAAGAAGTTGACTGCCTTCCGAAAGGTAAGCCCCTCATGAAAGAGGGGGGGCGCTCTTACAAAACGACACTTCTCTGATGTTCGTTCAGGAACTGTGAGTTGGAAAGGTCGTGATTATATTCATTGTAATTACTTGAGATACTTGATTTGCATAATAACGTTTCTTGTTTTCTTTACTGGTAGTTAAGATTGATAAGTGGGCAGGATTTGACTAACAAAAAGTAATTTTCTTGTATAATTGTACAATATATACACACACGCACACACATATATATATATAAATATACACATATTTATACCGTATATATGTCTGTGTATATATACATGTATGCATACACACATTATATATATAAGTGTATATATATAGATATATACACACACATATATTATATATATATACATATACATATAAAAGTAAATATATATTATATATATACACATACATATAAAGACAAAGCCAGCCCTGGTTGCTATATTTCTGACAACTTAAGCTCTCTCTCTCTCTCTCTCTCTCTCTCTCTCTCTCTCTCTCTCTCTCTCTCTCTCTCTCTCTCTGTTTCAGGTCAACGAGAACCGCATTTGTTTAAATGCTTTTAAAATTCCACCGAAGTAGCAGAGTCCAGGCCACAGGGGCCCACTCGAGTCCCTACATAAAAAAGAAAGACAGCAAGCGTAAAAACGCCATTTCTTGTTTTCCCAAAAGCTTTGCGACGTCGGGAAGAAGCCGGGAGACATGTTTGTGGTGGTAGGCCAGTTGTATATATAATATTAGACAATGCAACTCTCTGGGAATGACAGGCTCACGGGGTGATCTCTGTGTGTATGTATGTATGTATGTATGTATGTATGTATATATATATATATATATATATATATATATATATATATATATATATATATATATATATATATTAGACAATGCAACTCTCTGAGAACGACAGGCTCACGGGGAGATCTCTGTGATGTATTTATGTGTATGTATATATATATATATATATATATATATATATATATATATATATATATATATATATATATGTGTGTGTGTGTGTGTGTGTGTGTATATTTATAAATATAATGTATAAAATATATATATATATATATATATATATATATATATATATATATATATATTTATATATTTATAAATATATATATATATGCATATATATATATATGGGTGTGTGTATTATATATATACAGTACATATATATGTATATATATATATATATATATATATATATATATATATATATAATATATATCATATATATACAGTAGATAGACAGAGTGTGTGGTATAGTGAGCGCATGAGAACTCTAAAAACCCATTTACTATCAGATTAACATTCTGCTCTAAATTGAACAACTTCCAAAGACTGAAAGAAACCGCATCTCACTTAAAACTTCTTTCACAATGAATATGAATTTCCCTAATATACGATAACTTCAAAACCTCAAAAAAAAATAATAATTAACAGCTGATTTACAGCATATTAAACACTGCCTAAACACATCTCTTAACAAAGCTAAGCTTCAAGAAAGATAATAAAATAAATAAAACCCGTGAAACCAAAGTATTACTGTAATGACAAATACATCCTCAAATGTCATATTAAGCTAATACTATTGTAAGTAGAAAAAGAATGATTAAAATTCATGATTAAAAAAGAACGATTAAAATTCATGATTAAAATCCTTCTTCTTCGTGCAAAGACAAATTCAGACGTATCCTGATGAAGTTAAGTCATATAATCTTTTAACTTAATTAGCACTATAATTAGGTAAATCATTAATAAGAAAAGTGCCGAATAAGATTATGCTTGTAATATCGCTTCAAACGAGAAAGAAAACGGGAATACAAGTATGCAAAATGTTACGATGAAGTGAAAGACAGAATTAAGGTTTTTTAGTTTTCTGTCAAAAGAAAACTATTGTGCCGGCTTTGTCTGTCCGTCCGCACTTTTCTGTCCGCACTTTTTTTCTGTCCGCCCTCAGTTCCTAAAAACCACTAAGGCTAGAGGGCTGCAAATTAGTATGTTGATCATCCACCCTCCAATCATCAAACATAACAAATTGCAGCCCTCTAGCCTCGATAGTTTTTATTTTATTTAAATTAGCCATAATCGTGCCTCTGGCAGCGATATAGGACAGGCCACCACCGGGCCGTGGTCAAAGTTTCAAGGGCCGCGGCTCATACAGCAACATACCGAGACTACCGAAAGATGGATCTATTTTCGGTGGCCTTGATTATACACTCCACAGAAAACTCG
Organism: Macrobrachium rosenbergii; assembly: GCF_040412425.1. NCBI lineage: Eukaryota > Metazoa > Arthropoda > Malacostraca > Decapoda > Palaemonidae > Macrobrachium > Macrobrachium rosenbergii. The sequence continues at coordinate 26,803,334 of NC_089771.1, forward strand.
ATTGCTCCGAAGAAAACTCGGCAAATTTTTTACCTTTTTTTTTTTGCTTGAATTCACGTGATTTAATTACGTTCGTCTGATTTACATGAAGTCGTAAAATCCATAAGGACATTGTAGTCGTAAAATCCATAAGGACACTCTCATTTACTAAACTCTCTCTCTCTCTCTCTCTCTCTCTCCCTGGTGAAAAAGGATAATCACAAGATGATTAAAGCTTCCCTCCTCTAATGAAATGCAAGAGGCGGTTTCTAATTCAATAAAGCAGTTTTACAAGGTTTGCAAGCACTCAGCCAACCTTAATCTTGGGAGAGCACCCCCCCCCGCCTCTCTCTCTCTATCAGTATAGAGGAAATCTTAAACTTTCTCTCTCCTTTTATAGTTACTGATTACGGCTTTTGGAAATGTTATTTGCACACACACAAATACACAAACATATACACACACACATATACTGTATATACGTGTATATATATATTCAACTATAAGAAAGATTCCCAAATCATATAAATTGCCTAGGAAAAATATGTAAGTTTCAAAATACACAAATATATTTTCTAGAACATTTATATGACAGGGGAATTTCCATTTCCTATACCTGAGTACAACACTATTTATGTTTGATTATCACATAGTTTACATATGTATATATATATAACATATATATATATATATATATATATATATATATATATATATATATATATATATATATATATATATATATATATATATATATATATATATGGTGCGTGAGTGTGCATATCCATGAATGTAAAACAACTGACTTTAAGTAATATTCTATTTTAGACAAAAAACTTAAGACCTGATAATAACTTTCACAAATACATCTGCATATTAAATACATCCTTATGCTTTCTGTTCGTAATTGTTTATTCTTTATGTTTACGACTATCAACGTCAAACGAAACGGAGATAATGTAAAAAAAAAAAAAACTAATTTTGATAATACGAAAGAAATAAAACAATACTGACCCCGAGAGATAAAAAAATATGAAAATATGAAAAAATATGAAAAATCAGCAAAATGAAGAGTAAAATCAATAAATAAATAAACTGGAAATCAATCTTCGATGAAAGACGCATCATCCGGTGAGAAATGAACATGAAAATTCTACATTTAAACGAGGAAGCTAAATCGAAGGGCCCAGCAGACTTCAATTAATTTGTTGACAAGCTCGTATCTCCCTAGACCCATTCCCGGAACACTAATCAACAGGTAAAGGTGTGTTCATTTCCGATGGAAAATGTGTGATTCACCTTCCAGTATACAGATTACACCTTTATCTCTAGTCCTGTTACAGAAATATATCATGTATTTTGGAAATACATGAATAATTTTTAAAGTAATACACTGTTGAAAAATTGCTAAATAATCCATCAGCAACTCATTCATAAGAAACATTATTGTTTCAAACTGTTTTCAGTTCTGTTACCAATAGGTTTATCGTATTTTGTAAATAGATAAATAATTTTAAAATAATATGTTGAAAAATTGCTCAATGAATAAATCAGCAATTTATTTACATGGCTAATTATTATTGCATAACCATCATCATCATCATATGGCGCCATCATTATCGTTATTAAACCATTTACATAATCTAAAAATAATACAATGTTGAAGCATTGGTGAATTATCCATCAGTAATTTATTTACATGGCTAATTACTGTTATATAACCATCATTATCATATTGCATCACCATCGTTATTAAACAATTTACATTAATTATCTGAAAAACAATATGATGTTGAAAAACTGCTTGATAATCTATTAGTAATTTACCTATATAACCGGTTACTATTACGTATGCATTATCATCATTATATTGCGTCATTATTATCATGTATAATGTATTCCGTCATTGTTTTGATAATACATAAGAATATGAATACGAATACTGAATTACTGTGTATATACATCTATATATATGTATATATATATATATATATATATATATATATATATATATATATATATATATATATATATATATATATATATATATATATATATATATATATATATATATATATATATATATATATATATATATATATATATATATATATATATATTACGATATTACTTAACTAGATAGAAGCTTAGTGAACAAAATCCTTTTGTTTATGGAGGCGAAATTAAAGAACCTTGTCTATACTGTACCTCAGTTTATCATTGAGAAGAATACAACTAATATTACATCAAGAAAATATAGTATATATGATATATATATATATATATATATGAGAGAGAACTAGATAGAAGACTGAACAAAATCCTTTTGTTTATCGAAATTAGAAGAGAGAGAGTATCAGAGAACTTCTAAGGGCTGGGATGAATGCAGAGAGAAGAGTCAGTGCCTGAGAGAGAGAGAACTCTTGGGATGAATGCATTGAAGAGTCAGTGCCTGAGAGAGAGAGAACTCTTGGGATAAATGTATTAAAGTGTTAGTGCTTGAGAGAGAGAGAGAGAGAGAGAGAGAGAGAGAGACTGGCTTCATAAAGCCGGTCCATTTTCAAGTGACAAGGGGACAAGAGTTAAAAAAAAATATATAATTAAACTAAAGTTGGGAAGAGGAGCAGACCCATTAACATTTCTTACGACCAGAAAACTCCGCTGTTTTAAAAGTTCTCGAAAGCAAATCTGACCGCATTTAATGGAGAAAAACTCCGGGAGTCGTATTTACAAACATACACAATTTCACAAAACCAACGCGTTGCAAAGTTCACGGTGAACCCACCTGCAAGAGCGCTGCAATCTGCAAGAGTCCTTTAACACGGTACGTATTTTCCCTTCTGCAATGATTTTTTTGCAAACCAATATAAATGCTAATTGAGAGGGCACATTTGTTATACAAATACTCGTTACAAAAATACGTCCTGTTGAAATTGTTCTGCACTGGGGCCAGCGACGCATATATTTCTTTCGCTTTCAATGAATGGTCCGTAAAAAGGAATTTGGTTTATGTGGGGGCAATGGTTATAAAGGAAGAATAAGAGAAGACATTCAAGGGGGGAAACAGGGTTTGAATATAATAAACACGTGGAGTGATATTATTATTCTAGGAACGGAATTCAGAGTCTCTTGGAAATAAATGGTGCTCTCTCTTTTGTTAAATGGGCTTTTCATTTAAATAAAGGGTACGTTGTACCCTTTGTATCTACTCATATAATATCCGTCTTTATTCGGTTGTTAGATAAGGGAAGTGCTCAACATGTTTCGTTGGCATTCAAATATAAGCAAAATTAACAATGAATAATTACAATTGTATATAAATATGCATATATATAATTACACATACACACACATATATATATGATGTATGTCTGTATATGTATATAAATCACAGGCAAAATGAGTAATGAACAAATGTCTGTATATGTATTTAAATCACAGGCAAAATGAGTAATGAACAATAACAATTTTAATGCATATTGAAAAATAAGCAAGATGAACAATGAACAGCAAGCAATTTTGAACACAACACCCATACGCAAGACTTATAAAAACGCACTTTAATATTACTGAAACCAGTGACAGATTGTAGGAGTTTTAGAGATAAAAGTGAAGCACAAAAAGCTGTTTGAGTAAGCGAGAAACATTTTTTCATTATCACCTCACAAATATCTGTCTATGTTAAAGCTTATTACATTAGTGTGGGCTTGTCTCTTACTTATCATTTCTTGGTGATACAAGTGAGAGACGAGTACCCATTATGGGGGCATCCAAGCCGAATAATACAAACATATCAATCAATAACACGACAAGTTTAAGTTTTCTGTGCCTTCCTCAGTGTTTCCCAAAATCATGTCTTTCTCATTTTACTTGCCAGGGTTCAAGCAAAGTGCATTAAGGCAAGCAAATGGAATTTACTGTATCTTTTTCCAATTTTAATCTTAGGGTTTCCTGTTGAGAGTTAACCCCCTCCTCTCTCTCTCTCTCTCTCTCTCTCTCTCTCTCTCTCTCTCTCTCTCTCTCTCTCTCTCTCTCGTAGCTGTTGTGTATGAGACCATCAAATTCCATGCACGGTTTCAATGATTTTAAGAACAGTCTCTCTCTCTCTCTCTCTCTCTCTCTGTAGGAAATTCCTTCCTTGACGTCATTTCGCAACTACAAGACCTTTAAAAATCGGTATTACTTTACAATAAACTCGAAAATAAACAGACTCCATTCGGCATGCAATAAAAGCAACTTGCCCTGAACCCAATACTGTGCAGTAAATTCCAAATACATTCGTTCACTCAAAGAATTATTTATATTGAACGCAAGAAAATAACGTTCTCTTTCCCTGTCGGGTCTTTTCGCAAAGAATTAAAACTCCCGAACTCACTCCTAACTCCGGACGTATTTATAGTAACTTCGTACGTATTTATAGTATAGGAAAAGAGTTATATTTATGCCGTAACTATCGGGGTTCTTTTTATAAAGAGAGAAAGGAATTATACCGCATTGCTTCGAATGGTTTTCAATGGTAGTATTTCACAAGAGCTGACGCTTAACTTGGCCATTTCTGGCCGGTGGCCAATATTGACAAGCGAAAGAAAAAATAAGAGTAATCCGGAAGGTATCAGTGCGATTCCCTTATTGCTGAACAGTTCGCTTTTGGTGATGCATAAATAAAAAGTGACATATAGCACTGTGAATTTCTTGATATCAGGAATTCTATAAACGTTTTGGTGTTCTTTAAGCGACAGAGCGGTCGTAGGAAAGATAGCTACTGACCATTTACATATATAAAATATAATAGAATAGGATTTAGGCCAAAGGCCAAGCGCTGGGACCTAAGAGGTCATTCAGCTCTGAGAGGAAAATTAAGAGTAGGAGGTTTAAATGTGTGACAGGAGGAAAATCTCGCAGTTGCACTATAAACAATTGTTAGAAGAGGGTGGTAAGTAAGATGGAAGAAAGAGAATATGAACGGAGGTCTAGTAAAAGGAATGAAAGGGGTTGCAGCTAGGGGCCGAAGCCACGCTGCAAAGAACCTTAAGTAATGCCTAAAGTGCACCACATGAGGTGCACTGACGGCACTAACACCCCTCCCTTTAGGGGCATATATAAATAAAACATCGAATTTACACGGAAAAAAATTAAGTAAACAAACTCGACTTCCCCTTTTGCAATAATTATTTACCTTTCACCATTTACAAAACTCTTCACCTGTCTCCCTCGCCCTTATATCATCCTTTGTAACAAACTCTAACAAACTCGAAATCGAGCAAACAACAGTTTGGGGAGATTTAAGTTCGCGGAGCAAAAATAAATCCTCGCACATTCTTCATCTGATGATAAGTAATGAGAAGAAATAAAACGCTAAGTTTTTTTTATGTGTTTGCACTGCTTTCTGTTGTCGCCCCAATTAGTGAGTGTTGATGAAAACCCGGGTTTTTATTTTTTTAAGACAAAGGAGTGTTTATTTTTATGCCCGTTTTTCCCTTTCTCTTTCATTCCCTCTGTAACAAACATCCGTAAATAATACTTAATCGTCCTTGCTCTCTTTCTCTCTCTATCTCCCCTTCTCTTCAACAAACAAATATTCTCTTTATATTAATCTTGATACTTCTTTTTCCTCTCAATCTAACACACACACACACACACACACACACACACGCACTACTATCCATTTTAATTATAATAATCCTTACTCTCTCTCTCTCGGTTTTAGGAAATTTCGCATAAAATAATAAACTCCAAGAAACCTGAATGCCATCAAACACACGATGATCTTGTGACACCTCTCTCTCTCTCTCTCTCTCTCTCTCTCTCTCTCTTATTTTTGGGATACTCCACATAAAAATAGAATAAATCACAAAATGAGTCTCTCTCTCTCTCTCTCTCTCTCTCTCTCTGGTTTTTTTTTGGGAAATTTTGCATTAAAACAATAAGCTCAAAGACACCTGAATGGAACCATTTACAGGATGATTCAATGACGTCTCTCTCTCTCTCTCTCTCACCTGAATGGAATCTCTTCTCTTTTTCTCTCTCTCTCTCTCTCTCTCTCTGTCTCTCTGTCTCTCTCTCTCTCTCTCTCTACGAAAGCCATGAGCATCCACTGATCTGGAATAGCACGTAAAACGCGAACTTCCCCTTAAAATCCAGTCCCGCAACTGACAGTTGCCGGGCGATTCGCAGCATCAGAGAGCAGCTCGCCCAAGTTGAGCAATTCATTTCGAAACTATTTTCCTCCGAAATAGTTCAATAGTTTCGGAAGAAGTCCCGCTGAAACTTAGCAGCAAACGAAGTTGTAAAACTCGCACGCGTCAAGTTTACCTTCGAAGTTATCAAGGTTGTGGGGCGGGAGGGGTAAAAGAAAACGGGGGTGGATAGAGGTGCAGAAACAGAAAACGGGGTGGATAGAGGAAAGGAAACAGAAAACGGGGGTTGGATGCTGTAACAAGGTTGAAAATTACATACAGAAAGATACGAGAGGAAGAATAAAGAATAACACATGGGGAATGAATATAGAAAATAAAAGAGTACGTGAGAGAGTGAAGGATATTAGGACAAAAAATATCAACCACGACTAAAGAACACTAATATTTTGATAAGCAATAAAGAAATATTAAATAATAACACAGAAATAGATAACAAACAAATATAATAATGAAGCATAAGCACGCGACAAAATAATAAAAAATAAAACGCTGAACTTAAAAATTACAGATGAACCTTTTTACCACCCCCACCTCCCCCTGACCCTGATAAATAGATCAAGGTTTAAAAATGTTATAGTAAAATACCCATCAACCACGAAGGTACCTATCTACCAAGGTGCACCAAAAGAGGAAATAATAATAATAATAATAATAATAATAATAATAATAATAATAATAATAATAATAATAATAATAATAATAATAATAATCCCGTCAGACACACTCGAATGACATAATAATAATAATAATAATAATAATAATAATAATAATAATAATAATAATAATCAGACACATCCTTCATGACATAATAATAATAATAATAATAATAATAATAATAATATATAATAATTCCTTCCGGAATATTCAATGACAT